>NC_077229.1:533990068-534305901 GCF_027887165.1 Monodelphis domestica | reverse complement strand
TCTTGATGATACAGTGGATGGGGAATGTTGAGCTTGAATGAGTTCCAATCTAGCTTCAGGCTCTTACTTGCTGTGCGACCTTAAACACATCTGTTAATTTCTCTCTGCCTCAATTTCCCCATTTATAAATTAAAATTAAATATTAAAAATAAAATAGTAGCACCTGCTTCCTAATGTATAAAAGAAGCATGTTAAAGTTTATTCTGTACTACTAACATTTTATCTACCACTTTATTATGTCTAGACAAGCAACAAAGCCTAATCATTTCTGGTATTTGCTGATTTCTAAGGCATAAATACTCATCCTAAAACAAGTACCCAACTCAAGCACAGTCCTAACTGTATCATGCTCCACCTTGAATTACAATCTTCATTGCACATGGTATATCCTTCTCCTCTCAATAGAAATTATACTCCTTTAGGACAGAGACAGGGTCATATTTATCTTTAAATTCACAGCACCTCACCTTGCACAAGATATTGCTTGGATAAGTAGATTTTGAATGAAATTGAATTCTTAACTAAAGCTGAGGAATTCATGTTATACATATCAGGGAAAAGCAACAGTAGAAAGAGAAAAAACACCCTTATCAACATAGAAATGCTATTTTTCTGAATTTTAAAAAAAGAGCAAGGGGATTAAAGGGAAAACTAAAACTATCTAAAGCAGGAACCCAAAGACCAGAGACTGCTAGGAGGAGGCAGTACTTGGCTATTTCCTTACTTCAGTTTGGTAAAGAGAAGTAGCAAGGGCATGAAGACTATATGACTGGTCAATAAAGCTTCTGACTGACTCAGTGTCTTCATATATAAAAAGAGCAAATTGGACTATACAATATTTGAGGTCTCTTCCATCTCTAATGCTCCACAATTCAAAGAAGACTCCTCTCCTGACAGGAATATTGTCTAGATCTCAGATCCTGCCTTAATTCCTTTTCAGACATCAGTTTGATCTATAAAATTACTAACAAGAATACTGTCCAAGTGAAAGCCTTATCCCATACCAAATGTGAATTCTTAAAGTAGAGTAGTTCAAGTCTCACCTGCTACCAGTATCTTTCAGTAATAATAATAATAATAATCATAATAATAACTAACACATATAGTACTGTGCTGGATGTCTTACAATTAATATCTCATTTATTCTTCACAACAATCCTGGGAGGTAGGTGCTGTTATAATTCCCATTTTACAAATGAGAGAAATTGAGGCAAACATTACTTAAGTGACTTTCTCAGGGTCACGCAACTAATAAGTGTCTGAGGCCAGATTCTCTATCACTCTAATACAGATTTTAATGCCAAGTATTCAAAACCATCTCTCGGTCTGTATATAATTCTGAGGAACAAAAAGATAGAATTCAAAAAGAACATTTTGATAATCCTACAAAGCATCATTATGATTCTAATCACCATATATACATAAACATAAACCCATCTCTCTTTAGAATATTAAATTCATAGGTAGGAATTGCTTGTACAATTTTAAACATTTCTTTTTTAATGGAATGCTTTACATATTGATATATCTCATTATTTTTATATTATCCATTTATATCTCCAGGTAGAAAGTGATTTGAAGAACATACAAGCCTGAGTGGAAAGTAATATCAGAGTATTTCTGAAAGGGCTGATTTCATGTATATGAAAAAATGGCTTTCCAAATACTTATCATGGACATTATTCTCGTATAATTTAGCCAAAGGTTAACCCAACTAACAGCTGTGTTTTGTTATTTAATGGAATCATTTTTCTTTGCAATTAAGTCCTACTTCAACCTCTGAAAAGAAAACAAATAACAAAGAAAGTTTTATGGGAGCATATTTTAAAACCTTGCTTGATTTGCCTGCTATCCAAGAAAAAAAAAGTATAAAAATGTTAGAGACTCACATTATCTCTCCATGCAACTACATACATGAACACATTTCAAAAATAGACATATGGCTTCAAGCTGGGGTTTCTTACCCAAGTTTTTATAGGGCTATTAACAGTACCACAGCATCTATTCAGTACTGACCTTTGCTACAGAAACTTGGAATACTGTAGGTAATCTTTAGGATATGTGCCACAGTCAAATAGCTCCTAGTTTCTTCTGGATCTATACTGTGTTTTGAGCCAATCAAATAATGTTCAAGACCAGTCTTGGGCTACTTCATGGGAGTGGGAGGATGGGATGTTACAAACTACCGTTAGCAAAAAAGACATCTATTAAGTGATGTGTAAAGCTAATTTCAGGTAAAGTATTCCTAGTGTTTCCAAGTGATTAAAAATGTTTCATTATTTTTTAATGTTCTGGCTCTGAAAAATTTGGTAACATCAAAGAGAATGAAGAAAAATAATAATGCAGGAAATGTACAATCCACCACATACCCACAGAATATATCTGGAAGAGATACTCTCTTATAAAAGAAAGAGGCTAGCTGAAATGACCTCTAAAGTCTTTTCAAAATCTCTAGTTGATTCCACACAAAAATATAATTGAAGAAAATTAAAGCTTTAATATCACTTTTTGCTTTTGTCTTGCAATCATAGCCTTGCCTTTCAATAATTATTTCATGAGGAGTCATTTCTGTTGGACTTATCTTTAAGTTGATATGCTTTCAGGTAGTACTGTAAAATTATTCATCAATCCTGGTAGCATTTCTTCATCATCATCACTCACCAAAACATTGCAGAGGTATACCTATGGAATGAAATTGAATACAAAAGATGTTTTGACTCAGAAGCTGGAAAAAGAGTAAGATTTTCTCCAGACTTGCAAACTGTCAAAAATCATATAAAAGAATGCTTCAAATGACAAGTACTGAGAGAAATCGAAGTCAACATAACCTGAGGTTTCACCTCATGCAGTAAATTGGTAAAGGTAACAAGAGATGGAAATCATTGTTGAAGAGGTTCAGAGGTACTCTAATGCATTGTTAGTGAAGCTATTATTTGACCCAGCTATTCCATGAAACAATATACAAATTTGGCTAAGAAATAATGTAAATGCCTATATTATTTGACCCAGAGATTTTACTGATAAAATGAATAATAAGGTCAATGACAATTAAAGAAATAAAAATGTGTATTATTTCTTTAATTGCCATTTACCTCCTTATTATTCATATACTGTATATACTGTACTGATAATTTTTGTAAAGCACCATCAACAAAGTAGATACTCATCAGGTACTCATGCTAATAGTTACATGCCCTACAGAGATCCAGTTTCCTAGTGCTTGTGAGGAGTTGGGATCCAAGTCCAGAACAAAGATTTGAAAATACCATTAATATTAACTGATATGAAGTGAATTAAGTTGAACCAGTACAACAATATATACAATGACCAAAACAAAATAAATTTAAATAAAATAATTAAAGAAATAACTGTAAAATTATAATGACCAAGTTTGGCCCCAATGAAGAGGTGTGAAAATATGCATTCCTCCATTTAAAAAGTTGGGAAATTATGGATGTAGAATATTACATATAATGTCAGATTTTGTTGATTATGTTTTTAGTCTTGCTAAACTGCTTTCTTTCCTTTTTTCTTTTTTCTTTTTAGGAAGTTAAGAGGGAGTTATATATTGAGAAATGATATGTAAAAACAAACTATATTAATTAAAAATTAAGAAAAATTTTAAGAGAAACGTTAGGTAATACCCATATTCCCTAATACCTCTGAGAAGGAAAACATAAATGAAAGAAGAAAGAGATAATCAATTTCTTCACTGTTGCCCTTAACAATAATTTATTAAGCATTCTACTTAGCAGAATTAATAAAAAAGAAATGAGATTTTTAATAAAAGGAACTCATTGATCCCTTGGGTTAAAGTAAAAATAAGTAAATCACTATGTATTCTGTATTACTTGGGATTATTTATGACTTAAGAGAAGGCTGATAGAGGTTTTATAAGCAAAGAAAATAACCATCTCACAAAGGAATTCTTCCATTGAGCACCATTGGATGTGAAATTTGACCTTGATTTCTATAGCAAACATATTTCTAGTATTACTCATACTTAGAGGGATGCCCACCATGTCTAAAGAATGAAGAGTTCTTAGCTAAGTGAAAACTGACAACTATTAAAACATTTTGTTGTCAAAACTTTCCCATAAGAGGTATCTATGTCACAGAAATTCCCATAAGAAAAAAAAACAACAGTTTTCAGGGAAAGAAAGAAAGAAAGAAAGAAAGAAAGAAAGAAAGAAAGAAAGAAAGAAAGAAAGAAAGAAAGAAAGAAAGAAAGAAAGAAAGAAAGAAAGAAAGAAAGAAAGAAAGAAAGAAAGAAAGAAAGAAAGAAAGAAAGAAAGAAAGAAAGAAAGAAAGAAAGAAAGAAAGAGAAGAAAGAAGAAGGAAGGAAGGAAGGAAGGAAGAAAGGAAGGAAGGAAGGAAGGAAGGAAGGAAGGAAGGAAGGAAGGAAGGAAGGAAGGAAGGAAGGGAGGAAGGAAGGAAGGAAGGGAGGAAGGGAGGAAGGAATAAACAAAGAAACAAAGATTAAAATGTGTTGCCCTTATGTTAAAACCTGAATTGAAAATGTGTTTCCAGAATGTGCTGCTTCAGTTACAGTGGCTATGACTCATCTTCCTTTACCAGCTGGAAATGAAGAGATATTGACAGTAAGAAGGAAGATGACTCATAACCACAGTAACACATTTTGCAAACATCCTCAAGAGTGTTAGCCATGACTCAGGAGATAACTCATATTACCACACAAGCTAAGATTTCTTCCTTCAATCAGAGAAGCCAAAGAGTTTTGAAAGAAATAAAAATAAATCATTTAGACTATCTCCTGTTTAATATATAATTATTTGGAAGAAGATCACTCTCAGTTTTCAATTTTCAGTGACCCAAGAAAGGAGGCTACAACCTTCCAATGATCTAACCCTAAGAAATATTTCTAGAATTTTCAATTAGAATGTGTTTCAAACTCTTGTCCCAATATCATTAAACTATGAAAATCTTCCTTACTAACTTGATTTATATGCTTCTCTGAATTCAGCCCAGCAAATTCTTCCTAAATATGCATATCAATATTTAAATTATTTAAACTTTCTCTAAATCTCAATAACCTGGGAAAGAAACATCATTTCTTTCCCACCTTACTATGCAACACATCAAATTTACAGTCACCACCTTGCATGGCAAACTATCTGACTACATATTGTTAACATTAGAAGGAAGAGACAAAACGAAACCATATGGTTGATTTCCCTGTCCTTTGGGTGTAGGAAGTTTTGCTATCACAACAAATGAAAAAGGAATGAATAGAATCATATCTTGGCAGTTCGCACTTCACCGAGGCTGTGTTCTTTATTAGTTTAATATTCTTGGATTGTTCATCCAGTGTCCAGCAAGTGTTTGAGGTAGATGATAAATCATGTTTCACAAAAGCTACACAACTTAGCATTTGGACCATAAATAAATATCCACATACAGAAAGGAAAGGAAAAAAGTGAGATTCAAGTATCTCAAAGGAGTTTAAAAAATGTGAAAGCATGAACAATTATGCTTAACAGTATTAATAGTGCCATTTAAAGTTGTAAAATACTTTATGTATTATCTCATTTTATCTGTGCAATAACTTGCCAAAGTAGATGATATTATTATCCCCATTTTATTTTTTTCAATATTTTAAAATTTCATCCAATATTTTACCATTGCAAGTAACTTTTTGTAAATTTTGAGTTTCAAATACTCTCCCACTCTCTCACCCCTCTCCTTTCCTTGAGAAGGCAATTTGATATCAGGTATCAAATCCTATTTTACACATGATAAAACTGAGGCTAAGAAAGACTAAGTGACTTGTTGAGTGATCCCATAGGTAGTAAGTGTCTGTGGCAAGTTTTAAATTCAGGTTTTCATAACTCCAAGACCAATACTCTATTCACTGTGCCATCCAACTTCATAATCTTCCAGAATAGTGTTAACCAAAAGGTTAACTACAAATCTAGCATGGACTCCAACTAAAGAATAGTCAGTAACTTCTGCCTCCCCATGTGAAACATTTCAGATTCAAATATTCATTATTGGGGGATAAAGGATTTGTCCTTTTATATGAATATCTGTTGTTGCAATGATATATGCCTCTGAGAGGCAATGTCTCATAGTGGAAAGAGTTGACCTTTAAGTCAAAAAGAGTAAGGAAGTACTGTGTTCAAGTCACATTTCTCATTACAGGAGTAAATTATTTAAACTCTCAATGCTCTAGGCAAGTTTCTAAGACTATAAGTGGCAGCACAGGTGCCTATTTTCAATGGTCAACTAGGTGGCACAGTAGATAGAGTGCCAAGACTAGAGTCAGGAAGACCTGAGTTTAAATCTTACCTCAGACACTTATTATATGTGTGACCCCAGCTGTTTGCCTCACTTTCCTTATGTGTATAATGAGCTGGAGAAGGAAATGCAAACCACTCTAGTATCTTTACCAAGAAAACTCCAAATGGAGTAACAAAGAGTCAGGCACAACTGAACAAGAACAAAAACCTATTTTCAATGGAAGAAGGAATTTCTTCAGCATGACTTCCCTATATTGTTAAAATAACAGGCATAGTTCAAAATGGGGAGGGGGGGGGAGTCACCATTAGCCCTCTAGGAAAAAGAAATTCCCACAGAATGAATGTGTATTTCCTAAGTCTACATGATCTTTTGGATGAAAATGCAAAATTTGTTGTGGTGGGTTTGAAAGAAATAGGCAGTACCCAGATGTTTCTCAAATCTATTATCTCTGTGGCCACTGTTGAGGTGGAAAAATATAACTAATATAACATGAAATACCTCAAAAAGAGATATACACTCAGCAAGCAATAAAAGAAAATAAATTCCTAAGTAGAGTCTAGGTGTTCTCATTCTAATCCATTTTCTGTACTCTGAAATAGGAAAGTGTTCCCTTTAATAAATATGAAATGGTTCTCCTTAGTCACCATCTCACAGAAAAACAGTGGTAGTAGCAGCAGTCTATCTTTATGATTCTTAAAACATGCAGTGGAATTGCTCCAAATTCTGACTAATTAGGTAGCCCCTACTGGAAGACTACTGCTGACTGCCAGTATAGGAGATACTCTTTCAGAATAAAATGGCTTTTTCCTCCAGCAAGATTGTTGTTGCTGAAAATGTTCCTACTTTCAAAGCCTAAGGGGAAAAATTGTCTTTAAGTGTAACAATTAACCAAAGAAAATGAATAGAAGAGGTGAGTAGGGTTGTAATGCCATGCAAAGCTACCATCAGCAGAAGTGCATTTCAGAGCACTGGAAGGTCTGGAATAATAACAGAATGTCTCCTTTGGCTTTAATGTCTTATTTTAGGGGTCCTAGGTTTGAGAGGCAATATGGTATAGTGAGAACACTGAACTAAGAAATAGAAAACTTGCATTGGGGAAGTTAATTTACTTGCTCTAAACAGATTCAACACAATTGAGTCAATTATATTTTATATCATATTTGGGTACAATGGGTCTATCAGGTAGATAGTCTTTCCCTTGGTGTGGATAAATGGTCCATGCCTTCACATCCTGCTTAGCTCTTGTCCATCATCTACTAAATAAATTAGAGCTCTTTCCTTTGACCCACTGACAATGCACACAAAATGGTCTCTCACCAGTAATATCCTGCTGCCTATCTATACCCACCATGTCTTTTTGTTGTCCTTTGGGTGGTCCATAGTTTTGATTCATCAAGGATAGTGGTATTCCATATTTCTATCTATATAACCTCAGTAGAAAAATATTTGTCATAAAAGGATAGAGTTTTGAGTCAGTAAGATGCTTGGAGTGATCAGAAGTGTCTGGCAATTCACCATATGTAATTCAAAACACTCACTTCTTATTGTTCAATTGAATCCACTAGAAACATAATAATAAAATCCATTAGCTATATCTGATCAAGATACATTTGTTGATGGATAATCAGTGCAGTAGGTAGTCTTCCCACACTTGATTGCTCTGCTAGATTCTTTGGATCACTCAAAGATGAATCAAATCACCAGTTCCAATACCTTCTATTGGTTATTCCATTTAAATAATCAGTAATCAGGCAGAAAGTATTTATGTATTCACTATATTCCAGGCACTACACTAAGTGCTGGGAATACAAAAGAAAGCAAAAACAGCATTTGCCTTAAAGGAGGATACATTCTATAGGTGGTAATAGCATGAAAATAGCTAGGTATAATCAGGGAACATACAAGGATGCTCAGAAGGCATTCACTATTATTGCTGCCACAGATGATTTTATACCCTTCTTCCATCTTGCAAATTCTATGATGCAAGGAGAGGGATGTTTTCATGCTTCCCCCTAGATTACTATGTTTAATGAGAAAATAAGCCAAGAGTTAGGTATTTGTCAGAGGAAAAAGTGGGATGCTATTGGTTCTGCTTAGTTCCAAAGGGAAGTATTAGGACCAAATGGGTAGACGTTTCAGGAAGGGAGACCTAAGTTTTGACAGAAGAAGCAGCTTCCTAAAAGTTATACCTAAAATGGCAAAGACTATCTTGGAAGGTTAATAAAATGGAGATTTTTCAGGCCCAGAACTGATAATAACTTATGCAGGATATACTAACTAGCTTTTGCAATTTGGATGGTAGTGTTCCTAGATCCTCCTCAAGGCAATTTCCCATTTTAAGTCCTTGTTTATCATTCTAATCACATGAATTAAAAGTATTTTTTCTTTGTTTTGTAGTCATCCTTGAAACTACTTTTTTTCTTGCCTCACATTCATCAGTAGTCCAGATACAACTTCTCTACAGTTAAGAAGCAAAAAGGAAGAGTGAAGAGTATTTGGTGAATCAATTCTTGGATTTCATATCTACTAAGTAAAATTGATGGATGTTAGGATAGAGATGCAATGTGATTAGAATGATAGAATCAGACTTAACATTAGAAATTACCTTGAGAAGAACCTAGTCCAACCATCATTCAAATCTCAAAAGCCAGTTAGTACTCAGGATTGCAGACTATGTGGAGAGGAAAATGGTATAAAAAGACTGGGAAGTTTTTAAGAGGGGATCAGGTCGTAAGGGGCTTTGAAAGCTAAACAAGATATTATATTTGATCTTGGAGGTGATTGAAAAATTACTGGAATATATTGAATGGGGGCATAAAATGGTCAAATTTCTACTTAGGAAAAGCTAATTTGACAATTAAGTGGAGGATGAATTAGAATGGGAAAAGATTTGAGGCAGGAAGACCAATTAGAAGGCTACTTAATAGACTGTGAGTGAGGTGGTAAGGGTCCACACCAGAGTGGAAACAGTGGTAAGTAGTTAAAGTAGTACTATTCCCATTAGAAGAAAGTGAGGCTTAGTTACTTGTCCATGGTGATGTAGCTGATGAATATAAAAACTGGTATTTGAATCCAGGACTTTTGACTCTAAGCCCAATCCTTCACCTATAATATCCTGTGTATATTTAGGTTTAATTGATATGTGCATCTAGGTAAGAAAAACCTTTACATTTTAATGTTATGTTTTAAGATATTCATAAAAAGAGAAGTATTTTTAAATTACATTACATTCAGGGAGGAAGAAGAGAGAGGTAGATATTTTTAAAGATTTTTTAAAAATTAAAATAGATATTACTAAAATAAACCAAAAGTACAATTCAAATTTTACTCCTTCAATTTATGTATATAGAATATGAATGTTTTCCTGGTGGGATATAGTATCTCATCAGTTCTCTCTGTTCTCTTCCTGCTAATCGTAAAAGCATATGATTTGTAGAGGTTGGCTAGGGCATACCAAAAGGTTTCCTCTGCATCCTAGAAGATAAAGCAATAAGAGCAGAGAGGAAATAACTTCAGAGGACATGATTGGGGAAACAGACATAAAATGGAAAAGAGCAAGTTTTACCCTGGTGAGTTACAAAGACACTTCCTACATTTTAAGTGATGTGGCATATAACAAGTCAGGCAGAGGGATTGCTGGTTTCCATATAATGGGGCTCACATGGGGATGCCTAGGTACCTAAAGATTTTGAAATCTACAGGGAAAAAGTTTAAAAAAAAAAACCAGTCCAAACCACAAAGGTGAAAGGTCAACACTAAATTCAAGGGTCATGGGAAAAGTGTCAGGTTTGAAAATAAGAAGTGGATCTAAAGTAGGTCAGAAGGTCCCACAATTCTTGTCATTAGGAAGAAAATGGACTGTGGGTTCCCTGGAAAAAAACACTGTTAAACAGGGAAAGAAGAAGCCCAGTCAAAAGAGAAAAAATAAGAGACTTCTGAGTGCAGCTTTTAATGCAAGTTTTTTTTTTTCCTGATATCTATTGGAAAACTGGAGTAAATATGGGTTTCTGAATCTTTACAATGGAAAACTATCAATTACTAGTGAGTCTCTTTACTATGGACATAAATCTAATATAAAAGTAAATATTTACCCAGGATTCATGTGTAAAGGAATAGATAGATAGATGGATGGATAAAAATAGATATCCAGTATGTGATTCAAATATATGATGTTGCATCCCACTTCCAAAATAGTCAAAGGATTTTAAAAGGTAGTTTTTAGGGACTAAATTCATGCTATCAATAACCATATTAAAAACATTTTAAATAACTATTTACAAGATAATTGCAAATTAAAACAAGTCTAAGGTATCACCTTACAATCAATAAATTAGCAAAGATAATAAAAAGGGAAATGACAATTTGGGGAGTGAATCTGGGAAAACAAGCACTATATTAGCATACAGTGTTAGTATATTTTTAAAAACATTGAGATAATCTATGTTTTGTAATATTTAAAGTCCTATGCAAGTGCTAGTTATTATTGTTATTATAGCTAAGAAATGGTTAGGTCATGCTGGAGAGCAATTTTAATTTATAGTCAAAAGGTCACAAAAGTGACCCAGTAATTCCACTATTGGGCTTATACCCCAAATAGATGAAAAAAAAGAGGGGAAGGATCTATATGTACCAAAATATTTGTAACAGCACTTTCTGTGGCATCAAAAAACTGAAAATAGAAAGATATGCATCAAATAGGTTGTAGAATATAAATGTAGTGGAAGAAATAAAAAAAGGAATTGTGTCAGAGCAAGATTATATATATTATATATATATATTAGATTTTATATATATATATATATATAATATACCCTTGTATAAAGTGATATAGAGTAAGTAAAAAGAGCAGAGCTAGAAGGTTTTATACAATGTATCAGTTGTTGTTTTTGTTATAAATTGTTGCCTTTGAAAGATTTAAAAAATCTGATAAACAAACATACACCATCCAAGAGAACTGATGGTGAAATATTCTACCCACCGCTGAAAAGATTCTGGTGGCTAGAAGATACAGAAGCTGACTTATACAGGTTTCATTAATCCATATTAATACTGCACATAGCTAGTTTTCTTTTTAGCTTGACATACTTTCTTGTTTGTTTCTTTGTCTATCTGTCTGTCTGTTTCTTCCTTCCTTCCTTCCTTCCTTCCTTCCTTCCTTCCTTCCTTCCTTCCTTCCTTCCTTCCTTCCTTCCTTCCTTCCTTCCTTCTTCTTTCTTTCTTTCTTTCTTTCTTTCTTTCTTTCTTTCTTTCTTTCTTTCTTTCTTTCTTTCTTTCTTTCTTTCTTTCTTTCTTTCTTTCTTTCTTTCTTTCTTTCTTTCTTTCTTTCTTTCTTTCTTTCTTTCTTCTCTCTTCTTTCTTTCTTTCTTTCTTTCTTTCTTTCTTTCTTTCTTTCTTTCTTTCTTTCTTTCTTTCTTTCTTTCTTTCTTTCTTCTTTCTTTCTTTCTTTCTTTCTTTCTTTCTTTCTTTCTTTCTTTCTTTCTTTCTTTCTTTCTTTCTTTCTTTCTTTCTTTCTTTCTTTCTTTCTTTCTTTCTTTCTTTCTTTCTTTCTTTCTTTCTTTCTTTCTTTCTTTCTTTCTTTCTTTCTTTCATATTTCCTTGATAATATCTTTCAATGCTCTGGTACAATATGCCCAGAGAGAACATTTTTGACTTAACCTTTGCAGATATGTGGCTTAAAAAGCTGAACCTAGAGTCAGAAAGTTGAGTTCAGATCCAGTCTCAGACTTAAACTATAAATCACTTAACTTCTGTTGGCCTCATTTTCCTCAATTATAAAACCAGGATAATAATTTTTTGTGCAACTACTTCAAGGCTGTTGTGAGAACAAAATGACATCATAATTATGAAGTACTTTTAAATCTGAAAGCACTGTGTAATTATTAGTTATTATTATTATTATTAGTGGAAAGGCTCAGTTCTGTAAGAAGTGCAATATAAGGATGAAATGAGTAACTTTATATAGATCAAAGCTGTCTAATTGGGAATAAAGTAATATCACTTCCAGGGGCAATCAGCAGAAGGAAGCATCACAAGAAGCTTCATTTGTGCAAAAGCATACTGTGATCAAATATTTTAAAGGCTTTTGAAAATTCACTAAGGTGGAGTCAAAGTAATTTTAAATTTCATCATGAGCGTTGTTTGATGTGCTAAATTCAGAATTATGATCATATCAAAACCCACAAAAGATCATTATGCTCAGACTAATGACTTCAAAATATGCTTTTCACTCCCTTTTCAGGGACAAGATGAATGATAAAATCTGAAATCAAAAGAAGTCCATTTCAAGGTCTCCAAACGGAATCATTTTCTCTTACTTCAGCCATTTTCCAGGCAGAATTGGGATCATCTAAGGCTCTGAAAAGACTGAACATAGTAGATTCTTGCATAGAAAAAATAATTAAGTTTTGAAAATAAGGAATTACATCTCTAGTTTGTATAATAGGTAAGTATTCTTTATTTGGCAAGTGTACAACTCTTCATCTTCATGATTTAATTCTACAAATGTAGCTAATCTGATCATATATGTTGATATGAACCATATTATGAATTTGAAAACAGCATGAGAAAGATGCTTTCTCAACAATGCTGTAGTTCAGGTAAAATAATAGTATCTGTCTCCTTGATTTATGCATTTTTATGTAAAAATGTGCTTGGAGGTTTTTTAGAAAGATTATTAAATCATTCAGCAATAGGTTGGAAATGGGAAAATTATAATTTTCATGTAGTTGAATCTATTTGAAGTAAATTTCCCCTAGTATTTGCTTCCAAAATGGTTTTCTAAAAAGCTTTATCATTCAGCATTGGTAAATAATATGATGAGTTTCAACATATAATCTCTAGGATATATTCATTTTCATCTTTTCTTTGAGAGAAAAAAGAATTGCTCCTTTAACTCCCTCCAAAATTTTCATTTTTATAAAACAGATATTATCTCTGGGATGAAACAGCATTTAAGCTGGCATCTAACTAACTTATTTATACTCAATACTGTTATGATCTACAAATGAAACTTTATTTAGCTTCTATGGTTATTTAGGTGTTGCAGGAAATTTTCTTTATAAATGATTTCTATGCCAGACTCTACTATGACAAAGATTGAAGAAACAAATTCTCAAGGAAATATTTGTTTAAGCAAAAATCAAGAAATCTAGAACAGGGGGCCAGCTGGGTGGCTCAGTGGATAGAGAACCAAGCCTAAAGACAAGTGGTGCTGGGTTCCACTTTGACCTCAGACACTTCCTAGCTATGTGACCCTCAGCAAATTACTTAACCTCCATTGCCTGATCCTTAACATAGAACCAATACACAATATCAATTCTAAGATGGAAGGCAAGAATTTAATAAAAAAAAAAAGAAGTCTAGAACCATATCTCACTAGTCTCAGGGGAGACTCATCCTTAGTATTTCTAATTCAGACTACTAAGCTTGCTAGGAACCCTGAGACTTTAGGAGAAATCTTGTATTTTGGAGACTCAGAAGATGGAGAAGACAGAAATTCAAAATCAGTTTATCTTTTGGATGAGAGAAAGAATGATGAGAAACCTGCTGTTTATCTATAAACCTGACTCAGAAAAAAGTCTTACATGGTCACAGGGAATGATGCCCAAGTACATTACCAAGATGTTTAGCAATGGGACATCATTTTGCTAAGAAACATTCTCTGCATTGGGAATATACAAGAGAGAAAACTCACAAAAAGCTAAATAATACCAAGTACTTGAAAAATTGATCAAATTGCTCATCTAAAAAAACAACCCCAGAGAATGGCTGGGGCTCTACAAGGACAGTGCATCTAGACATTCAGAAGATCATTTAAATGAGGAAGAAATTGTATATTGATATCTTATATAAATTCAGTTTCTTCTGACCTTAGGGGAACGTCTTTTCAGAAAAAGAGGTTGAACTAAATCTAGAGGCAAGCTTTTGCTAGCCTAGTATTCTAGTTGCGAGAGACTCTAGGGGTCAGAGAGAACCCAGAGAACCCTGGGCCAGAAAACTTGAGCCATCCACAAGCTCGAGATTAGGGTCAAAAGTCAGTAAGTCAATGGATGCTAACAATCATCCTAAATTTTCAATGAACTCAGGAGGTCAAATAGAAATAGCAAGCCTATCAAATGGCATAATATTTGTAAAGCTCTTAGCACAATAGTTGGCACATTGTAAATGTTTATTAATTCTTATTCTCAACCCACCCACCTAGCCTGTTAGACAATTGCCTGGCTTATGATACTACAGGAAAATAGGAGAAATAGTTACTCATAATCCAAAAAAATCCCACTGATGGAGTGCCTAGAATTTCCCTTGGCATATATCTATAATATCTGTTGTTATAATATCTGTTGCATATAACATCATTTTCAATGAATTATTAGTGTAATGAGGCAACTAGGTGGTGCAGCAGATGGAGTAACAAAGATTCAAATTCAAATTCAAAAGTTCAAATCTGGCTTTAGACATTAGATATATCACCTTCAACAAGTTGCTTAACCCTGTTTGCCTCAGTTTCCTCATCTGTAAAGTTGAGTAGAGAAGAAAATGGCAAACCTTTCTAGTATCTTTGCCAAGAAAACTCCAAATGCAATGATGAAGAATCAGACAATGAAACAACTGAACAATTACTGCCATAGTATGTTTTGTTGATATATATCTATTGTGATAATATGTATATTACTACATAATGTTCAGAGGTGAAAGGGACCTCAAGGTTTTGTATTCTTATAAAATTGATTCAGTTCTCTGTGTATTTGAGAAATAAAGTTTTTTGCCAGAGACTTGCTTTAAAGATTTCCCCCCAGTTTGCAATTTGCCTTTTAATATTGGTTGCATTGCTTTTGTCTATGCAGAAACTTTTAAAATTTAAGGTTGTCAAAGTTATTTATTTTACATCTCCTAATATTCTCTATGTCTTGTTTTAACCTAAATTCTTCCTTTATCCATAGCTCTGACAATAGTGTTGTTGTGTTCCCTTAATTTGTTTATGGCATCATAATAGTAGATCACAGATATCTTTTGACTTTACCTTGGTATATGGTATGAAGTGTTTGTCTATGCCTAATTTCTACCATTTTGATGTTTCCACTGTTCCTAGCAGTTTTTGTCAAAAAGGGAGTTCTTCTAAAAGCTTGAATCTTTGTTTTGGTCAAACATTTGGTTACCTTGGTCATTTTTCATTATGTGTTGAGTGCCTATTCTATTCCATTGTTCTTCCTTTCTATTTTTTAGCCAGAACCAGATTGTTTTGATATATATATTTTTGTGTTATATATATATATATATATATAATAGGTATATATTGTTTTGATAATATAGTTTGAGATCCAGTACAACTAAGTCACTTTTCTTCATATTTTTTCATTAATTCCATGAAAAATAATTCTTTTACATAATACAATCAGATACATTCTTCTCAGACCATAAATGTTCAAAAAAAGACAGATCTATAATTCTATACTTCCTTCAAAGACCTAAAAGTTGAACAAATTTAGTTAAATACAATCACAATATTATAAATAAACATAAAGACTCTATAGGCAAACTAAGATTAAGTTGCATTTAGATGGTTCATAAATAAGCTGATAGAGAGAGGGGATTAACATGTCACCAAGGAGTCAAGAACAGTGGATGTTCTTCCTCTGGCTTGTTATGTAAGGAATATTTAAAGTCTTTAGTAAATTTTTCACATCTCACAGGACAGGTTTTGGTTGGGCAAAGTTAAAATTAACTAAAGACAGACTTCTAAAGGTTGAAAAATAAATGGGTTGAGCCTGAAATAATAAGAATTAATAAAAGTGAATAAAAAATTCTCATTACAAAGGTAACCTTAATCCAAGTTAATAGCATCACAAAAGAGTTTTGACTTGACTTTCTCCAAGGCTAGTGCTCCTTCCACAATTCTATGCTGTCTTGATGAGTACTTCTTTGATTTTTATTATGCACACACATTTGCTACAGATGCATGTGCTCTGCTACACATGGTATAAATGCAACTCTTTGTCACTTCTTTTGTCTTGCGTTTTTACGCTTTTTAAAACAATGTCATATATAACCAGCAGGTGTCCCTGTGGAGTGAAGAAATAGGCTGAGCAGGATTTTTCCTCTTCCCAATTGAAGAGGTGGGAAAAAAATATAGAAACTAATCCTTCCAGACTCCACTTACCTCCTCCCACTGGGACAACACAAGGTTTATATCTTCCCTTTCATCACCTCTATCTCAAACCTCATTATCTTCATGTGGAAAGTTGGAGAATTGTTTTTGCTTGCACTTATAAAGTGACTTAGATGTAGTAAATGATAAGCTTTAACCTGAACAAGTTCTCATATCGGCTTGGACCACTTTCTCTGCAGTTTTAGTGTTAACCCTTCACTCTTTCCTATCAGAGATCATCTCTCAGGGTCCTTTTCACTATAACAAGTCACTTTTTGTTGCTCCACAATGGAGTAGTGCTGAAATGTTTTCTAACTTTAAAAAACCATTTTTGTGAAAATACTGTAATTTAAACTCAGCATGTGTAGGAGAGAGTAGAGTACACTTAGGATTTGAAAATCCAGGTCTCAATCCTAATTCTACTTTGGACAAGTCACTCCCCTTCCTGGGTGTTAGTAGCATCTTCTCTGGGTCAATTATTGCTCTCTTTTAGCTAAGTAAAATATGTTGTCCCTATCACGCGACTTTGGTCTCTCTGATAATCAAGCCAGAGTATTGACCAATATTTTAAATATCACTATCTTCTGGTATTCTCTTCCCTATTCCTAGGTATGAAAGTGTGTCAGTTTGTATTTTGAGACCAGTTGGCTTACCTCTGGACTTCAGTTTTTCATTCTATAATTACTTTCCAATCTTGATTTCAAAACTGCCATTAAAATGCGCATTTATTCTGTGAAACTTTGACACACTAGGTTTTCTTAACAAATAATCTAGTAGTCCTCTTCATCCAACTTAACTTTTCCTGCTTTAGCTTTGTCATCTTTATGCAGTGACAGTTCTGTATATATATATACATATATATATTCTGTATGTTCATTGTGTTTATAAGTATTTGCATTTGTATCATTTTGTCTTTTTAGACAGTAATTGCAGATACCATTCAAGCAAGAATTATATTTCTATTTCTTATCTTTAACTGAATATTCTGAACTGTGTTTTGTGCAGTTGCAATGAATGAATGTTCAATATCTGGAATTATGAACCTTTTAATAGTTTCTTTTAAGTGTTTCCTAGTACTTATAAATGGAGCATATGGGGTATTCAAGGAAGACTAGTACCTCTGGTTATGAAGGACTGTCGAGTCCTTTTCAAGTTTGCTCCTTCTTCTTTGGTGTTCACCTGCCACCCAGGTCTCATCCACAGCCAAGAAGCTGTAGCATGGACAGGAACCACAACTCTGTAAACTGGCTCAGCTCTCCAGACAGGCTAAATCCATCAGTGAGTTAAGATGGTGTCTACTACAAGCATGTAAGACTTCAATCAGTGGGAGAGGTGGATGAGAACAATTTATTCCAAAAGCTCTAAAATCAGTGAAAGCAGGCACTATGAAGTGTTTAGAGTTTGGTTAGACATTGAAGAATTCAAAGTCATCTACTACATCCTGAGCCAACATCAGTTATCTTAATTTTTCTTGTCACTGGATTTTGATGACTCTGGAAGAATGAGGCTGATGACTTTGTGCAACTCTGCCTTATTTAAATCCATTCTATGCAAAAGTGAAACAAAATAGCACCAGTAATGTAATTTTAGTCTTCTTCCAGTACAAAGGACAGCAACCAATCAGTATTTTAAAATATAAAAAAAGAAATATGCCAGAATTATAAATACAGATTATACATAGCTTAGTCAGGCAACAAATGTTTACTAATCATCTATTATAAGACAAACAATATACTAAGAATTGAGGATTTTTAAAAAGGAAGAAAATGAAATGCAACCATTACCCTCCAGGTGCTCAAATCCCAATGGGAGAGATAACATGCAAAAAAAAATGTGCACATAAGATTCATACAGGGTAAATGGAAGATAATTTATAAGGAAAACACAAGTGTGGGATGGAGAATGAGGGAGAACCTGGGAAAGGCCTCTTGGATCCGAGACCTAAAAGAAGCCAGAGAAGACAGGTTTCACAAACTGTAAAGACTGACAATGCTCCAGTTAAAAGACATTGGGAGATAGAATATCTGTGTCTGAGAAAGAGCAGGAAGGTGGATGTCACTAGATTACAGCTACAGGTAGTTGTGCTTTAAGGAGACATGTGTTCCCAAAAAGCACCTGACTTCGAAAATCCCACAATAAAAGCCACAGAGTTTATGAGTAAAATGGAGTTAAAGGCTCAAGAACTGTCAGTCACATACATGCATGTGCACATACATGATAGGAATCTAATAAGAAATGATAGTAGAGGCTTATACATACTGTGTTTCAAAATGTTGTGGCCTGGAGAACTGCATCTCTGGGGTCCCTTCCTACTACTTACTGGCCTGTCCAATCACATGGTGGCAGGGAGGGCCCATGCCCCCTACTTCCTGGTATGGGGTTGGTCTTGAATTGGACCAATCCCATGCTAGGGAGGCGCCACCCCCCCCCATTTCCAGGTGTAGGATTGGTCTATATAAGGACCAATCCTGTGCTTGGGAGGGACCTTTTAATCTGACAACATTCAGAGTACCAGGGGCTCTAGTTAATTATAGCTAGGGAACTCTGATGATGTTGTTGTTTTTTTAATAAAGTTTTTAAAAGATCATTCAGATAGCTTTTCCTTTCAAGCCTTTCAATGCTAAGTGGATAAGGAATATACAAATGCTACAATAAATAGAGTCCTGGTCCACAGCCTCAGACTACTTCTGGTCTGGGGCAATGTCTGGGGCTGTTCTGAATGCTGAAGGTGGGGAAGAGAAGGGCAGGGTACCCCCTACCCCCACCTCTGCCCTATTGTGGCTACCTCTTCCCATAGTTCCTATTCGCCCTGAAGATAAACAATTATTGCACTTTACTTTGACAAAGACCTAAAGTCTGTTTATGGAAGGAAGGCTTCCGGTTACAGTCTGGGAAATAATCCGCAGTTATTGCTTTACAGTTTTCCAATTTCTCAGTTTCCCATGAAAGAAAAACTCACAGGAGTTTTCTTTTCTCACAGAAGCAAACTCAAAATTTCCATTTTGCTCAAAATGTTCCCTTATTTCTCAGTCTTACTGGAACAAATTCATGTTTTCAAAACATGCATATATAGCAAAACTAACTATATGGTGAAATGAAAAAAGACTATAAAGTTAGGAACAGGCTAAGTTATCAAGGGCGGACTTGAAATTCTCAACAGAATATTATATTGGGGGTGGAGGGAGGTAAAGAAGTGACATGGACAAACCTGTGCTTTCAGAAAACTGTTTCAGCAGCTGGAGGAAGGATTTGACAGGGGACAAATTTGAAGGAAGAAATCACCAGTAGGCTATTGAATTACAATAAAAAGTGCCATTCTCATTCTATTGTCACATAATGTGATGTGTCATATCAGAAAGCTATACAATTAAAGTCTATTTTTTGTTTAATTCTGGACACCTTCAGAGAGCAAGGTAAAGTATATGAAATGAAGCTGGAAAGTAGAACCTGAACAGGCAATAAGAAACTTGTTTACTATGTTTTTTTCCTTACTAAATTCTAAATTAAAAATGTCTTATTATATGTATACTTGTATACTTACATGTTCGTGTCCATGGTAGTAGTCTCTCGGTAACCGAGGATGATTGTCTTTGTGCGTTTTTGTGCACAAAGACACTTGCGCATGAAGATTTAAGAGGAAAAGTCGATGCACAGAGACAGTCCCACTCTCTCGGCGTTGGAAGCAGGTCCAGTGGCCTGAAAAGTCATTACACTTGGAAACTTCCTCAGCTGCAATGGCCATGTTGTCTTTTGGGCTCCAACACGCCCTAAGCATTCCACGGTGCTTTGCTGCGTCACCCTCTCAGCCGTTGAATCTTCTTGTTGGTTTCTTTCGCCTGTTTCGCCAAAACAGTCTTCACATGCTGGGTGAGCAAAGCCCTGGTTCGCCAGGGGTCTACTACCCGATGGCTACCCTCACAAGGTTTAGCCAGCCTGTCGAAGCTGTTGCCCAGGGTGTGGCCACTGCCGCATGTTAGCAGCTACTGGGAGCCACACGTCCATACACAATTGCTATTATTATTATTTAAAAATTATAGACATTTTCCCTGAACTCCAATGTAATTCATAATAACCGTCTTCGAGAATTGTGTTTTTAAAATTTCAATCAGCCCTTCCAGATACGTTTGTATATATTAGGAGATTATTTTGTTTTTCCCAGATATATTCAAACTAATTGTGTCATTTTCCACTACATAATACAGTACATTACCAAAAAAGATGGGTAACATGAACCAAATTATTTACTCCATTTTTCTATGTAATTATAGCCAATCCTGCTAGTGAATGGCAAGGAAAGAAAATTATCCAGGGAGAAGAACCAGTATGAATAAGAGATGATGAATTTGTGTTCAATGGAACAGATTTTTTAACCTTTATAGGTTCTTAAATAATATTAGCAATAATTCAGTGTTATAGAGATAATTCCAAATAGCTGTTCTTCTTGAGTTAGACTAGGGTTAGTAAATGACAAATATAGAGCAATCTAAAAGCTACAAAGTGAAGTCACTTTGAGTATGTGTGTGTAGGTTTAGTTGAATTCATTAAATTGTAAGGTTGTGAGTTTCCTTCTAGTTTCTAAAAAAGTATCACAATGGATCAGCAAGAGTTGATAAAAACAAACAAATAATATCAAATTAAATTAATTTCCTTTTGGATAGGATTATTAGTAAGCAGATAGATTAAAAAAGAATGCTGTAAATAGTCCATTAGTTAGCAGTTAGTCAGTTAGTGAATAAACACTTAGCAACCATCTATGATATGCCAAATACTGTTGCTAGGGAAGAAAAATACTTAAAGGAGTTGAATTCTAAATGAGCCTAAAAATTTCACCCCTGACCCTTGAGAGCCCTGCTCTCAGATAAATGAGCTTTCAGCTATTCATGATTAATCCTAAGAAGAAGGACCATAATTAGGCTCAAATAATCCCACTATGTGCTATACAGACCCTTTTCCAGATATAAGTTCCCAATCATCTTACCATTAGAACATAAGCTTCTTTTGCACAGTAACCACCTTATTTGTTTATATTTTTATCTCTGGTGAATATCACAGTGCCTCAACCATGGAAAGCACAGTAAAAATTGTCAGGGTCTCATTTGACTCAGTAATATCATTACTGGTCTATATCCCAAGGAGATTACAGATAGGAGGAAAGGGCCTGCTTACATAAAATTATTTTATAGCAGTTCTTTTTGTGGTGGCAAAGAACTGGAAACTTAAGGGATTTCAATCAATGAGGGAATGACTGACCAAGTTATGGTATATGATTGTAATAGAATACTATTGCAGGATAAAAAATGACCAAATGATCACAAGAAACTCTGGAAAGACTTCTATGAAGTGATGCAGTGAAGTAAGCAGAACCAAGAGAATGTTGTACACAGGAACAATAATAATGTGTGATGAGCAACTGTGAATGACAACTATTATCAGCAATGCATTGGTCCAGGACAATTCCAAGGGACATAACAATGACAAAAATGACTATCCACTGCTATAGAAGGAACTGGTATAGTCTGAATGAAAACTGAAGTATGCCATTCTTCACTTTATTGCCTCCATCAATTTTTCTCTAGTGTAAGTGATGTGTGTCTTCTTTTACAACATGATGAACATGGAAATATGTATGGTATAATAAGACATTTATAACCTTTTATCAGGATTGTAAAATATCAGAAAATTATTATTAACTATTGTATTTGTATATAATCTGGAAAAAAATTAAATTTTAAAAAGATTAAAAAAAATAAAGTCTCAAAGGAGATCACACTTGACCTGAGACTCAAAGGCTGCCACAGATTGCAAAAGACAAAGCTAGCAAATTCTAGGTATTGGAGGATATTCCCTAGTCTAGAAAGAGATATGTACAGGGAATAGAAATAAGACTAGATTAGTTAGAATGTAGAGTGCATGAGGGAGAAAAATATGCAATAATCAGGCATTATAGGTGGAACCAGATTGTGAAGGGCTTTAAATATTAAAGTGTATATTGTTGGTGGTGTATATGACTTTATGACCCCATTTAAGGTTTTCTTGGCAAAGATACTAGAGTGGTTTGCCATTTCCTTCTCCAGTATATTTTATACATGAAGAAGCTGAAACAAAACACAATTAAGTAATTTGTCCAAGATCATACAGTTGTCTAAGGCTGGATTTGAACTCAGGAAAATGAGCCTTTCTCTGACATCAGGCATAGAACTTTATCCACTGTGCCACCTAGCTGCCTATAGAGGAGTATGTGTTTCATCCTAAAGAGAATAAAACGCCACTGAAGCTGCCTAATCAAGGCAGTAATAGTCAGATCTGGGTCTTAGGAATAGCATTTTCATGGCCAGGGGGAAGTTGAATTCTGGAGGGGAGATCATTGAGGTAGTGAGACAAATTAGGAAGCTATTGCATTAATCCAAGCAATGAATTAATAGTGCATGAAATTAAGATAGTTATAGTATAAGTGGAAAGAAGAGGATGGATATGAGAAATGTTGAGAAGGAAGAATGTACAAAAGTAAAAAAGTACTAAGAAATATGGGCTATAGAAAAGAAAATTTGTTAAGAGATTTAATACCTAGAAATTAAAAGCACAAATCTATACCTAATCAACAGAGTTCTTGAAAAGGATAGAAAAAATAAAAGTCAATGACTCCATGAGACAATAAAAATTATTAAAAATAAATTTAAAAAACTAAAAAAAGTATAAAGTATATGGTATTAAAAACAATCTGGAAAAATATGAAAGATAATTTAAATGTTGTGGGAAACTATTGCATTTTTAATTTTTTAATTTAATTTTTTTTGAAAATTTTATTTAATTGATTAATTTAGAATTTTTTCTATGGTTACAAGACTCATGTTCTTTCCCTGCCCTACTCCAACCCTCCTCCTGTGACTAGTGCATGATTCCTCTGGGGTTTTACATGTGTCATTGATCAAGACCCATTTCCATACCATTGATATTTGCAAAAGGGTGATCATTTAGAGTGTATATCCCCAATCATATCCCCATAAACCCTTGTGATTGAGCAGTTGTTTTTCTTCTGTTTCTATTCCCAGTTATTCCTCTGAATGTGCATAGTGTTCTTTCTCATAAGTCCCTCAGAATTGTCCTTCCTTGATCATTGCATTGCTGCTGGTAGAGAAGTCCATTATATTCAACCACATCATAGTGTATCAGTCTCTGTGTACATCGTTCTCCTGGTTCTGCTCCTTTCACTCTGCATCAATTCCTGGAGGTCGTTCCAGTTCACATGGAATACCTCCAATTCATTATTCTTTTGAGCACAATAGTATTCCATCACCAATAGATACCATAATTTCTTCAGTCATTCCCCAGTTGAGGGGAATTCCCTCATTTTCCAATTTTTTTACCACCACAAAGAGCGCAGCTATGAATATTCATGTACAAGCATTTTTCCTTATTATCTCTTTGGGGTACAAAACATACATAGAGTGCTATGGCTGGATCAAAGTTGAGGCAGTCTTTCAGCGTCCTTTGAGCATAGTTCTAAATAGCCTTGCAGAATGGTTGGATCAATTCACAACTCCACCAGCAATGAATTAATGTCCCAATTTTGCCACATACCCTCCAACATTTATTACTATCTTTTGCTGTCATGTTAGCCAATCTGCTTGGTGTGAGGTGGTACCTCACTGTTGTTTTGATTTGAATTTCTCTGATTATAAGAGATTTGAAACATTTGTCATGTATTTATTGATAGTTTTGATTTCTTTATCCAAAATTGCCTATTCATGTCCGTTGCCCTTTTATTAGTTGGAGAATGGCTTGATTTTTGTACAATTGATTTAGCTGTTTGTAAATTTGAATAATTAGACCTCTGTCAGAGTTTTCTGCCCTGAAGATTTTTCCCCTATTTCTTGCTTTCCTTCTAATTCTAGTTGCATTGGTTTTGCTTCTGCAAAACCTTTTTAATGTAATGTAATCAAAATTATTTAATTTATGTTTTATAACTTTTTCTAACTCTGGTCTTAAAATCTTTCCTTTCCCAAAGATCAGATAATTTTACTATTTTGTGTTCACCTAATTTACTTATAGTTTCATTCTTTATATTCAAGTCATTCACCCATTCTGAGATCATCTTGGGGTGGGGTGTTAGATGTTAATCTGAACCTAGTCCCTCCCATATTATTTTTCAATTTTCCCAGCAGTTTTTGTCAAATAGTAGATTTTTGTCCCAAAAGCTAACATCTTTGGGTTTATCATAGACTGTCTTGCTGAGGTCATTCATCCCATGTCTATTCCACTGATTCTCCCTTCTGTCTCTTACCCAGTACCATGTTGTTTTGATGACTGCTGCTTTATAGTATAGTTTGAGATCTGGTACTGCTAGGCCACCTTCCTTCACATTTTTTTTTCATTATTTCCCTTGATATATGTGAATTTTTGTTCTTCCAAATGAACTTTGTTATATTTTTTTCTAATTCAGTAAAACAGATTTTTGGTAGTTTAATGGGCCTGGCACTAAATAAGTAAATTAGTTTGGGTAGGATTGCCATTTTTATTATGTTATCTCATCCTACCCATGAGCAATTAATATTTTTCCAATTATTTAGATCTAGTTTTAATTGTGTGGAAAGTGTCTTGTAGTTGTGTTTGTATAATTCCTGTGTTTGTCTTGGCAGATACATTTCTAAGTATTTTATATTGTCTAGAGTGCTTTTAAATGGAATTTCTCTTTTTAACTCTTGCTGCTACGATGTGTTGGAAATATATAGAAATGCTAATGACTTATGTGGGTTTATTTTGTATCCTGCAACTTTGCTAAAGTTATTGATTATTTCCACTAGCTTTTTGGTGGATTCTTTAAGTAGACGATCATATCATCTCCAAAGAGTGATAGCTTGGTCTCCTCGTTACCTATTTTAATAGCTTCAATTTCTTTTTCTTCCCTAATGGCTACTGCTAGTGTTTCTAGTACAATGTTAAATAATAGAGGTAATAATGGGCATCCTTGTTTCATTCCTGATCTTATTGGGAAGGCTTCTAGTTTATCCCCATTGCAGATGATACTTGCTGATGGTTTTAGCTATATACTGTTTATTATTCTTAGGAAAGGTCCTTCTATTCCTATGCTTTCTAGTGTTTTCAATAGGAATGAGTGATATATTTTGTCAAAGGCTTTTTTCTGTGTCTATTGAGATAATCATGGGATTTTTGTTCATTTGTTTGTTGATATAATCAATTATGTGGATGGTTTTCCTAATATTAAAACATCCTTGCATTCCTGGTATAAATTCTACCTGATCATAATGAATGACTTTTCTGATCACTTGCTGGAGTCTTTTTGTTAGTATTCTATTTAAAATTTTTGCATCTATGTTCATTAAGGAGATTGGTCTATCATTTTGTTTCTCTGTTTTAGACCTGCCTGGCTTTGTAATCAGTACCCTATTTGTGTCATAAAAGGAATTTGGTAGAACTCCTTCTTTGCAAATTAGTTGTTCTTTGAATGTTTGATAGAATTCACTTGTGAATCCATCAGACCCTGGGGATTTTTCCTTAGGGAGTTCTTTCATGGCTTGTTCAATTTCTTTTTCTGATACAGGATTATTTAATAATTCTATTTCCTGGCAGCAGCTGGGTGGCTCAGTGGATTGAGAGTCAGGCCTAGAGATGGGAGGTTCTAGGGTCAAATCTGGCCTCAGACACTTCCCAGCTGTGTGACCCTGGACAAGTCACTCATACCCCATTGCCTCACCCTTACCACTCTTCTGCCTTGAAGCCAATACACAGTATTGGCTCCACAACGGAAGGTAAGGGTTTAAAAAAAAAAGAATTCTATTTCTTCTTTTAATATAGGCAATTCAAATTTTATCCATATCACCCAGATTGGCATATTTATTGTCATGAAATTTGGCAAAATAGTTTTTAATGATTGCCTTATTTTCCTCTTCATTAGAGGTGAGGTCTCCCTTTTCATCTTGGATATGGTCAATGTAGAGAGTAGCTGGGTAGCTCAGGGAAGAGAGAACCATATCTAGAGGTGGGAGGTCCTAGGTTCAAATCTGGCCTCAGACACTTCCCAGCTGTGTGACCCTGGGCAAGTCATTAACCCCCTTGCCTAGCACTTACTGCTCTTCTACCTTGGAACAAATACACAGTATTGATTCTAAGATGGAAGATTAAAGTTTAATATAATGTAGGGGTGTATGGGGTGCTCATGGAGGAGTAGTATCTCTGGTATGGAGGCCTTGTCATGCCTTCTTAGGGCAGCTCTCCAACCTCTGACCCTCACCTGGCACTCAGCTCTCACTTGTGGCTCCCAGTAGCTGCTAGCATGCGGCAGCAGCCACACCCCGGCAAAGGCTTCAACAGGCTGGCTAAACCTTGTGAGGATAGCCATCGGGTCGTAGACCCCTGGTGAACTAAGGCCTTGCTCACCCAGCATGTGAAGACTGCCTCGGCCAAACAGATGGAAGAAACCAACAAGAAGGTTCAACAGCTGAGAGGGCGACGCAGCAAAGCACTGTGGAGTTCTTAGGGTGTGTTGGAGCACAAAAGACAACATGGCCATCCAATGCAGATAAGGAAGTCTCCAGGTGTAACTATTTTTCGTGCCAATGGACCCAGGCATCCAACACCGAGAGAGTGGAACTGTCTCTGTGCATCGACTTTTCCACTTAAATCTCCTTCACACACAAGTGTTTTTGTGCACACTCATCTACATCACAGATGAAAGAGCACAAAGACAATCGTCATCCTCAGTTACTGAGAGATTAGATTGACCAATACTTGGTCTATTTTATTTGTTTTTTCAAAGTACCAGCTTCTAGTCTTATTTATTAAATCAATACTTCTTGGACCTTCAATTTTATTAATTTCTCCTGTAGTTTTAAGATCTCTAATTTAGTTTTCATCTGAGAAATTTTAATTTGTTCAGTTTCTATTTTTTTTTATTTTCCATACCTTATTCATTGACCTTTGACTTCTCTAATTTGTTGATATATGAACTCAAGGACATAAATTTCCCTGTAAGTACTGCTTTGGGTGCATCCCATAGATTTTGAAAGGATGTCTCATCATTGTCATTTTCTTCAATGAAATTATTAATTTTTTCTATGATTTTTTCTTTAACCAATTTTGGAGAATTGTATTATTTAATTTCCAATCATTTTTTGGTTTGCCTCTTCATGTATCCTTAATAATTATTATTTTCATTGCTTTATGATCTGAAAGAGCTACATTTATTATTTCTCCTTTTTTGCACTTGTTTGCCATGTTGTTATGCCCTAGTACATGATCAATCTTTGTGAATGTACCATGTGCTTCTGAAAAGAAGGTGCATTCCTTTTTGTCTCTATTTATTTTTCTCCACATATTTATTAACTATAATTTTTCTGAGATTTCATTCACATCTCTTATCTCTTTCTTATTTACCTTTTGGTTTGATTTATCTAGATTTGAGAGAGGAAGGTTCATGTCTCCCACTAGTACAGTTTTCCTATCTATTTCTTCCTTCAGCTCCACTAGTTTCTACTTTAGAAACTCTTCCTTTCTTTTTCTCAGTGGAGGCACAATATATTGTGCTCTAGCCTTTAATCCTTACCCAGTGAATGTCTACCTGCCTCATGTGTGTTTCTTGTAGACAACATATTGTGGGATTTTGTTTTCTAATCCACTCTGATATTTGCTTTTTTATGGAGAAATTAATTCCATTCACTTTCAGAGTCATGATAAGCACCTCTATATCCCCCAATATTTGATAACCCCTATTAGTTCTGCCCTTTCTTCTTTTGCTATATCTTTTTAAAGCAGTGGTTTCCTTTTAATCAGTCCCCCTAATCCCCACCCTTATTATACTTCTCTTTCTGCCCCCTCCATTTTTCCCTTCTTATAAATTTTTAGTGCCTATTAAGTTCCCTTCCCCCCTATTTATCTCCTTTTTTGTATTCCCTGCCCCACTCCCCCCCCCTTAGTTTTTCCCTTCTAACTTTCCCTGTAGGGTAAGACAGAATTCTATACACCAATGAATCTGGATGCTCTTCCCTCTGATAATTGATTTCACTAAGAGAAAGGTTTAAGTATTTCCTTTTAGCACTCTCTTCCTTTCCTTCTTAGAATAGCATTCTTCCCCTCTCCTTCAAATGTGCCACTTTGTGTGATATAGATTATCCTATTTATATTATTTCTTCAAGTTTCTCTTGTTGCTATCTTCTATTCCCCCTTACTTTTTGTTTCTTTTTTTACATATCATCTTAGACCACTTATTACCCCAATCTTTACCTATGAATGCTTATTCTAATTACTATAATGGTGAATATAATTTTTGAGATTTACAAATAACATTTTTCTATATATGAATATAAACAATTTTATCTTATTGAAGCCCTTAAAGTAGAAAGTTTAAATAAAATAATTTTCCCCTTTTCCTTCTCTTTCTTATTTACCTTTTCATGTTTCTCTTGATCTTTGTGTTTGGATATCAAACTTTCCACTTAGTTCTGGTCTTTTCTTTATAAATACTTGGAAACCTATTATGTTGAATGCCCATACTTTCTCCTGGAAGTATATAGTCAATTTTGAAGGGTAGGTGATCCTTGGTTGAAGACCTAGTCCTCCTGCCTTTGTAAATATCATATTCCAAGTCTTTTGGTCTTTTAGTGTTGGAAGCTGTCAGATCTTGTGTAATCCTGATTGTTGCTCCTTGTTATCTGAATTGTCTCTTTTTGACTTCTTATGAATTTTTTTCCTTAAATTAGAAATTTTGGGGAATTTGGGAATTTGGAAACTTTTGAATTTGGCTAATAAATTTCTGGAGGTTATCTTTTGAGAATTTAGTGTAGAGGGTGTTTTATGAACTCTTTCAATGTCTATTTTACCCTCTGTTCAAGAACATCAAGGCAGTTTTTTTTTTTTTTGGATAATTTCTTATAGTATGATTTCAAGATTTCTGTTCATTTCTGAGTTTTCAGATAGAACAATGATTCTCAATTTGTCTCTTTGAGACCTTTTCTCATGATCTATCATATTGTCATTGAGATATTTTTATGTTTCCTTCTATTTTGTCAGTCTTTTGACTTTGCATTATTAATTCTTGCTGTTTTGCAAGATCATTGACTTCTAATTTTCTAATACTGGTCTTTAAAGACTGGTTTTTCCACAATAATCTTTTGATTTTCTGCTATAATCATTTTTATTTTCCTTTTTGCTTTAGTCTATCCTGCTTTTTGTGGCTTCCAGATGTTTAATTTTGGTCTCCAATTGGGGGTTCCTATTTTTTCAACTGTTATTTTTTTAAACTATTTCCCACTTTTTTTTTTGCCAAAATCAATCCATCTTTCTCATAAGCTCTGATTTAAATTCTCTAAGAGCTTATGGCCAATTTCCACTTTTTTGGAAGGGTTGGATGCATTTATCTGTTTGTCCTCTTCTGCTATTTCCTCTGTAGTCTAGGTTTTTCCTCCATAAAAATTACCCAGGGTCAATGCCTTCTTCTTGTTCTTCTTGGTGTTGGGAAGTTGTGTTTCCTGGGCATTGTTTGCCATCATTATGCTGGTTTTTCCTTCCCTTTCCAGTCAGAAGTCTGAGTGAGGAGGGCAGGTACCCTGTGTATGGAGCTAAGGAGCACAGATTTTGCCTGAGACCACCTCTCGAGTCTTCACAGCTTCTACTGCTTGCTGCCTTTGACTGTGCTATCTCTGTGCCCATAGTCTGGGCTCTTCAGTCTGCTGGGGTCTCAAGTCTAGCTCCTCTCATAGGTAGGTCTTTGGTGGTCTTAGTCAGCCGCCAACAACCTTGAGGTGCCCCTCACTCACTCTAGAGGTGCCTCTTACTTGCTCACTGATTCTAATGCACTGACTCTGACTCTAACACAGTGGCTCTGTGTGTGTGTGTGTGTGTGTGTGGTTGAGGAGAGTTGATCAGCTTCTGTTTTGGTGGAAGCTATTTCATCACCTCATGGTGTGGAAATACAAAAATCCCACATACCTTCAATGGTGCACCCTACTGTGGAATCCCTTTGTTCATATGAATTTGTTTTGGGTTTTTTTTTGGCCTTTTGAGGTAGTTTAGGCAATGAGGAAAGGAGGAGTCCTGTGCCTACACTGCCTCTATGTTTACCCAGAAGTCTATTGCATTTTTTAAACTCAGTTTAATTCTGTTATTCATCTCAACCAAACTACATGCTATAAATTGCATGTTTTAGCCTCTGTGCTGACCAGTCAGGTGTTTCAATGTTCTTTTGTCTGAACTCCATATAATACAAAATTTACATAGACTTCAGAGGAGTATGCCATTCCTTTATTAGCTCTTTCTCTTGCCAAACTATCTGATAAATATCTCTCTAGAAAAAAAGTTGTTCTAAGTATTTGTTCTCAATTTACAGAATAATTAATCTACTTGAAATTCATGATTATAAAAGAACTTAGACATCATATTTCAAGAAATCATAAAACTTCCCTGTTCTCTTAGAAACAGAGGGCAATATCAGATTGCTTAAGATGACAGAAAAAGGAAATGGCAAATGCTGGAGTGATTATGGGAAAATATGTATACTGATGCATTGTTACTGGAGTTGTGAAATGAATCAACCATACTGGAGAATAATTTAGAACTATGCCCAGAGAGGTGGAGTCAAGATGGAGGCCTAGAAGGAACAGAAGTTCATACCTCTGAATACCCTTCCTTATCGATCACAAACTGAATGCTCCTAGGGGACTGAAAATCAAACTTAACAACAAGACAGAGCCAAGGAACCCTCCTGCTGGACTTAATTCAAAAGGTATGCCCCCAAAAAGCTGGAATCCAAGAACCCTCAAGTTTAAGGGGAAGATAGAAGAGAGGTCCCAGGAACCCCCCCCCCCCCAAGTACTGAGACTCCAGCGGCAACGAAAACTTCTGGTCGGGCAAAGGTGCTGGTATGGAGGGTGTACTTTGCTGGCAGGGATGTGCCAAATTCAGAGTGTCCAACACAGATGGCGGGAAAGGAGCTAGAGAGGGAGCATAGACCTGGCAGCCTGGTCAGAGCTGTGAAGATCCTCCATATTTGCTCTAGCCTTCCAGGAAGTTTTGGACTTAGAGCACAACCAGCCCAACTAAGCTGAACTTAATCCCATCAAGAGTCTACAGAAGCCCAGGCTCCACACCCATCCTCATTAACTGCTGGACTTTAATCCAATCAAAAGCCTCAAGAGGACAGGGAAAGGCAAACCCCCAACATCGTTCCCCCAGAGAATATACCAAGAGAACTTCTGTTAAAGCTCCTAGAGGGGAGACTGACAGAAGACACCAAAACCAAAAAAAAAAAATGAGAGGAGCAAGAGCATAGACAAATACAGGGAGTAAAGAAGGGGTGAATATGAGCAAACAACAGAAAAAGAAGAAAGAAATTACAACAGACAGCTTATATTCAGCAAACGGAACAGAGGAGGAGAGATCAGCAAACAATAAATCAGAAATCCCAGTGAATTAGATACAGGCTGTGGAAAAACTCAAAGCACAATTAAGAGAGGCTGAAGAAAATTGGGAAAAGAACATAAAAACTAAGAAAACTCATCTGGAAACAGAGGCACTTGAATTAAAATGAGAAAATAGTGTCTTGAAAGACAAAATAAACCAGCTAGAAAATGAGGCAAAGGAGATGAAAGGCAAGGTAAAGAGGATGAAAGATGACCTTCAAAGAAAATCAAACCAGAAGGAAAAGGATGACCAAAAAGACAGGAATGAAATCCAGTCTTTAAGAACCAGAATACAACTGGAATTAAGTGACCTCAAATGGCAGCAGGACATTATAAAACAAAACCAAAAGAATGAAAAAAATTGAGGAAAATACGAAGCACCACATTCACAAAACAGAGGATTTAGAAAATTGTTCAATGAGAGACAATTTAAGAATCATTGGTCTACCAGAAGACCATGAAAAAAGAAAAAGCCTGGACATAATACTACAGGAAATTATTCAGGAAAATTGTCCCAATATCCTAGAACTAGAGGGAAAATTGGAGATTGAAAGAATCCACAGATCACCTCCTGTATTTAATCCACAACTGACAACACCCAGGAATATTACAGTCAAATTCAAGAACTATCAGACCAAAAAAAAAATATTACAAGCTGCCAAGAAGAAGTCATTCAGATACCATGGAACCACAGTGAGGATAACGCAGGATCTGGCTGCATCCACACTGAAGGACCGAAAGGCATGGAATATGATATTCCTGAAAGCAAGGGAACTAGGTCTACAACCAAAAATCAACAACCCAGAAAAACTGACTATATTCTTAGATGGGAAAGTATGGTCATTCAACAAAATAGAAGAATTCCAAGAATTTGAAAAGAAAAGAGCAGACCTGAACAGAAAATTTGATGTCCAAGCAGAGAACTCAAGAGAATCATCAAAGGGTAATTAAAAAAAGAGGGGGGAAAAACAAAACAAAACAACAACAACAACAGACTTCCAGTCAAGATGGCGGCTTAGAGAAAGCTAAAGTTCAGATCTCCTGAAAACCCTTCCCGACCGATCTCAAACTATAAGCTCCTAAGGCGCCAAAATTCAAAACAATCAACAGAATAGACCCTGGGAATCCTCCTCCTGGACCTGGACCTGGATCAAAAGGTATGGCCCCCCTCAAAAGCCAGAACCCAAGATCACTCGGACCTAAGGGGTAGGAGCACAGAGTCCAAGGCTCCAGGAAGCCGCAGCCCCGCCCCACTCAAGGAGCAGGGTCGTCTGAAAACAGCAACCCTCAGGGCCTTCTATCCGAGTCCCAGTGAAAGTCACTGCCCTCAGAATTCCGGGAAGCTGCAGCCCATACCCGGGCAGAGAGCAGGGTCGTCTGATACAACAGCAACCCTCAGGGCGGGCAAGACAGCCTCACCAGCTGGATCCTACTATCCAAGTCTCAGTGAAAGTCACTTCCCTCGGAGCTCCGGGAAGCCATGGCCCATCCCCCCACAGAGAGCAGGGTCCTCTGAAACAACAACAACCCTCAGGGCCAACAAAAGAGCCTCACGGCCAGCTATTCTTAAGGCAACTTCTGGAAAGCAACCCAACCCCTGCAGGGAAGCAGATAGAGCTGGGGGAGAGTGTGGCCCCCTGGTCCGACCCTTCCATTCCAGTTCCAGTGAAAGTCATTGCCCATACTCAATTTAACCCATCGAAAGCTCATAAAACCGACAATCTGCCCAGGACTAAAGCCTCTGAACACCAGAGAGATAAGAAAAGCTAATCCTCCCCATTCAGAGATGTGCTCCACAGAAGCACAGAAGCCCCAAAATCCCAAGAAAAATAAGAAGAAAGGGGCGACTTTGACACATTCTATGGAACCAAAATACAAAATACAGAGGAGATAGAAAATTAAGGGGGGGGGAAGGGAGAATAAAAAGGTAGGGAAGAGGAGGGGGGAGGGAGCATAAAAAGGGAGGGAAGAGGAGGGGGGAGGGGAAGGGAGCACAAAAAGGGAGGGGCTAGAAAGGGAAGCATCTCAAGGGAGGGGACTAGGGGTACTGACCTAAAGCAAATCACTGGTTCAAAAGGAGATAGCTAAAGAAGAAAAGGTCAGAACTAGGGGAAGATATCAAAATGCCAGCTAATCCATTTGTTGTCTTCAAGAAACACATATGAGGCAGGTTGACACTCACAAGGTTAGAATTAGAGGTTGGAGTAAGACCTTTTCGGCCTCAACTGATAGAAAGAAGGCAGGAGTTGCAATCATGATATCTGACAAAGCCAAAGCACAAATAGACCTGATCAAAAGGGATAGGGAACGTAAGTATATTCTGTTAAAAGGGACTATAGACAATGAGGAAATATCACTAATTAACATATATGCACCAAATGGTATAGCATCCAAAATTTTAATAGAGACACTAGGAGAATTGAAGGAGGATATAGACAGTAAAACCATATTAGTGGGAGACTTGAACCAACCACTATCAAATTTAGATAAATCAAACCAAAAAATAAACAAGAAAGAGGTAAAAGAGGTGAATCAAATTTTAGAAAAATTAGAGTTAATAGACATATGGAGAAAAATAAATAGGGAAAATAAATAAGGAATACACCTTCTTTTCAGCACCACATGGCACATTCACAAAAATAGATCATACACTAGGTCATAGAAACATGGCACTCAAATGCAGAAAAGCAGAAATAATAAATGCAGCCTTTTCAGATCACAAGGCAATAAAAAAATTAATTTGTAAGGGTACATGGAGAGCCAAATCAAAACTTAATTGGAAATTAAGTAATATGATACTCCAAAATCGGATAGTTAGAGAAGAAATCATAGAAACAATTAATAATTTCGTTGAAGAAAATGACAAAGGTGAGACATCCCTTCAAACCTTATGGGATGCAGCCAAGGCAGTACTTACAGGAAAATTCATATCTCTGAGTGCATATATTAACAAATTAGGGAGGACAGAGATCAAGGAATTGGAAATGCAAATCAAAAAACTTGAGAACTAACAAAGTAAAAACCCCGAGAAGAAAACCAAACTAGAAATCCTAAAAATTAAGGGAGAAATTAATAAAATTGAAAGTGACAGAACTATTGACCTAATAAATAAAATGAGAAGCTGGTACTTTGAAAAAACAGACAAAATAGATGAAGTACTGATTAATCTAATTTAAAAAAGGAAAGAAGAAAGGCAAATTAACACCATCAAGGATGAAAAGGGGGATCTCCCTCCAATGAAGAGGAAATTAAGGCAATCATTAAAAACTACTTTCCCCAACTATATGGCAATAAATATACCAACCTAGGTGATATGGATGAATATTTACAAAAATATAAATTGCCTAGACTAACAGAAGAAGAAATAGTTTTCTTAAATAATCCCATATCAGAAAAAGAAATCCAACAGGCCATCACAGAACTTCCTAAGAAAAAATCCCCAGGGCCTGACGGATTCACCAGTGAATTCTATCAAACATTCAAAGAACAGCTAACTCCAATACTATACAAACTATTTGACATAATAAGCAAAGAGGGAGTTCTACCAAACTCCTTTTATAACACAAACATGGTACTAATTCCAAAACCAGGCAGGCCAAAAACAGAGAAATAAAATTATAGATCAATCTCCCTAATAAATGCAAAAATCTTAAATAGGATACTAGCAAAAAGACTCCAGCAAGTGATCAGAAGGATCATTCACCATGATCAAGTAGGATTCATACCAGGGATGCAGGGCTGGTTCAACATTAGGAAAACTATCCACGTAATTGACCACATCAACAATCAAACCAACAAGAACCACATAATTATCTCAATAGATGCAGAAAAAGCCTTTGATAAAATGCAACACCCATTTCTATTAAAAACACTAGAAAGCATAGGAATAGAAGGGTCGTTCCTAAAAATAATAAACAGTATATATCTAAAACCATCAACTAATATCATCTGCAATGGGGATAAACTAAATCCATTCCCATTAAGATCAGGAGTGAAACAAGGATGCCCATTATCACCTCTATTATTTGACATTGTATTAGAAACACTAGCAGTAGCAATTAGAGAAAAAAAAGAAATTGAAGGCATTAAAATAGGCAAGGAGGAGACCAAATTATCACTCTTTGCAGATGACATGATGGTCTACTTAAAGAATCCTAGAGATTCAACCAAAAAGCTAATTGAAATAATCAACAACTTTAGCAAAGTTGCAGGATACAAAATGAAGCCACATAAGTCATCAGCTTTTCTATATATCTCCAACACAGCTCAGCAGCAAGAACTAGAAAGAGAAATCCCATTCAAAATCACCTTAGACAAAATAAAATACCTAGGAATCTATCTTCTGAGACAAACACAGAAACTATATGAACACAACTACAAAACACTCTCCACACAACTAAAACTAGACTTGAGCAATTGGAAAAACATTAACTGCTCATGGGTAGGATGAGCCAATATAATAAAAATGACCATCCTACCCAAACTTATCTATCTATTTAGTGCCATACCCATGGGATTTCCAAATTTTTTTTTTACTGATTTAGAAAAACTATAACAAAGTTCATTTGGAAGAACAAAAGATCAAGGATATCCAGGGAAATAATGAAAAAAATACAAAGGAAGGGGGACTTGCAGTCCCATATCTCAGACTATATTATAAAGCAGCAGTCATCAAAACAATTTGGTACTCGCTAAGAGAAAGAAAGGAGGATCAGTGGAATAGACTGGGGGCAAGCAACCTCAGCAAGACAGTATATGACAAACCCAAAGATCCCAGCTTTGGGGGCAAAAATCCACTATTTCATAAAAACTGCTGGGAAAATTAGAGGACAGTGTGGGAAAGATTAGGTTTAGATCAACACCTCATACCCTACACCAAGATAAATTCAAAATGGGTGAATGACTTGAACATAAAGAAGGAAGCTATAAGAAAATTAGGCGAACACAGAATAGTATACATGTCAGACCATTGGGAAGGGAAAGACTTCAAAACCAAGCAAGACTTAGAAAGAGTTACAAAATGCAAAATAAATAATCTGGAATACATCAAATTAAAAAAGTTTTTGTACAAACAAAACCAATGTAACCAAAATCAGAAGGGTAGCAACAAATTGGGAAACAATCTTTTTTTTTTAAATATATTTTATTTGATCATTTCCAAGCATTATTCGTTAAAGACATAGATCATTTTCTTTTCCTCCCCCAACCCCCCATAGCCGATGCGTAAGTCCACTGGGCATTAGATGTTTTCTTGATATGAACCTATTGCTTTGTTGATAGTATTTGCATTAGAGTGTTCATTTAGAGTCTATCCTCTGTCATGTCCCCTCAACCTCTGTATTCAGGCAGTTGCTTTTTCTCGGTGTTTCCACTCCCATAGTTTATCCTTTGCTTATGAATGGTGTGTTTTTCTCCTGGATCCCTGCAAGTTGTTCAGGGACATTACACCACTAATAATGGAGAAGTCCATTACGTTCAATTATACCACAGTGTATTAGTCTCTGTGTACAATGTTCTCCTGGTTCTGCTCCTCTCGCTCTGCATCACTTCCTGGAGGTTGTTCCAGTCTCCATGGAACTTCTCCACTTTATTATTCCTTTTAGTACAATAGTACTCCATCACCAACATATACCACAGTTTGTTCAGCCATTCCCCAATTGATGGGCATCCCCTCGTTTTCCAGTTTTGGGCCACCACAAAGAGCGCAGCTATGAATATTTTTGTACAAGTATTTGTGTCCATTATCTCTTTGGGGTACAGACCCAGCAGTGCTATGGCTGGGTCAAAGGGTAGATATTGGTTTGTCGCCCTTTGGGCATAGTTCCAAATTGCCCTCCAGAATGGTTGGATCAGTTCACAACTCCACCAGCAATGAATTAATGTCCCTGCTTTGCCACATCCCCTCCAGTATTCATTACTTTTCTTTGCTGTTATGTTAGCCAATCTGCTAGGTGTGAGGTAATACCTCAGAGTTGTTTTGATTTGCATCTCTCTGATTATAAGAGATGTAGAACACTTCTTCATGTGCTTGTTAATAGTTTTGATTTCGTTATCTGAGAACTGACTATCCATTTCCCTTGCCCATTTATCAATTGGAGAATGGCTTGATTTTTTTGTACAATTGATTTAGCTCATTATAAATATGAGTAATTAAACCTTTGTCAGAGGTTTCTATGAAGATTTTTTCCCAATTTGTTGTTTCCCTTCTGATTTTAGTTATATTGGTTTTGTTTGTACAAAAGCTTTTTAGTTTGATGTAGTCAAAATTATTTATTTTACATTTTGTTATTCTTTCTATATCTTGCTTGGTTTTAAAGCCTTTCCCCTCCCAAAGGTCTGACATGTATACTATTCTGTGTTTACCCAATTTACTTATGGTTTCCTTCTCTATGTTTAAGTCACTCACCCATTTTGAATTTATCTTGGTGTAGGGTGTGAGGTGTTGATCTATTCCTAGTCTCTCCCACACTGTCTTCCAATTTTCCCAGCAGTTTTTATCGAATAGTGGATTTTTGTCCCAAAAGCTGGGATCTTTGGGTTTATCGTATACTGTCTTGCTGAGGTCGCTTTCCCCCAGTCTATTCCACTGATCTTCCTTTCTGTTTCTTAGCCAATACCAAATTGTTTTGATGACTGCTGCTTTGTAATATAGTTTTAGGTCAGGGACTGCAAGGCCCCCATCATATGTGTTTTTTTTCATTATTTCCCTGGATATCCTTGATCTTTTGTTCTTCCAAATGAACTTTGTTATGGTTTTTTCTAAATCAGTGAAGAAGTATTTTGGTAGTTCAATGGGTATGGCACTAAATAGATAAATAAGTTTGAGTAGGATGGTCATTTTTATTATAATGGCTCATCCTATCCATGAGCAGTTAATATTTTTCCATTTGTTCAAGTCTAGTTTTAGTTGTGTGGCGAGTGTTTTGTAGTGGTGTTCATATAGTTCCTGTGTTTGTCTTGGGAGGTAGATTCCTAGGTATTTTATTTTGTCTAAGGTGATTTTGAATGGGATTTCTCTTTCTAGTTCTTGCTGCTGAGCTGTGTTGGAGATATATAGAAAAGCTGATGATTTATGTGGGTTTATTTTGTATCCTGCAACTTTGCTAAAGTTGTTGATTATTTCAATTAGCTTTTTGGTTGAATCTCTAGGATTCTTTAAGTAGACCATCATGTCATCCACAAAGAGTGATAACTTGGTCTCCTCCTTGCCTATTTTGATGCCTTCAATTCCTTTATCTTCTCTAATTGCTACTGCTAGTGTTTCTAGTACAATGTCAAATAGTAGAGGTGATAATGGGCATCCTTGTTTCACTCCTGATCTTATTGGGAATGCATCTAGTTTATCCCCATTGCAGATGATATTAGCTGTTGGTTTTAGATATATACTGTTTATTGTTTTTAGGAATGACCCTTCTATTCCTATGCTTTCTAGTGTTTTTAATAGGAATGGGTGTTGTATTTTATCAAAGGCTTTTTCTGCATCTATTGAGATAATCAAGTGGTTCTTGCTAGTTTGCTTGTTGATGTGGTCAATTATGTGGATGGTTTTCCTAATGTTGAACCAGCCCTGCATCCCTGGTATGAATCCTACTTGATCATGGTGAATGATCCTTCTGATCACTTGCTGGAGTCTTTTTGCTAGTATCCTATTTAGGATTTTTACATCTATATTCATTAGGGAGATTGGCCTATAGTTTTCTTTCTCTGTTTTTGACCTGCCTGGTTTTGGAATCAGTACCATGTTTGTGTCGTAAAAGGAGTTTGGTAGAACTCCCTCTTTGCTTATTATGTCAAATAGTTTGTATAGTATTGGGTTTAACTGTTCTCTGAATGTTTGATAGAATTCACAGGTGAATCCATCAGGCCCTGGGGATTTTTTCTTAGGAAGTTCTTTGATGGCTTGATGGATTTCAATTTCTGATATGGGATTATTTAAGAATTCTATTTCCTCTTCTGTTAGTCTAGGCAGTTTGTATTTTTGTATATATTCATCCATTTCTCCTAAATTGGTGTATTTATTGCCATATAATTGGGCAAAGTAATTTCTAATGATTGCCTTAATTTCCTCCTCATTGAAGGTGCTGTCCCCCTTTTCATCTTTAATGCTGTGAATTTGCTTTTCTTCCTTCCTTTTTTTAATTAGATTGACCAGTACTTTGTCTATTTTGTTTGTTTTTTCAAAGTACCAGCTTCTTGTCTTATTCATTAAATCAATAGTTCTATCACTTTCGATTTTATTAATTTCTCCCTTAATTTTTAGGATTTCTAATTTGGTTTTCTGCTGGAGGTTTTTAATTTGATTGCTTTCGAGTTTTTTCAATTGCATTTCCAATTGATTGATCTCTGCTCTCCCTTGTTTGTTAATATAAGCATTCAGGGATATGAATTTGCCTCTGATTACCGCTTTGGCTGCATCCAAAAAGGTTTGAAAGGATGTTTCGCCATTGTCATTTTCCTCGATGAAATTATTAATTGTTTCTATGATTTCTTCTTTAACTAAACGGTTTTGGAGTATCATATTGTTTAATTTCCAATTGGTTTTAGATTTGGTTTTCCATGTACCATTACTAATCATTATTTTTATTGCCTTGTGATCTGAGAAGGCTGCATTCATTATTTCTGCTTTTTTGCATTTGTGTGCTATGTTTCTGTGACCTAATGTATGGTCAATTTTTGTGAATGTGCCATGTGGTGCTGAGAAGAAGGTGTATTCCTTTTTATCCCTATTTATTTTTTTCCATATGTCTATTAATTCTAATTTTTGTAAGATTTCATTCACTTCTTTTACCTCTTTCTTATTTATTTTCTGATTTGATTTATCTAAATTTGATAATGGTTGGTTTAAGTCTCCCACTAGTATGGTTTTATTGTCTATTTCTTCCTTCAATTCTCCTAGTTTCTCCATTAGAAATTTGGGTGCTATATTATTTGGTGCATACATGTTGATTAATGATATTTCCTCGTTGTCTAGAGTCCCTTTTAACAAAATAAAATTACCTTCTCTATCCCTTTATATCAGGTCTATTTTTGCATTGGCTTTATCAGATATCATGATTACCCCTCCTGCCTTCTTTCTATCAGTTGAGGCCCAGAAGGTCTTACTCCATCCTTTAATTCTGACCTTGTGGGTGTCAACCCGCCTCATGTGTGTTTCTTGAAGACAACATATGGTAGGGTTTTGGATTCTAATCCATTCTGCTATTCGTCTACGTTTTATGGGTGAGTTCATCCCATTCACGTTCAAAGTTATGATTGTCATTTGTGGACTCCCTGGCCTTTTGACAGCCTTCCCTAATTCTAACCTTTTCTTCTTCGGCTCTACCTTTTTGTCCAGTGATTTACTTTGAATCAGTGCCCCTTGTCCCCTCCCTTGATGTTTCCCTTTTTAGTCCCTCCCTTTTTCTTCCCTCCCCCTCCCCTCTCTCTTTCCCTCCCTTTTTGTTCTCCCTCTCTCCCTCCCCCCCTTGGTTTTCCCTTCTCCTTACCCTTGTTGGGTAAGATAGAATTCAAGATCCCAATGGATCTGGATGTTTCTCCCTCTCAGAGTTGATTTCCCTGAGATTGAGGTTTAAGTAACCCCCCCATTCTCTTCCTCTCCTTCTTATAGGAGTTTTCTTCCCCTCCCCTTCCCATGTGAATCTTTGTGTGAGAACCATTATTCTATTTGGTCTTTCTTTACCCCCTATTTATACATTACATTTTCCCCACATGTTAGTATACATAGATTGATATAAATGTAGTCCTTATAGAAGAGAGTTTGAGTAAAAGAAGAAGATAACATTTTTCCCCTTTCCTTAATATTTATCTTTTCAGGTATTCCTTGCTCTTTGATTTTCGGTATCAAACTTTCCACAGAGCTCTGGTATTTTCTTTGCAAAAAGTTGGAAGTCTTCTATTTTGTTGAATGCCCATACTTTGCCTTGGAAGTATATAGTCAGTTTTGCTGGGTAGCTGATTCTTGGTTGGAGACCTAGCTCTCTTGCCTTTCTGAAGATCATGTTCCATGCCTTACGATCATTCAGAGTAGAACTTGCAAGGTCTTTTGTGACCCTGATTGGCATTCCTTTATATCTAAATTGTCTTTTTCTGGCTTCCTGTTGGATTTTTTCTTTTGTTTGATAGCTTTGGAATTTGGCAATAACATTCCTGGGAGTTGTCTTTTAGGGGTTTAGTGTAGAAGGTGTTCTGTGAGCTCTGTCAGTGGCTGTATTGCCCCCTTGTTCTAGAATCTCTGGGCAATTTTCTTTGATTATATCTTGTATCACCATGTCCAGTTTGGTGTTTATTTCTGGCTTTTCTGGGAGTCCAATTATTCTTAAATTCTCTCTTCTCCCTCTATTTTCCAGATCTATCACCTTGTTGGTGAGATATTTTATGTTCCCTTCTAATTTCTTGGTGTTTTGGCTTTGCTTTATTAGTTCTTGCTTTAAAGCCTGGTTTTCTTTTACAGTTTGGTCAAACTGGTTTTGTAGATGCGTGAATTTCTTTTGCATTATTTCCCACTTTTCCTCCCAGAGGGCTTCCATCTTTTTGGTCATTTCTGATTCAAATTCTTCTTGGGTTTCTGGAGAGTTTCTATTTCCTTTGGAAGATTTTGGAGCATTTTCTTGTATATCTTCTTCTATCTGCTCTGTATTTTGTATTTTGGCTCCATAGAATGTGTCCAAAGTCGCCCCTTTCTTCTTATTTTTCTTGGTATTTTGGGGCTTCTGTGCTTCTGTGGAGTTTGCCATCTCTGAATGTGGAGGATTAGCTTTTCTTATCTCTGTCTGGTGTTCAGAGGCTTTAGTCCTGGGCAGATGTTGGTTCTATGAGCTTTCCCTGGGTTAAACTGAATATGCCTCACTGGAACTGGAATGGAAGGGTTGGACCACGAGGCCACACTCCCCCCCCAGCTCGCTTTCCAGAAGTTGCCTTCAGAATCGCTGGCCGTGAGGCTGTTTCATCGGCCTGCGGGGGGATAGGCTGCAGCTTCCCCAAGCTCCGAGGGCAAGGACTTTCACTGAGACTTGGATAGCAGGATTCAGCCTGTGAGGCTGTCTTGCCCGCCCTGAGGGTTGCTGTTGTTTTGACCAGCTCTCTGCAGCGGGAGCCCCAGACAGTAACTTTCACTGGGACTCGGGTAGAAGGCCCTGAGGGTTGTTGTTCCGAGGACCCTGCTCTCTGAGCCCGGCCGGGCTGCGGCTTCCGGGAGCCTTGGACTCTGCGCTCCTACCCCTGAGGTCCGAGTGATCTCGGATTCTGGCTTTTGAGGGGAGCCGTACCTTTTGAACCGGGTCCAGGTCCAGGAGGAGGGTTCCCAGGGTCTGTGCTGTTGATTGTTTTAAATTTCGGTGCCTTAGGAGCTTATAGTTTGAGATTGGTTGGGAAGGGTTTTCCGGAGATCTGAACTTTAGCTTTCTCTAAGCCGCCATCTTAACCGGAAGTAGCCGCCATCTTAACTGGAAGTCAGAAACAATCTTTATAAAAACCTTTTACAAAGGTTTACTTACTCAAATTTACAAAGAACTAAATCAATTGTACAAAAAAATTAAGCCATTCTCCAATTGACAAATGGGCAAAGGACATGAACAGGCACTTCTCAGCCAAAGAAATCAAAACTATTAATAAGCACATAAAAAAGTGCTCTACATCTCTTATAATCAGAGAGATGCAAGTCAAAACAACTCTGAGGTATCACCTCATACCTAGCAGATTGGCTAACATGACAGCTACGGAAAGTAATGAATGCTGGAGGTAATGTGGCAAAGTGGGGACACTAATTCATTGCTGGTGGAGATGTGAATTGATCCAGCCATTCTGGAGGGAAATTTGGAACTATGCCCAAAGGGTGATAGAAGACTGTCTGCCCTTTGATCCATCCATAGCACTGCTGGGTTTGTACCCCAAAGAGATAATAAGGAAAAAGACTTGTACAAGAATATTCATAGCTGCACTCTTTGTGGTGGCCAAAAATTGGAAAACGAGGGGATGCCCATCAATTGGGGAATGGCTGAACAAATTGTGGTATATGTTGGTGATGGAATACTATTGTGCTAAAAGGAATAATAAAGTGGAGGAATTCCATGGAGACTGGAACAACCTCCAGGAAATGATGCAGAGCAAAAGGAGCAGAACCAGGAAAACATTGTACACAGAGACTGATACATTGTGGTAAAATCGAAGGTGATGGGCTTCTCCATTAGTGTCAATGAAATGTCCCTGAACAATCTGCAGGGATCTAAAAAATACTATCCACAAGCAGAGGATAAACTGTGGGAGTAAAAACAGAGATGAAAAGCAACTGCTTGACTACAGGGGTTGAGGGAATATGACTGAGGAGAGACTCTAAATGAACACTCAAATGCAAATACCAACAACAGAGAAATGGGTTTGAGTCAAGAACACATGTGATAACCAGTGGAATCGTGTGTTGGCTATGGGAGAGGGAAAGGTAGTGGGAGGGGGAGGGGAGGAAAAGAAAATGATCTTTGTTTCCAGTGAATAATGTTTGGAAATGACCAAATAAAATAATGTTCAAAATTAAAAAAAAAAGAAAAAAACATAACTAAGTTAATTTGGAAGAACAAAAGTCAAGGATATTCAGGGAAATTGTGAAAAAACAAAACAAAACAATTCAAAGGAAGGAGGACTTGTAGTCCCAGATCTCAAACTATGCTATAAAGCAGTGGTTATCAAAACAACTTGGTACTGGCTAAAAGACAGAAAGGAGGATCGGTGGAATAGACTTGGGATAAATGACTTCAGCAGGACAGTCTATGATAAACTCAATGATTCCAGTTTTGGGGACCAAAACCCTCTTTTTGATAAAAACTGCTGGGAAAATCAGAAGGCAGTATGGGAGAGATTAGGTTTGAATCAACATCTCACATCCTACACCAAGATAAACTCAGAATGGGTGAATGACTTGAATATAAAGAAGGAAACTATAAGCAAATATGATGAACACAGAATAGTATAATTTTCAGATCTTTGGAAAAGGAAAGACTTTAAAACCAAGCAAGAGCTAGAAAAAATCACCCAATGCGAAATCAATAATTTTGATTACATCAAATTAAAAAGTTTTTGTACAAACAAAACTAATGCATCCAAAGTTAGAAGGGAAACAACAAATTGGGAAGCAATCTTTATTACAAAAACGTCTGACAGAGTTCTAAGCACTCAAATTTATAAAGAGCTAAACCAGTTGTACAAAAAATCAAGCCATTCTCCAATTGAAAAATGGGCAAGGGACATGAATAGGCAATTTTCAGTTAAAGAAATCAAAACTATTAATAAGCACATGAAAAAAGTGCTCTAAATCTGTTATAATCAGAGAAATGCAAATCAAAACAACTCTGAGGTATCACCTCACACATAGTGGATTGGCTAACAGGACAGCAAAGGAATGTAATGAATATTGGAGGGCATGTGGCAAAGTTGGAACATTAATGCTTTGCTGGTGGAGTTGTGAATTGATCCAACCATTCTGGAGAGAAATTTGGAACTATGCCCAAAGGGTGATAGAAGACTGTCTGCCCTTTGATCCATCCATAGCACTGCTGGGTTTGTACCCCAAAGAGATAATAAGAAAAAAGACTTGTACAAGAATATTCATAGCTGCACTCTTTGTGGTGGCAAAAATTGGAAAATGAGGGGATACCCTTCAGTTAGGGAACAGCTGAATAAATTGTGGTATATATTGGTGATTGAATACTATTGTGCTCAAAGAATAATAAAGTGGAGGAATTCCATGGGGACTGTAATAATCTCCAGGAATTGTAATAAATAGACTCGAATACAGGACTATAATCTCCACGAGCCTTTGCTTCACTTCCCCAGAATGCCTTGTAATCTCACCTGGGCCAAGATCAAGAAGGTATTTAAGCTGATTCAAAGGCTTTTGAGGGAGCTCTTGGCTCTTGGACTTCCGTTTTGGGGCAGGAGTGGCTTTTTTTCATAATGTAGGTGAGGTTGTGTCTAGGCCACTCTAAGGCCTGGACATGTGTTTCTTATCCTGTATTTTCTTTAATCTTTAACCTTTAATAAACCTCTAAAAAATATAATACTCCTTGCAGAGAGAAACTAATTTCTACCTTGCCTCAGTCTCCCCATATTCCCTAAATTTTAATCTTTACAGAATTGATGCAGAGTGAGAGGAACAGAACCAAGAAAACATTGTACACAGAGATTGATATGCTGTGGTACAATCGAATGTAATGGACTTCTCCATTAGTGGCAGTGCAATGACCCTGAACAACTCGGAGGAACTTATGAGAAAAACCACTATCCATATCCAGAGGAAACACTGTGGGAGTAAAAACACCAAAGAAAAACAACTGCTTGAATACATGGGTTGAAGGTATATTGTTGGTGATGTAGACTCTAAATGAACATCCTAGTGTAAACAATAACATGGAAATGGGTTCTGATCAAGGACACATGTAATACCCAATGAAATTGCGTGTTGGCTGCGGGAAGAGTGGGTGAAGGGGAAAGAGGGAAATAATGTGATTATTGTAACCAAGGAATAATGTTGTAAATTGACTAAATAAACTTATTCAAATGGAAAAAATAAATAAATTAAATCAATAAAATTAAAAAAGAACTATGCCCAAACAACTATAAAACAGGGTATACCTTATGACCCAACAATACCACTACTACATCTCTGTCTGAAAGAAACCAAAGAAAAAGGTGAAGAACCTATTTGTATTTGTGGTGGAAAATAATTAAAAATCAAGGGAATGCTCCTCATTTGGGCAATAGCTGAACAAGTTATAGTATATGTGTATATATATACACATATATGTATATGGTATAAATACTATATACATAGTAGAGTAGATTCATATAGTATATGAATACTGGAATCCTTGTAAGAAATGATTACTAGGTGGTTGTTTAAAAAAACAGTAAAGAGCAGTATAAAGATGCAAAGTGAAATAAGCAGAAATGGAAGCACAATTTACATAGTAATAACAATGAAGTAAGGAAAATCAACTATGAAAGACTTAGTAACTCCGATTAATATAATGATCCACTACAATTCCAAGGGACTCATAAAATATAATACACCTCCAGACAGAGATCTGATAGACTCACTGTGCATAGTAAAGTATACCTTTTCCTTTATTTCTTTTTCTTTTTTCTAGAACATGGCTAATGCAGAAATTTTGCATGTCTGTGTGCATGTGTGTAATGGGTATTGCATTTCTTGACTTCTAAAAATTTCTTGACTTCATAATGAGAGTAGGAGGGAGAGAATGTGGAACTGAATAAAAATTAAATTTAAATAAAAATAGAGCCAGGGAGCAAAATGAAAATAAACTCTTCTAATTACCACCTGGGAAAAAAAAAACTCTCAGGAATATTATAGTCCTAAACCAGAGTTTCCCAATAAAAGAAAAATACTTCAAGTAGCCAGAAAAGAGGAGTTTAAGTATCAACAAACTGCTGTCAGTATCACATCAGTTTTAGCAGCCACAAAATTAAAATAGTAGGGCTTGGAATATATTCCAGCAAAAGTGAACATAATCCTACATAGGAGAAAATTACTTTCAATGAAATAGAACACTTCCTAGCATTCCTGATTTAAAAAACAAAAACAAAAAACAGAGCCATGTAGAAACTTTGGAACCTAAGCAGTGGAGCCAAGTGAAGCATAAAAGTTAAATATGAGTAGTAAATAAAGAACTAAACATGAATAAATTGTTTATATTCTGATATGGGGATATTATAGGTGCTCCCTCATAACTCTATTATCATCAAAAATCATAGAGAGAATCTAATAAGAAGGTATGGGTGGCAACAGTCAGGAGTGTTTTGATAATATTAAAGAAAGAAGAGGGAAAGGGAAAGGAATGCATTAATGGAGAAAGGAAAATAAATATGATGGAAATTACCTCATATTCTCTGATAATTTGGGTACAAAAGTTGAAGGCTATTCTAAAAATAGGAAGGGAAGTAGATGATGTTTGAACTTCACTTCCTTCTGAACTGGTCAAAGGAGGGAAGAGTATACATACATACAGCTGGGTGCTGAAATACATTTCCCTCACCAGGGAAATAGAAGGAAAGGGACAACAAAGAAGAGAAAATAAAAGGAACTATATAGCTTAATATAGGCATAAATCTTAAGCAAAGCAAACTTTAACTAGGAAGATGGAAGGAAGACTACCAAGAGAGGTTTAAAAAGAAAGAAAGGATAAGAACTTGGAAATAAACTATGGAGAAAAGAAAAGAAAGCCAAAGAAGCAGAAGGAGATTATATCAAACCTAAACTAGCAGTGCTGATCACCATTTTCTTCTTTTTAATGAGATATGGGAAATAGAGAAATGTAATGAGCAACCATAATTCAGCAAGAGTCACGATGCCACATGCCACCAACTTCCTAAAAGTAAGATGAGGGTACAAATCAATAAATATTAGTGAAGAGAGTTTGTCTAAAAACCTGATGGCATAGAGACTACTCCTGAACTTAGTAACAGCACAAGTTAAAGGGTATAATATTGATGGGGGCTGGAATCTAGACATGGGAAGGAATAATGATGTATAACTCAAATATCTTACTAGAAGAAATTACCTTCTGCCTTACCTGGAGAGGGTAAGTAAACTCGACCTCTTTGGGTCCTGGAATGGATCTGGGTGTTACATGAGAAACAGTGAGATCAGTTTGGCTCCTGGACTGTCAAGTATATTCAGGGAAGTAAAGGTAGAATAAGCCTAGAAAGATAAATTGAAGCCACTTTGACAAGAGATTTAAATGTCAAACAAGAGTTAGTATTTGACTGTTTGTATTTCTATACTACTGTATAGTAGTATTCTGTTAGTAAACAGAATAATTGGTCTCTAATTACATAGGAGTAGCAGAGAGTTTATTATGGAGAGCAAAGATGGTCAGAACTCTACTTACAAAATGTCCCTGTGCCAACTGTGTATTATGTATGCATAATGAAGATTTAAGACTGAGAGATTAATTATAAGGTGTGAGCAAAAATCCTAGCTAGAGCTGATAAGGACCTGAACTGGGGAGGTTGTGGAATATCTGGAGAAAATGATACTGATGTAAAATAATCAAAATATTTCCACAATTCTGTGCAGTCTTCAGGACAGAATCAGCAGCAGTAGGGAAAAGATTGATAGACTAACTCTTGTTGACACTTTCAAACAGAATATCAGTAGGATTTTTTTTTAACCTCTAGAAGGCTCCATACACTATTGGAACTGAGAAATATTGGGCTCCTGGGTTTCTCCTGGGTGCCTAGTTCTCTAGGGCATAGAACTCAACATTCTCTTTTCTGTGAGATACGGTGATTGTTTTCTATTTCATGTGATTCTAAACCTAGAAAACACAATACAAAAGATCACACAGAGAATGATCCTTGGGGAAAAATCATCAGTTCTTGTTTGCCATTAGGATTGAAGATTGTTATGCAATGTGATTAGGTAATCATAACTTATATGAGCAGAAAGTTCATATGTTCAGCATGATATATTTAATGACTGAAGATTTGACCCCCTGAGGAGAGTGGAGGTTACAGAAATTGAATCTTTCTTTTTATTTATACATTTTAATTTACTTTGTTAATTATTTCCCAGTTACTTGTAAAAAAGTTATCATTCATTTTTAAAACTTTGAGTTCCAAATTCTCTTCCTACCTCCTGCTTTTCTCCTTGTTTAAGGAGGCAAGCAATTTAATAACAATTATACATGTAAAATCATATAAAATCATCCATGTTGCAAAAGAAAACACAGACCAAACGTGACAACAACAACAACAAAAGAAGAAAGTCTAAAAAGTATGCTTCAATCTGCATTCAGAGTTCATTAGTTTTCTCTCTGGAGGTGGATAGCATGTTTCATCAAAAATTCTTCAGAATTATCTTAGATTATTGTATTTATCAGAAAACCTATGTCTTTCACAGTTGATCACCATTATGCTATTGTTGTTAATGTGTACAATGTTCTCCTGGTTCTGATTATTTCATTTTGCATCATTGCATATGTTTACCCAAGTTATTATTTTGAAACCATTCTGCTCATTACATACGTTCATGTACCACAGTTTGTTCAGCCATTCACCAATTGATGGACCTTCTCCCCTCGATACCGTGACAAGGAAACCACTTTAAAAGGCTGATATATATTAATTTAAGGTCGCCAAGGAATTCAGCTATGTAATTCCTAAATGAAAACTCAAGTCAGCAGTCGACCTTTTATAGAGTTTAATTACAAACAGGAGGAAGAAAGGAATTAGAGATAGAGAGAGAGAGAGAGAGGGAGAGAGAAAGGGGAGAGAAGGGAATAGGGCTTAAATACCCCTTCTGTTTAGGCTGGGCCAAAAGGCCCAAGCCCTTAGATAGCTGGGGCAAAGAAAAAAGATCAGTCCCTATTACTCACGTGACCAAAATGGAGAAACAGTCTCAGGGGCCTCCACCTCCAGCTTCCTTCAGAGCCAACTCTCAAAGCACCACCTCTCAGACCCAAAAATCTCTCCAACCAACCAACCACACCTCAGTCCCCAGACCCCTCCATCTTCAAGGAAACCATCCAAGTTTCCTCCCCTCAGTTCTCACATCCACCAATTACTGCCCATGTCCTCCCTGTGCCAATGGTGGCTCCAGCTCAACACAGGACCTCCCAGAGGTCTGTGGCTCTGCACATGTCTGTTGAAGGTCACATTCTCAAACAATCAAATCCTGATCCTTTGCTGCAGCCCTTCCTAAATCCTGTTAGGACTGAGTGGGGTGGAAATTGTATTTTCCAAGACCTGGTTCTGTCATTCCAAGTATCTCTATTGTATCAATTCCAAAATCAATCATGACTCAAAGAACTTCCTGCTCCATGCCCAAGCATAGGTCAAAGCCCTTTCCATTGTTCAGCAAAAGGCCTCTGTCCCAAAGTAATCTTAAGAAGGGAGGAGGAGGAACCTCCATGCCAATGGGGTTCACATTCCAATAGAGTTCCCACTATCAATAGGAAATTTTTCAAGTATGAAATTTCCCAATGGTGAAATCTCCAACATTTATAAGTCTAAGAAATTTTAAGGTTTACAATACCATATTCTTTGCCATCAAAAAAAAAAAAAGGAGCAGCTATAAAATTTTTGTACAAATGGATCTTTTTTCCATTTTATTGATCTCTTTGAGAAAGTGACCTAACAGTGGTATTGCTGGGTCAAAGAGTATGCACAAGGTTATAGCCCTTTGGCCATAATTCCAAATTGTTCCCTAGCATGATTAGATCGGTTCACAACTCCAAAAGTTCATTAATGTCACAATTTTTCCACATACACTTCAGCATTTATAATTGTCTTTTTCTGTTATATTATCCAATCTTATAGGTGTGAGCTAATGCCTGGAATTAGTTTTTATTTGCATTTCTTTAATCAGTAGTAATTTAGAACATTTTTTCATGTGACTATGATAATTTTGACTTCCTCTTCTGAAAACTTCCTGTTTGTATCTTTTGACCATTAATCAAGAATAAAATAACTTGTTATTACAAATTTGGTCCAGTTCCCTAATCTTTGAGAAATGAAGCATTTAGCAAAGAAACTTCTTATAAAAATATTTCCCAGATTGCTGCTTTCCTTCTAGATTTGGATACATTTATTTTGTTTGAGAAAGAGCTCTTTATTTTTTTATTCTATATAATCAAAATCATCCATTTTATTTTCCATGATCCTCTCTGTGTTTTGTCTGCTCATAAACTCTTCTTTAATTCATAAATACAGCAGATACAATTTTATATGTTTCTTATCCTTTTCATCTAAATCATTTACCCATTTTGACATTAGCAGGGTATACAATGTTAGATTTTAATCTTGAATTTTTAATGTGAGATGTTTATTGTCTTAAAAGGTGCCCAAGAGCACTGAGAAATGAAATATCTTGCCCCAAATCACAGTCAGTATTTCTCAAGAGGAAGACTTAAATTCAGGTCATCCTAACTCTAAGGCTTCCGTCTCAACTGCTACCTTCAAACATACTGAGTGAATGCCACATTAGGCTCACATCAAAGTCAGATTAAAGTAATTGGAAATTTTTAACAAAAGAAATAAAATCTAATAAAATGGAAATAATATCACATTTTAAAACTAGGTATGATTTACAGGATCCTTATGTATACGTTTCTATATGAATTTGAAATAATTTCACTGTCTCTCTTGTATTTTATATTTAAATATTATCAATTGAGTTATGTAAAATCAAGCCTTCACTCATAAAGGAAATTTGAGATAACCATAAAATATACTCACCTGCATAAATTCAAAGCAAGAACAAAATGTAGTTTTATCCATGACATATTTATAGGAAGAAAATAAGCTAGTTTCCTTTTCACCTCAGTCATCTTTTTCAGTATTAAAATTAAGATTATTTTTAAAAAGCATCTCTCTATCCTGCAATGAGCCAAAGAAATATCCTCTGAAGGAGCCAAAAGTCCCAACTTTCTAATTAAAATAAAATAACAGCTTCCAATCAGTTGAGGGACAAAAAGGCCATCTAGAGAATTACCATGAATCCCATCTCAGAGTACACAATTTAAAATGATGAATAGAGCAAGCTGAATATTTTGCTGGTGCTAAATTGAATTCACTGGCTGGGTGAAAGAGGTTTTATTTACTTGATGTCGAGCCTTGATGCATCAATATAAATTGTCTGGCACTCAGAGTCGTCTGGGTCCTAACAAAACCAGGTAAAGTAGACTGCAGCAGCATTTTCAAATAAGAACATCCCTCAGAAAAAGTAAAACTAGATGCACAAATTGGCTTTTGCCTGAGAACCACATCTAAAACAACCATTGTCCACTTCTCATTCCTGCGAGAGTTTCCAATTTCATGTTTCAGCCTAATTCCTTCTTGATTACATTCCATACCTATACCTTCTGCTTCTCTCTACAACTACTTTCATGTTGGGATCTCTTTGGCACCAGGTATTAACTCAAAATCTTTGCATGTTTAAAAAAAAGAAAACTTAGCATAAAAAATGTTAGATTTTTCTCAACTATAAAAACAAGAATTAGGTGGTTGGTCTTCTTAGTTGACCATTTAAATAAAAATAAATGTGATTTCTTAAAAAAATATTAACATTTTATTCATTACTTTCTTAAGTCTAAACAATCAACAAAACAATAAAGCAAACCCTGATTTGTAGCATTTGCTGATTTTTAAGGCAGTGCCCACAAAGAAAATTTAACAAACTGTTTTTTCTTGAGCCAGTATGATCTGGCAACGGCACATGGCTATTAATTAATCAAAATGTTTTGCTCTAAGAAAATAATATAGAATATAGAATTTTCTAGAATACCATTTTTGAAGTTCTATAGACTCTGTACTGAGTCTACTTCTCAAATTCCACCTGAAATATGATATTAACAAAGCACCCTCTAGTAAAGTGTCTTCTTTGCTCTATACTTGATTCAGGACTTCTCATTGGTATAGAAAAGTCCACACACTTAAAAAATCAATTGAGTGCTTTCCATGTTCTAGCAGAGTGTATATAAGACATGGTCCAATAAGCTACTCCAATATCAGAGGCAAGTCTCAGGGATACAAAATAGAAGAAGAGTCAGGGGGGCTGTTTCTCAGAACATCCTTCTACCAGCTACCAGTTATGTAACTCCTTTGTGTTTCCTAAAGATCACCTGTCAAAGACTTGTAAGTGTTTTCCAGGACTACTGTGGAAAGAATGATTAATTAGAAGTCAGGAGATATGGAATCCAGTCTGATCTTATTGTAATCTAGTTGTGTGACTTTGAGCGAGTCATTTTGCCTCTATAGACCTCAGATTATCCATCTCTTAAATAAGGTGTGAATTGGATAAGGTTTGCAATTTAAGTATTCTAGGATTGCACTTCTGACCTCAAAAGCATAGGAATATATACATCTCCTTTCAGTAATACAAGGATAGTGGTGGGAGAAAGAAGAAAGAAAATTGAGAGGGAAATAGAGAGAGGATGATTTAATTAAGTAGGGGTCAAAAAGGAACAATTCTCCTTGTTATCAATTTACCCATAACCATGTTTGGTCATTGACATGCCAGTTCTAGGAACTTGTCTACATGCACAGCCTTAATTTCCACTTTGGGTTTCAATGCATCATTGGAAAATCATTTGAAACTGAAATGAACCTAATGAAAAGGCATTCCTTCATAAACAACCAATTATTTTCCACAGTGTCCCTTTAAAAGTCAATTTCATGGAAGTCCCTAGGGAAGAAAATTGACCTTTTTCTGTTTTTAATGGGTAAAATTGTGATCTACCAGGGATACTTTTGATTTAAATGTCATTTACTCTCAGCAAAGGACAGCATGAGTGCTGACAGTAATATAAGCTCTAGTATTTTTCCTTCTGATGACAAGATGATACAGAATTGTCAGAGCTATAGGAATTAGGAAAATATAAGAATTGTCAGAGCTATAGGAAATTCTACATGTATTTAAGGATAATTAGAGTAGTGTAGAAAGGAAATAAGACTGACAGTTTGTGGGGGAAGGGGCAACTGGGAGTGGCAGTTGGGTATTGTGACTAGCACTTCCTTCTTGCCGGGTTGGACTTGCTTCTGGGTGTTGGATGAGAGAGGAGCTTGTTCAGCCCAGTCTGGTGTGGTGTGCCTCTTCTTGGTTCAGCCTGAAGATTCATGTCCAGTCACTTCTGAAAGTCAGAACTGTTCTTGTTGCTTTCTGTCAACTGCTAGATTCTGAATTAGACAAAGAAGGACTGATATCGAGTAGATGGGAGTGGAAGAAACCCTCCACCAGCCTCTGGGGCCTGGCCTCAACTCTGAAGCTGAGGAAAAAACTCCAATCCCAACTGGTTATTAAACTTTATATTATTTGAATGCACAGTCAGATAAGTGGACTATCTTTTCTGGTCATAGAAGGAGCTGAACTTCAGTTCAGTCATTCCAGGACAAACAGTCCTTATCGGACCCCTGTTGCTTCCTCTCAGCAGGGGGGCATCTCTCCTTTGCTTCATCAAGCAATATTCCCTCTCTCCCCTCAATTCCTCCATACCCCATACAAACCTCCCATTATCCACCAGTTTTTCCAATCCTCCATTTCCTTTCCCAGTAAATACAACAGTTTTTGGCAGAGTCAACTAGGTTTTCCAATTTATTTTGTCAAGAATTTGGGAAAAAGGAGGCAATTGGAGTTGTCAGAGTTGGGCCTGCATACATTTCAAAAGCCTGTGTGACTGTGAAAAGTAACCATTTTGAGAGCAGTGTTGGGTGCAACTAATCTGCCTAGTGATACCACACTCAAAAGAAACTACTCCTCCTGAAGGGAGGAGGCGACTCTTAAAGGGCCAGACTTAAAAACATTTTTTTTCTGTTGCAAAAAGCTTTTCAAGATACAAAATGGCAAAGAAACTATTACTTGACATGGGCTATATAGCCTGGATTGGATATTTCTTTTATATGTTTTACAACTTATTTTTTGTCACGATTCCAGATTTTATTTATTTTCTGTTTAGCATCTATGAAACTTTGCAATGACTGAATATAAGTATGTATCACTTGATTTCATTCATTCCCACATATGCTGGAGCATTATTCTTCTTAACCCAATTATACTATGCCCTAAAAAAAGGTATGCATCTCATTTATGGAAAAAAAAAAGCAAAAGATAATGAAATGGCAGTGATGATTTTAGCCATGAGGGAGGAGATGATGCAACTAAAGGAAATGATGAAGCAACTGACTGAAGAGAAACAGTGTGGCAAAGGTATTACCACACAACAAGACATACCTAAAAATAACAATGTAGTTTCAGCAAGAAAATACAGATGGGACTGAAGGTGGAATACCAATATTGCCACTAAGAGATCAAACAAGCCTACAACCAGATAGTGGCATAATTCATATTAAAACACATAAACCTTTTACAACAGCTGACCTTGAAAGTCTGAAAAAATGGATGCCCACCCACTTTTCAGAACTGATGAGATGTTTAAAAGAATTTAAAAGAGCAATTAGGCTTTATGATCCAGATTTTCAGGACACTGAAATTCTTCTCTCAGAATTATTTTCAAAACAGGAAAAACAACAATCCATTGATGAAACAGAAACAATCCAAATTTAAATAATGGCCAGAGGAAGGAACAGACTTAGAGTTATCTAATAATGAAAATCTACGTTACCTATTAGAGGCAATGAAAAGTTTTTCAAAAAGACCAGATACTTGGGGAAAATTTGAGAAATTGAGACAGGAAAGTGGGGAACATCCATCTAAGTTCCTCGATAGAGTGATTGAAGTAGCAGAGGATGTGCTTGGATTTGAAAATTTAACTGAACAAAATCTCCAACACATAAGGAGACAATTTGTGAAAGGCAGTAACACACCTATAAGATCATATTTTAAACTTCAGTGCCCAGATTGGGAAACAGTAAGTCTGGAAGATTTAAGAAAAAACTGCAAATTACATATTTTCAGGTTATAAAGAAATGCTAGAGGAAAAGGATGAAATAATAAAAGGGCTTAAAGCCAAGCTCAAGGAGGCAAATAGCACAAGTAAACATAAAGAAATTGAATAAATAAAAAATCTAGCCACTCTGCAATCATACAAACCCACAAGAAATTACATACAAAGTAATCAAAGGAGGAATGTACCCAGATGTTTCCTCTGTGGAAAAATCGGTCACATGGTTCGAGATTGTTATTTAAAGGCACAATTATTCCAAGCTAATAATAAACAAAGGTCTTGGAAAAGCAATGTAAAGTATAGCAGCAATAATATACAAACAAATGCAAAATGTTGTAATTGTCATTGCAAGAATTGGTTGCAAGCACCAAATTTAGAAACCATGGAGAGATACATCCAAAAAAGGAGCGAAACCACATTATTCACAAGTAGTCTCAGGTGCTGCCAAACAAAGTCAGTTATGAAGCCAGGTACATGGGGTAACATCAAAAAGGAAAAATGGGAAAGGAAATGGGAAAAATGAAAAGGAAGGAGACTGCATGCAAATAGAACTTGAGTTTCCAAGAGCACAAAATAAAACCAAAGAACAGACAGAAGAAGAAATACAATGAGATCATGATGTAACAGATATAAAAGAGAAATTTTTTGGAACAATGGAACAAACTACAAAGAAAGAGGAAGAAACAGAACTGGCTATAGTCTGTAATACACAAACTGCAAATGAATTAAATGAAGCACATGAGCTAACAACAGAAGGGTCCAATGGGGAGGAAAATGCAATAACAGAAAACATTCAAATTATCAGACCTCCTTGCTGGCTCAACAAAAACTGTAACATTTATTGGAAAAGGAAATGGGGAATTAGAAAACAGGAGGATAATGAGAAGTTTGTATGGGGTATGGAGGAGTTGAGGGGAGAGAGGGAATATTGTAGTGAACTTCAATAAAGATCAGAGCAGGCAGAAGAATTCCAAATGAAGAGAGTGTTTGATCCAAAATATCTCCCTGGCCTTCAATGTCTAATTGTTAGACAAAGGCTACTGACACTAATACTATTAAGCATGGAGAGGGCTTACAAAACATATACCATAATTACAAATACTGTAGGACAACACTGAAAAGTCCTTTCTGAATATGAAATTTCTATTCCTGTCAATGGAAGAAATTATTGCAGTTGCAGACAAGAGAAAGATAAAAGGAAACACCAAGTGGAGAGGTTGTTTAATTCCTAACACTTTGGAAGCATTTTGGTGGCATGGTAGATAGAGTACTTGGTTTAAAGTCAGGAATCTATAAGTTCAAATCCAACCTCAGACACTTACTGTGTGACTTTGAGAAAGTCATTTAACTACCGTTTCCCAAAATTTCCTCATCTGTAAAATACGTATAATAACAACACATACTTCCCAGGGTGTTTGTGAGGAACAAACTAAATAATATCTGTGAAATGTATAGTAAATAATATGTCAATGTTGGCTATTTTTTGTTATTGGCTTTTATCAACAAAAATAAAGCTGGGTTGAGGTAGAAGGTCCCCTCCTCTCCATACCAAAATATCTGACCAATAGTCAATCAACCAATAAACATTTATTAAGCATTTACTATGTGCCAGGCATTGCAATAAGTGCTGGGGATGTAAATACAGGTAAAAAGGAAGACTTCTCTCAAGTATTTTACATTTTAAAGCTATAACAGGAAAAAGAGTAGAAAAGAATAGAGGAAGTAAAGAAAAATCCACAGAATAAAGGATGAATAATCTGGACCCTTCCTCAAAATGGAGGTTCTACCAAAACCTTACCAATAGGAGAAGACTATCATAGGAGTAGAGATAAGAGGTTCAGGGCAACAAAGCAGGGTGTTGAGGTTGATGTAGCCTTGGGGGATCTACAAAAGTCATGGGCCCCTGTACCATGTGGGATGATATTTTTTTTTAGAATGCAAATGGAAAATGTTTAATTGTTCCTAATAATGTGAAGTTGCTTTGTAATCCAAAGATCTATGTGTTTTTTTTTAATACAAACATTCTCCCAAAGAGAGTTATTCATCTTAGCTGTCACAATTTTTTTAAACATTGTTTTATTTGGTCATTCCAAAACATTATTGATTGGAAACAAAAATCATTTTCTATTCCTCCCCCCCCTCCCACCACCTCTTCCATAGCCGGTGAATGATTCCACTGGGTATCACATGTGTTTGTGACTCGAACCCATTTCCAGATTGTTGGCATTTACTCTAGAGTGTTCATTTAGAGTCTCTCCTCAGTCATATCCCCTCCACCCCTGTAGTCAAGCAGTTGCTTTTCTTTGGTGTTTTTACTCTCACAGTTTATCTTCTGCTTGTGGATAGTGTTTTTTAGATCCCTGCAGATTGTTCAGGGACATTGCATTGACACTAGTGGAGAAGTCCATTACATTCGATTGTACCACAGTGTATCAGTCTCTGTGTATAATGATTTCCTGGTTCAGCTCGTTTCGCTCTGCATCAATTCCTGGAGGTTGTTCCAGATTCCATGGAATTCCTCCACTTTATTATTCCTTTTAGCACAATAGTATTCCATCACCAACATATACCACAAATTTGTTCAGCCATTCCCCAATTGAAGGGCATCCCCTCATTTTCCAATTTTTGCCCACCACAAAGAGTGCAGCTATGAATATTCTTGTGCAAGATTTTTCCTTATTATCTCTTTGGGGTACAAACCCAGCAGTGCTGTGGCTGGATCAAAGGGCAGACAGTCTTTTATCGATCTTTGGGAATAGTTCCAAATTGCCCTCCAGAATGGTTGGATCAATTCACAACTACACCAGCAATGAATTAGTGTCCCTACTTTGCCATATCCCCTCCAGCATTCATTACTTTCCATAGCTATCATGTTAGTCAATTTGCTAGATGTGAGGTGATACCTCAGAGTTGCTTTGATTTGCATCTCTCTGATTATAAGAGATTTAGAGCAATTTTTCATGTGCTTATTAATACTATTGATTTCTTTGGCTGAGAACTGCCTGTTCATGTCCCTTGCCCATTTATGAATTCAAGAATGGCTTGAATTTTTGTACAATTGATTTAGCTCTTTGTAAATTTGAGTAATTAAACCTTTGTCAGGGGTTTTTATAAAGATTGCTTCCCAATTTGTTGCTTTCCTTCTGATTTTAGTTACATCGGTTTTGATTGTACAAAAACTTTTGAATTTGATGTATTTCAAATTATTTATTTTGCATTTTGTGACTCTTTCTAAGTCTTGCTTGGTTTTAAAATCTTTCCCTTCCCAAAGGTCTGACATGTATACTATTCTGTGTTCGCCTAATTTTCTTATAGTTACCTTCTTTATGTTCAGTCAATCACCCATTTTGAATTTATCTTACTGTAGGGTGAGAGGTGTTGATCTAAACCTAATCTTTCCCACACTGTCCTCCAATTTTCCCAGCAGTTTTTATGAAATAGTGGATTTTTATCCCAAAAGCTGGGTTCTCTGGGTTTGTCATATACTGTCCTGCCGAGGTCACTTACCCCAAGTCTATTCCACTGAACCTCCTTTCTGTCTCTTAGTACCAAATTGTTTTGATGACTGCAGCTTTATAATATAGTCTGAGATCTGGGACTGCAAGGCCCCCTTCCTTTGTATTTGTTTTTCATTGTTTCCCTGGATATCCTTGATCCTTTGTTCTTCCAAATGAACTTTGTTATGGTTTTTTCTACATCAGTAAAAAAAAAATTTTGGAAGTTCAATGGGTATGGCACTAAATAGATAAATGAGTTTGGGTAGGATGCTCATTTTTAATATATTGGCTCATCCTACCCATGAGCAGTGAATGTTCTTCCAATTGTTCAAGACTAGTTTTAGTTGTGTGGAAAGTATTTTGTAGTTGTGTTCATATAGATCCTGCGTTTCTCTTAGGAGATAGAATCCGAAGTATTTTATTTTGTCTAAGGTAATTTTGAATGGGATTTCTCTTTCTAGTTCTGGCTGCTGAGATGTGTTGGAAATATGTAGAAATGCTGACAACTTATGTGGGTTTATTTTGCATCCTGTAACTTTGTTAATGTTGTTGATTATTTCGATTAGCTTTTTGGTTGAATCTCTAGGATTCTTTAAGTAGACCATCATGTCAACTGCAAAGAGTGATAACTTGGTCTCCTCCTTGCCTATTTTAATGCCTTCAATTTCTTTTTCTTCTCTAATTGCTACTGCTAGTGTTTCTAATACAATGTCAAATAATAGAGGTGATAATGGGCATCCTTGTTTCACTCCTGATCTTATTAGGAATGCATCTAGTTTATCCCCATTGCAAATGATATTAGTTGATGGTTTTAGATATATACTGTTTATTATTTTTAGGAACAAAGTTTCTATTCCTATGCTTTCTAGTGTTTTTAATAGGAATGGGTGTTGTATTTTATCAAAGGCTTTTTCTTCATCTATTGAGATAATCATGTGATTTTTGTTGGTTTGCTTGTTGATGTGGTCAATTACGTGGATGGTTTTCCTAATATTAAACCAGCCCTGCATCCCTGGGATAAATCCTACTTGATCATGGTGAATGACTCTTCTGATCACTTGCTGGAGTCTTTTTGCTAGTATCCTATTTAGGATTTTTGCATCTATATTCATTAGGGAGATTGGTCTATAATTTTCTTTCTCTGTTTTTGGCCTGCCTGGCTTTGGGATCAGAAGCATGTTTGTGTCATGAAAGGAATTTGGTAGAACTCCCTCTTTGTTTATTATGTCAAATAGTTTGTATAGTATTGGAGTTAGCTGTTCTTTGAATGTTTGATAGAATTCACTGGTGAATCCATCAGGCCCTGGGAATTTTTTCTTAGGAAGTTCTTTGATGGCCTGTTGGATTTCTTTTTCTGATATGGGATTATTAAAAAAAAACTATTTCTTCTTCTGTTAGTCTAGGCAATTTATATTTTTGTAAATATTCATCCATATCACCTAGGTTGGTATGTTTATTGCCATATAGTTGGACAAAGTAGTTTTTAATGATTGCCTTAATTTCCTCTTCATCGGAGGTGATGTCCCCATTTTCATCTTTGATGGTTATTAATTTGCTTTTCTTCCTTCCTTTTTTTAAGTAGATTGACCAGTACTTTTTATATTTTGTTTGTTTTTTCAAAATACCAGCTTCTTGTCTTATCTATTAAATCAATAGTTCTATCACTTTCAATTTTAGTAATTTCTCTAGTTTGGTTTTCTGCTGGGGGGTTTTAATTTGATCGTTTTTGAGTTTTTTTTATTTGCATTTCCAATTGATTGATCTCTGTTCTCCCTAGTTTGTTGATATATGCACTCAGGGATATGAATTTACCTCTGATTACCATTTTGGCTGCATCCCAAAAGGTTTGAAAGGATGTCTCGCCATTGTCATTTTCTTCGATGAAATTGTTCATTGTTTCTGATTTCTTCTCTAACTAAACGATTTTGGAGTATCATATTGTTTAATTTCCAATTAGTTTTTGATTTGATTTTCCATGTACCATTACTGTACATTATTTTTATTGCCTTGTGATCTGAAAATGCTGCATTTATTATTTCTGCTTTTCTGCATTTGTGTGCCATATTTCTGTGACCTAATGTACGGTCAATCTTTGTGAATGGGCCATGTGGTGCTGAGAAGAAGGTGTATTCCTTTTTATCCTTATTTATTTTTCTCCACGTCTATTAATTCTAATTTTTCTAAGATTTCATTCACTTCTTTTACCTCTTTCTTATTTATTTATTTATTTGATTTATCTAAATTTGATAAAGGTTGGTTTAAGTCTCCCACTAGTATGGTTTTATTGTCTATTTCTTCCTTCAATTCTCCTAGTTTCTCCATTAGAAATTTGGGTGCTATATTATTTGGTGCATATATGTTGATTAGTGATATTTCCTCGTTGTCTAGAGTCCCTTTTAACAAAATATAATTACCTTCCCTATCCCTTTTGATCAGGTCTATTTTTGCTTTGGCTTTATCAGATATCATGATTACCCCTCCTGCCTTCTTTCTGTCAGTTGAGGCCCAGAAGATCTTACTCCATCTTTTAATTCTGACCTTGTGGGTATCAACCTGCGTCATGTGTGTTTCTTGAAGACAACATATGGTAGGGTTTTGGATTCTAATCCATTCTGCTATTCGTCTACGTTTTATGAGTGAGTTCATCCCATTCAGGTTCAAAGTTATGACTGTCATTTGTGGATTCCCTGGCATTTTGATATCCTTCCCTAATTCTAACCTTTTCTTCTTCAGCTCTACCTTTTAGTCCAGTGATTTACTTTAAATAAGTCCCCCTTGTCCCCTCCCTTGATATGTTTCCTTTTTTAGTCCCTCCCCTTTTGTTCCCTCTCCCTCCCCCCTCTCTTTCCCTCCCCTTTTGTTTTCCTACCCCCCATTCCCCCCCCCCTTGGTTTTCCCTTCTCCCTACCCTTGTTGGGTAAGATAGAATTCAAGATCCCAATGGATCTGGGTGTTTTTCCCTCTCAGAGTTGATTTCCCTGAGATTAAGGTTTAAGTAAAAATTCTCTTCCTCTCCTTCTTATAGGAGTTTCCTTCCCCTTCCCTTCCCATGTGAATCTTTGTGTGAGAAAGATTATTCTATTTGATCTTTCTTTTCCCCCTATTTACACATTACATTTCCCCCACATGTTAGTATACATAGATTGATATAAATGTAGTCCTTATAGAAGAGAGTTTGAATAAAAGAAGAAGATTACATTTTTCTCCTTTTCCCTTTCCTTCATATTTACCTTTTCAGGTATTCCATGCTCTTTGTTTTTCGGTGTTGAACTTTCCACAGAGCTCTGGTCTTTTCTTTGCAAATACTTGGAAATCTTCTATTTTGTTGAATGCCCATACTTTCCCTTGGAAGTATATAGTCAGTTTTGCTGGGTAGGTGATTCTTGGTTGAAGACCCAGCTCTCTTGCCTTTCTGAAGATCATGTTCCATGCCTTACGATCATTCAGAGTAGAAATTGCAAGGTCTTGTGTGATCCTGATTGGCATTCCTTTATATCTAAATTGTCTTTTTCTGGCTTCTTGTAGGTTTTTTCTTTTGTTTGAGAGCTTTGGAATTTGGCAATTACATTCCTGGGAGTTGTCTTTTGGGGGTTTAGTGTAGAAGGTGTTCTGTGAGCTCTGTCAGTGGCTGTATTGCCACCTTGTTCTAGAATATCTGGGCAATTTTCTTTGATTATCTCTTGTATTATGATGTCGAGTTTGCTGTTTATTTCTAGGTTTTCTGGAAGTCCAATTATTCTTAAATTATCTCTTCTCCTTCTATTTTCCAAATCTGTCACCTTGTCAATGAGATATTTTATGTTCTCTTCTAATTTCTTGGTGTTTTGGCTTTGCTTTATTAGTTCTTGCTTTAAAGCCTGGTTTTCCTTTTCAGTTTGGTCAAACTGGTTTTGTAGATGCATGAATTTCTTTTGCATTATTTCCCATTTTTCCTCCCAGAAGGCTTCCATCTTTTTGATCATTTCTGATTCATATTCTTCATGGGTTTGTGGAGAGTTTCCATTTCCTTTGGAAGGTTTTGGAGCATTTGCTTGTGTTTCCTCTTCTATCTCCTCTGTGTTTTGTATTTTTGCTCCATAAAATGTGTCCAAAGTCGCCCCCTTCTTCTTGTTTTTTTCTGGGGGGAATTTTGGGTTTTTTGTGCTTCTGTGGAGTTTGCCATTTCTATGTGAGTGGCGAGGATTAGCTTTTCTTATCTCTGTCTGGTGTTCAGAGGTTTTAGCCCTAGGCAGATTGTCCATTCTATGGCTTGGCCCTTGTTTCTGTGCCGGAAGAGCCAGCACTCTGAGGGGGGAGGGGCTGCGGTTTCCAGGAGCTCTGAGGACTGGTGATAGGATTAAGCTCAGACTGAGTATGCCCTTAGGCAAGGACCTTCAGTGAGACTCAGATGGAAGGATCTGGTCAGGGGGCTACAGGCTCCTCCTGTCTCTCTCTGTTTCCCTGCTGTCTGGGTGCCCCCTCGACTGGGTCAGGTTGTTTTCAGGATTCAGCCTTCAGCTCCGAGGCCCTTTTGCCAGCCCTGAGGGTTACTGTTGTTTCAGATGACCCTGCACTCTGAGGGGGGAGGTGCCATGGCTCCCTGGAGCTGACTGAATATGCCCTCAGGCAGCGACCTTCAGTGAGACCCAGATGGAAGGTTCTCGTGAAGGGGCTAGAGCCCCCCCCCTCCCAGTCTCTCTCTGCCTCCCTGCTGTCTGGGTGCACCCGCAACTGGCTCAGGTCGTTTTTAGGGGGAGGCCCTCAGAACAGCCGGCTCCCAAGGCCCCCCTGCCTGCCCTGAGGTTCCTGCTGCTGCCTCAGACTCAGCACTCTGGGTTGGGGAGGATGGGTCCTCGAACCTTCCCTTTGCCTTCCCCTTAGATCCGAGTGATCTCGGGCTCTGACTCTTGGGGGGGCCGTACCTTTTGATCCAGGTCCAGGAGGAGTGTTTCCAGGTTCTATTCTGCTGTTTGTTTTGAATTTTGATGCCCTAGGAGCATTCCGTTTGAGATCGGTAAGGAAGGGTTTATGGAGCTCCGAACTTTAGCTTTCTCTAAGCTTCCATCTTGACCAGAAGTCCCCAAAATTATACTTTCAATGATATCACATTTCTGAGTCCTTATTTGGCAGACATTAATCTCAGTTTGGTTTAGAGGAGAGTTTGAGTCACATGAGATAAGAAGCACACAGGGAGCCAGGAGGCCTGGAGGAGGTGAGACAGGGAACCATATCCTAAATAATTTGTTCACATGTAAGTATCAGCCTTTGTTCTAAATTCAATCAAAGGGAGAAGTTCAGAGAATGGGCCAACTTTCAAACTCAATATGAAACTTACTTTAAAATCCAAGGTTGGCGCTCTTTGTGGTGGCAAAAAATTGGAAAATGAGGAGTTACCCTTCAATTGGGGAATGGCTGAACAAATTGTGGTATATGTTGGTGATGGAATACTATTGTGCTCAAAGGAATAATAAAGTGGAGGAATTCCATGCGAACTGGAAAGACCTCCAGGAATTGATGCAGAGTGAAAGGAGCAGAACCATGAGAACATTATACACAGAGACATATACTGTGGCACAATCAAATGTAATGGACTTCTCTACTAGCAGCAATGCAGTGATCCAGAACAATTCAGAGGGATTTATGAGAAAGAATACTATCCAAATCCAGAGGAAGAACTGCGGGAGTAGAAACACAGAAGAAAAATAATAGCTTGATCACATGGTCGATGGGGATATGATTGGGGATGTAGACGATCACCCTAGTACAAATATTAATAATATGGAATTAGGTCTTGTTCAATGACACATGTAAAACCCAGTGGAATTACTTTTTGTTTATGGGGGGATGGGGAGGAGGGGAAGGAAAGTACATGAATCATGTTACCATGTGAAAATATTCTAAATCAATTAATTAAATAAAAATTTACAATTCTAAAAAAAAATTTAAAAATAAAAAAGAATATAAAATTCAAGGCTGTTTTTAGGGAGTTGGAAGAAAGAAAAGCAGTCCAGGGTAGTGTTAAATTCTCACATATAATTTAGGAGTAGGGTTTTTGTTATACCACAACATCAAATGCCATTTTCTGCACAGAGTGAGTGTGCAGGAATTTTTTATTGACCAAAAGAATGAGCAACACATCAGATAAGTTCAAGGAGTCCAGATTTTCCCCATTCAACTCAGCTGGACATGGCAAAATTTTCAAAAGGGAGAGGGTTTGCAGCTATGCAGTGGCATCATTGCTTCCTCCTACATTTAAACCACAACTTCTTTAAAGAATAAAATCATGGCTGTTTTTCTGTGTCCTCTATACCAATTATGAAGGAAGCAGATTAGATTTTCCAAGTAGTGGGAAAAGTTCTAGATTTGGACATGGGTTCAAAATCTTGGCTTTCCATTTCTCTTATGTGTGTGTATGACTTTCAGAAAGTGATTTTTCCTCTCAGTGCCTCAATATTCTCATCTTTAAAATGAAGGGGTTAAGTTAGATGATGTTTCAGGTCCTTTCTAGCTCAATGATTCCCAAGGTACCATGACCATGAGTTACCTTCAACTGGCAAGCTCCATAAAATAACTCCACTCAAGAGGTCTTAAGGTTCTCTTTGCTGTACTAGATTTGTACTATTTTATTTGTGCTATTTGTACTATTTTGTACTATCTTACCTCTGTCATAATATTAGTTCTAAGACAAAAGAGCAGCAAGAGCTAGGCCAGTGTTGGCAAAGCTTTTCAAATTCATGTGCCCAAACTGCAACTCAAAGCTGCCTGTGAGCCCCTCACATTACCCCAGAGAGCAGAGAGAGGAAGTGCTTGCTTTGGGCAGTTGGGCAGAGGAGAGGGGCATGCAAAAAATGTCCTCTGGGAAGAGGGGGAACACAAAAGCTTCCCTCCCCTAAAGCCCCCTCCCCAGGCATGCATGCCAATATCAACACTAGGCTAGGCAATTGGGGTTAAGTGACTTGCCCAGGGTCACCCAGATATGAAGGGTCTGAAACCAGATTTGAACTAGATATGGACTATTAAATGAAAGCATAAAGTTAACAAGGACCATTAAATTACTTTCAATTTATTTATTTATTTATTTGTTTATTTTTGGAATACTAGTAACTGCTACTTGAATCTTTCTGCAGAAAAATCTAATGACTTAAATTTTTTGTAGAATCTTATTTATACCTAAAAGACAGATCATGCGTCACGTCCTCTATTAAGCCTTTCCTGATCCTCCCAGATGAGAATGATCCCTCTCACTGAACCAGAATCAAAGAAACTCAGTGTTAGATGTGGCCTTAGAGATCATCTAGTCTAATTTGTATTTGAAGCACGAATTCAATTTAAAAAAATCGTCCTCTAACCTTTACTGTGAGACCTCCTGTGATGAAGATCTTCCACTTTCCATCTCTCATGTTTGAACCTCCACTTTGTTAGTTCCCTTTACTCTGATGGAAAACTCTTTGTATTGTTTTCATATTTGTACCCTAACTCTGCTCCCACACCTAGTTCAGTGCCCCAAGCCTACCAGATATTCAATAAATATTTACTGAAATACATTGAATTAAATGAACCCACCTAGCATTTCCCTGTACTTCAATGAATTACTTTTGTGAAGCACAAATCAGTCTTAGCTGTTTCACCACCTTATTATGCCATGGTTTCCTGTATGTATTGTTGGCTTTACTAAATACAGTGTTGGGCAACTATCAGTAGTATGCTTTCCAAGAGCATTTGCTTGACCTGAATATCTGTATTTAGGATTTACTCTTCCCTGGAGATATTAGCTAGCATTTTTTAAGAAGTAACATAGTTTTTTTTTACCTTGGTTCATTTTTAAAATATGTAAGACTCCTTCATTTAAAAAATATCGAGCCCTAGCCATTTAGCAGAGTTTTAAAATTCCATTAAAGTATTGTTTATCCCTTCTCTTGTTAATAGAAATAAAAGCTGTGCAGTAGCTTAATATTAGCTATTCAGTTTTCAGCCCAACTAAATTTATGCTTGTTTTTCATCACCATTTGGTTCTTACCTATACCCACTCAACAGCATACATAATGAAACAAATATAAGGGATTTGAGAAAATGTATCGTTAACATTGTTTTAAAATTAGTCATAAAGGGACATTGCCCATTTGTTATCCCTATTTCTCTACCAACATTAAGATGCTGCTTCCTTACCTATGAACACTAAGTAGTATCTGAAAACTCTGAGTTTCAAAGAATTTTACCACTTGGCCCAAAAATTCTTCTGGAGAAGCGAAGTCTAGGGTTATGAGGACAAATACGCTCTCCTTCATAAAAAGGAAAGAAATTCAAGATTTTATAAAATCTGATGTTGTGTATGAGAGATTCCTTTCTTTCAAAGAGAACTGAGTAGTGTATCTCTGGAAATCCAAACTGAAAAGAAAGATCAATTAATAAATCAATCAATATTCATTTATTAAGCTCTTGCTGTGTGCAAAGCATTGTGCTAGATCTTAGATTCTTTATTAAGGAGGTAATCCTTCTACTGAATTTTCTACATAAAGTCAAATGTGAGCAGCTCAAAGTAAAACTCCACAGGTTCATGCCCCATGGAATCATGCCTGTCTTTGACGAGCAGGAACTACAGGTCCATTGTCACTCTCAAAGCTTTAGAAATCTTCACTTAACAAATTCTGACCATTTGTTGACTTGGTGGTAAATCTAATATTGTGAGTGCCTTTGTTACAATGTCCTTTGGGTTTATAGTACCTTTGCCCATTTAAAACTTTCAAGGAATACATATTTCTTTCCTTGCCATTATCAAATATTCTTGAGGTTGGAGGAGTGATGAGAACCAGAAAATTTTAAAGTTTCTAAAACAAAAGGCAAAACAGCTGTAAAAGATGAAATCCAAACTGACAAATTTGTCCAATGTGAAAAACAGATGTTGCTCAAATTTATTTCCTGTTTCCTCTTGACAATGATGTAACTCTTCGTGCTATGCTCAGATTTTCAACCCAGATGGCCTTGCAAAGGGAGAAACATGGCCAAGGGGCCCTCTCTCTGCCAATTTTTAAAGAAAAGATCTGCTTTTGTTTTGTTATTATATTATAGATCTTTCACATGAGCTCCTGAACTTGGAAGGGATTAAAAAAGGGGAGAGGGGACTTATTGAAACATGTGCTAAAGTCTAACCAGAATGTAGACAAGGACTGATTTTAGAAGAGAATAAAAATCAGATCCAGGCAAGAGGAAACATTCTTTGCTAAACCCTCATATTCATGAATTACATGATCAAGGCTGAATATTCAAATTTTGAAAAAAATTATTTCCAGAGCATCTATCAGATCTATCTCTTTCACGCTGCTCTCATTCTCCACTATTTCAAGATCTTATCACCTTTCTCCTGGTCTATTGCAATAGCTTCTCAATTGCTATCTTTTTTCTACAATTTCTCCACTACCCAATCGAAACTCCATTCTGTTGTCAAAGTGATATTTCTAAAGCTCAAGACTGCCTGTGCTATACCCCATTCAAGAAGCTATAGGGGCTACCAATTATATCTAGAATAAAACCAAGTCCTCTGTCTTGCATTTTAAGCTTTTCACAATCTGACTCCACCCTACCTCTTCAGGCTCAGTGAACACTCCTTTACAGACTCTACAATTTAAGCAAACTGTCCTTGTTGTTTTCTATAAATAGCTTTCATCTCTCATCTCCATACTCTTTTATAGGCTGTATCACATGCAGAATTATTTCTCTCTCTTCCTTCAAGGTGCATTTCAATTGCTACCTATTACCCACAGCTTATTTTGATTCTCACCAGATGCCAGTCTTCCCCTTTCCACTCTGGAAATTACTTTATATGTACTTTATGGGTGTTTAGTATTTACTTATCAGTTCTCATGTTGTTTCCTCCATTAGAATGTAAAGTCTCTTCTCAGGGACATTTTCACTTTTGCCTTTGTATCCTCAGTATCTTGCACATACTGAATGAAAAAATTCTACTTCTAGTGATATTTATGAAGACAAATTTGCTTCTTTGCATTCAGATATCATGGAGTATTTTTTAGTTGTTACACTAAAGTTGTGTGTATTCTTTTTTTTTTCCTGTGAAATGTTCAGAAGACCTGCTCCTACATTCCTTATGCCTACATTGTAAGTACTCTGATAACTATACCAGGCACCTTCCACTTTTCTCTTTCTTTTCTTTTTAATTTAAAACCCTTTTGATTCATTTGCAAGCTTTCAGGAAAATTCTTTCTTTCTAACTTTCTCATATTCTCTATCTACTTTTTTATCTTTGTCTCTGGGTGTCTCTCTGCATTTGCTTCTGACTGTCTGTGTGCCTCTGTGTGCCTCTGTTTCTGTTTCTCTGTGTCTCTACCTCTATCTTTGTCTCTCTGTCTATCTCTGTCTCTCTTTCCTGGCCTTAGTAAGATTCATCAGAGAAACCTAGTTGAAGGTAGGTATTAATAAAATGTTAATATGATCATAGGTATAGGTAAAGAATATTATTTTTGACCAAGAGAAGGACCTGTCATTCCACCAGCTCCTTAGGCTGCTGTGAATCCTTCATTTACTCTTATCTAGGGATGGCTCATATTATGCTATTTGATCATTGCTATCATTTATTATTATTACGTTTATTAGTAAAGCGATTGTGCCTCCTCTGGATTGGCAATCCTTCCTTGGTTACAAAGATAAATGTCATAAAAGAGAATAGGTTACGTCCATCATGTAAAATCCTATAGAAAATAAATTCCTGATGGCACACAAGCTGGACATGATCTACTACTTTTAATTTGTACCTGCATTGGGACAATCAATCAATCAACACATTTATTAAGCGTCTACAAAATGTATCACCTTTATTTCTTTGGCACCTCAAAAATAAATAAACCTTCCTTATCTACTGATATCAAGACAAGGTTTCTGTAATCTTTTTCTTACATAGCTCAAAAGTTCTTGTTAATTCTTATATGTAACCCAAAATGGTGAATGACCTAGCAAGTAACAAACTTTCATCTTTAATTCAATTTTCCTATGAATTTCATTTGCAAAATCCCATCACAACAAAAGTCTCTTTGTAGTAAAATATTTCCCAATCCATAACTAGCTTTTGAGGACAACATATATATATATACCAGCCTTTGGCTGAGGCTGGAATCCTGAGTTCTTGAAGCATATGTCTTCAGGGGAAAAGTTTTGATAGGATTTAAAAAGTATGTAAATCTTTGACTACTGGTCCAGCAATGAATTGCAGCTATGGCATCAGAGGACCAGTCAAACCAAATCAAGTCAAATAGACCAGCATTAAATAAGCACCTTTTATGTGCCAGGCATTATGTTAATGACTGGATCATAAAGAAAACGAAAAAAAAAGATTTCTCTATTTTCAAAGAGCTCATAGTCTACCAAAGGAGACAATATACAAACATCCATATACAAACAAGATACACAAAGAATAAATTGGAAATAATTTTTTAGGCTTCTGATTTTTAATCACATGTAAAAAATGTAACAATCATTTAAAAAATTTTTATTTGCAAGTTTTCTCACTTTCTCTCTCCCCTTCCCCCCAAGAAGGCAAACTATTTGATATAGATTATACATGGTAAGTTATGCACAACATATTTTCATACTAGCCATCTTGAAAAAAAATGTAGAACAAAAGAAAGTTTCAAAAAAAAGTATGTTTCACTTTGCATTCAGTCTCCATCAGTTCTTTCTCTGCATTTTCTTATCATTAAGTTCTTCAAAATTATCTTAGATCACTGTATGGTTGAGGACAGCTAAGTCATTCACAATTGCTCATCATATAATATTGCTGTTACTGTGTATAATGTTCTCTTGGTTTTTGTTTGCTTCACTTTGTATCAGTTCATAGGTGTTGTCCCAATTTTTTTTCTGGAACCACCCTACTTATCATTTCCTATAGCATTTCTCAAAATATTCCATCAAAGACATATACCACAACTTATTCAGCCATTCCCATTGATAGTTGTCCCCTCAATTTCTAATTATTTGACACCATAAAAAGAGCCACTATAAATATCTTTGTGGCATGGGTCTTTCCCCCTTTCCCTTAATGTCTTTTGGATATAGACCTAGTAGTGGTATTGCAGTTTTATACCCCTTTGGTGCATCGTTTCAAATTGCTTTCCAGAATGATTGGATCCATTCAAAACAGTGCATTAGTAACCTGAATTTTTCACATCCTCTAATTGGAAATAATCTTAGTATCATTACAGGGAATTAGGAAGGACATTTTGCAGAAGATGAAATTTTAGATGAGATTTAAAGACAGGGAAACCAAGAGATAGAGAAGAGGAGAACTCTAGGCAAGGGAAACAGCCAATGAAAATTCAGAGTCCAAAGACAGAATGTCCCTGTTCCAGTAATGGTGGATAGGCCAGTGTATATGAATAATGTGAAGGGAAGCAAGGTAAGGGCAAAAAGCATAATATCCTTGACACCTTCTCTCCAGGGAATGAGTTTGAAAAATAAGAATCAAATACAAATACTGATACAAAATATACTCTTAGTCTTGCAAGACTTTTCATTTATATGTATAGGATGTAGAGTCAGAAAGAACAGAGTTCAGGTCCTGCCTCAGACACTTACTAGTGAATCACTTAACTTCTATGTGCCTCAGTCCTCTCATCTATAAAATGAGGATATTAATTACAACTACCTAATAAGGGCAATGGAGGCAGCTAGGTAGCTCAGGAGATAGGCTTGGAGTCAGGAAGAATTAAGTTACAATCTGGCCTCAAACACATGTGTGACCCTGAGCAAGTCACTTAACCCTGTTTGCCTCTATTTTATCATCTGTAAAATGAGCTAGAATAGGAAACAGAAAATCATTCTAGGATCTCTGCCAAGAAAACTCCAAATGGGATAAAAAAAGAGTCAGGAATGACTGAAAAATAACCAAAGAGCAACCAAAAATGTTTCAAAGTTATTTCCTATTCCCTACAATAGTTAGCCTTGTGTAGAGCTAAATTCTTATGGATTTATGTCTTAATGGTTCTAAATTACTTATCTCTTTTATATAATCTTTCTAGGATGCTAATATCAATAACATGTTAAGGGCTTCTTATGTTTCTACTTCACTTCTATACTCCAAAACATCCTTGATTTTAAAAGTGGGGTCACTCCCTCCACTGGGACAGATTGCCACCTCTCACACTTCTTAAGAAATCATGGCTGACAATACTCATTGGGTTTATGAGTTTCTCTGAGCTTAGATTGGTTCTCAGAAAAATCCCTTATCCAAATCCATTCCTACTGGATAAAACTGTTAGAATTTGCATTATTCTAGCATAAGTGGTTAATAAGCCTTGGCAATTTTTTCAATAAGTGAGTGAGTGAAAATCAAGAGTTGAAGATGACTCTCAGGTTGTGAAATCTGGTGACCAGAAGCATCGTTGTACCCTTATCAGAAATAGGAATGTCAGGATGAACAATAGTTTTAGGAGGTAAAATAATGATTTCCAGTTTTGGACAAGCTGAGTTTGGATAGCTAAAAGACATCCAGCTCTAGTTCTCCACATACATTTGAAGATGTGGAACTAGAAATTGGGGAGAGATACAGGTTGAATAATCATTTACAAAGAGGTGATGATTGATGCCGCATATAGTATATGTCAAAATGATTAAAAGAGAAAGAGTTAAAAAAGAAAAAAGGAGAGAACCACAGGGTACAAGGTATTCAACAAGAATGGAGATTGTATAAATAGATGAAAAGATCTAGTTGGACAGATGGGAAGAACACCATGACAGTGGAATGCTGCAAAATCACAGGGAAGAGAGGATACAAAGAAGGAAGGAGTGGATAACAATATCAAACACTACTATGAGATCAAGAATCATAAGGATTAGGTAAAGACTCTACAATTTAGTAATGAAGAGATAATTGATGATCTTGGAGAAAAGTTTCAATTAACTGATGAAGATAAAAATCAGACTTACAAGAGTTTGAGGAGTGGGAAATGAGAAAGCAGAGAGACATTGGCATAGATCCGAAGGATCAGACTGTAAAACTCCAAGTGCTTCCTGAATCAGATTAAAATGTAACTGGGCAGGAGAGACTAGATGGTTCAGTAAATAGAAAGCCAGGACTGCAGACTGGAAGTCCGGGGCCAAACCTGGTCTCAGACACCTCCTAGACAAATCATCCCATTGCCTAGCTCTTACTGCTATTCTGCTTTGGAACAAATACTTAATAACAATTCTAAAACAGAAGGTAAAGTTGTTGTTTTTTAAAGGTAAATAGAAATGTTCAACAAAATAAATGAAAATACACTGAAACATATATAAGATGAATCTGTGATTTTCAAACTAAATAGGTAGTTCAAAGAGATCTGTTTCTATTAGAGTTTCACACTAATGCCTTTTTTTTTAGGAATGTGGTTGCAAAAGGCGAGATATAAAAAAATAGCTAGAAAAAATAGTTAGATAAAATAAAGCCTCTTAAGGTATGGAGAAATTTGTAATGTTTGTAGGGAACAGTGATGGATGGAGTTTGTAGTAAGGAGAGGTTGAAATTTAGGGAGAGAGGGAAACTTCTTTAAAGAGCAATCCTCTATAAGAGGTGGGAGGAAATTAGATTAAGACCACAAATTTATACCCATCGCACAGACACACATTGCTTTTAGAGTAATCTATAATTTTTATTTTTTGGAGATTATAGTATCTAATTATTTGTGATCATTTGAAAGCAGCAGCAGAATATCATTGTTTAAAAGATGAGCTTTTGTTTCTGGAGGAAAATTTGGAGTCTTTGAAGATGTTACTTTATTTCCCAAATCAAATCTAGTTCATTCTCTTCATCATGTTTAATTTTGGCTCTGCCCCATTGTCCATCAGCAGCGTTTCTCCAAGATTAATGAATTGATGGAAAATCTCTATGGACCATTTATCAATTTCTAATCATAGTCTAGACATTGGGCAGTCTTCATCAACTTTATTTTTTCTTAAGTGAATAGTTGGACTGAACTTTTTTGAATTATTGTGAATCTCATTTACAAGACTTCAATATCCTGGGACTTGATGAAATGAGAACAATACCATTAACAATTAGTATTATCTATTAGACCTCATTTATTTCTCTCTTGGATTCTGCTGGGCAATCTTTATGACAATGATAAACACTTTCAACTTTCAATGAGCATAAACATCTCTCTGCAATATCCTTTGCTTGATATTAATAATCAGAAGTTTATTACACTAATTTATGACTGTTGGGCCTGTTAAGGAATCTTACCTGATCTTTAAGATGGGGGATTCTTTGTTAAGGAAAGCCTCTAAAGCAATGTTTTGCACCATTAAATCAAATGCCCTATGTGTATGTGTGTGTGTGCACACGCACACATGCATGCATGTTCCTTTTGTATCAGATCAACTTGACTTTTCAACACCTTCCCAACACCCTCATTCACCTCTCCCCTCTGACTGGAGGGAGGGCTGGATGGTATAGCAATCAACTTCTCTTTCCTTTATAAAGAGCTCAGAAATTCCCAACTAAACTCTTCATTTTTCATCAGATGCTCTGCTCAGTTTCATCTCCTTGAAAATCATGGCCATGCAGATACTCTTTGGTGGCTATCCCCTTCTTCCTCTTCCTGCTTTTCACTTTTCCTTTTGTGTATTATCTTTTCCCATTAAAGACAAAGACTTTTCCTTTTCCATAGTTTGCAGTAAATATTACACTCTATGTTGAATATTGAAAAAATATTCTTTTATTAGGGAGATTTTATCTTAATATGCTCTTCAAATTATTCAAATGTCTAAGAAAATTCATGGACTATAAAAAAATAAGTGTTAATCACCATAATTTTTATGGTAGGGAAGTAAATTCTTTTGGAATTCAAAGCCAAAGTTTAATAGGCAGAGTTCTTTTTCTCTTTCCACTTACAAATGAAAATTAGAAAGACTTTATTTGCTAAAGTAAAAATTGAAAAAAGCTGAAGAAAGTTTAATGTAAATAAGACTTCTGTCATGATAAATCTCAAATAAAGAGAACCTGAGTCATAAAAAGTTCAAGCATATCTATTTATTGTCAAGACTAGCAATTACTAATAGAGGTCCCTCAATGACCAAGACACATCAGTCAGCCACAGAAGATTCTTTGTTTAGTTTGGTGGTTACATAAGTCGAGTGATGCAAACTAAATTAAGACTTTGATTGGTCCATAATTACTCTATATGATAAAGAGCTCTTCAAAGACCATCGCAACAGGAAAACACATAGTTGGTCAACATCTTCTGGAAAGCCTCAAGACAGATAACCTCACATAAACATGCTAGAAAGGAGTCTTTCAGGCCGTTGGCAATATAGAGGAATAGCGTCAGTCATCCAGAACGCTCTTTGGAAAGTCCTTAATCTGCCATTCCCTGTACCAGCAGAATCCAGGGCTAGAAAAACATATTATGACTTGGTTGAATTATCCTTCATCCATCTTACTTATCTCCCTCAAATAATATAATTGCTTTATTTGTTTATTTGAGATGCATTCATGATTATGTTCTACATAAAATTTTTCTGAATCTAAGCCGTGAAAATGTTACAATCATTAATGCTTAATAATCAATAACCAAGTTCACAGTTATGAAACAAAAAAGGAGAAGACTATACCAAAGAAAGTTAAAGAACATTCAGGAAAAAAAAAAGAAATGTCTTAGATTTTAGACATTTTGAAGGCAAATAGAATTTAACTTTTCATCCTATGATAATATATATAATTCTGCAAAACATGGGCTTCACTTAATGCAAGTATATCCCTGTAATCATTACTGACATGATTTTCTAAAATATAAATTGGGATAATTAAAATTGAGATGACATTAAAATACACTTAAAATTAGAGATTATACCCATTTGAAAATTTTAACCAACACCATTTTGCCTAAGTTACAATTAAACTTCTAGTGTGATTGCTATCTTCTGGATTCTTGTAGATTTAATCAAGATTGGAAATTTGTTTACAAACTTTTTCTTTAATAAAAAAAACTACCAAATATATGTGAAATATTTAGTTATCAAACTAAAATAAAACCCTTGATTCATTCAGTCATTCATACAACTATTTAAACCTGATTTGTTTCAAGCCACATCACCTTAATTATAAAATGTGAGAGAGCATTTAAAAAGCAATGTCAACTGCCTCTGAAATACAACTGAGCAGATCAATATACTTATACATGCTGTTGGCATGGGGAAAAGGTCATAGAAATACAGTCAAGCTATTGATTCTACATCTCATAATCTTATATATAGACTACAATAGAATATGGAGGGAAAGCAACTTTCCCCTTGTACTATTAGTAATATGGGGATAAGTGGGAGTTCTCCATTGTGCTATAAGTTATGAGATCTTCCCCTCCTCCTCCAAGCTCAGAGATAGCCTGGCTATGTCCAGGGGGCTCTCACATAGTGTGCAACTGCAGGAGGATATTGTCCTGCTGCATCCCATTCCCCAATTACTGACGTCTAGTGTGGTATAAACAGTGATGACAAAAAAAGAATGGAATGATTAGAGAGCATGAAGTGGTAAATGACCTGGGGGACCTCTGTTCCTACCACTATTCATAGCCATTTCCATTGGTTTTTTAGTAAGGTACATCTGCTGGTCCAGGCTATTTTTGCCAAAGGAGATTATGTCTTCTTATGTACTTAACTTATTGGAAAAAGGCCACATTTTGGAGTACTGGGTAGACTTAATCTCCTTTCGTTTGTATAGGGAAGCATGAATGTTTGAGATCAAACCTTGAAACCCTGTGACCTATTTTAAAATCTTGGGCTTGAACTGTATCTGCATGCTCCTAGAGCTCTGTCCACCCTTCTGTCTTTTTATGTGTGCAACTAAAATCAGTATCTATAGAGTCAGCAAATCTTGGATGTGATATATATCTCTAACCATATGGTTCACACATGTATTTTGTGCATGCATATCTAATTTGGGGTCATGAGAAAGTGTGTGCAAAACTATATTGGACACACATATTTACAGACTGATTCAAAATAATGACCCATAAATGCTTAGCACCTGTAGTTACATGGAATATAATAAAAACTCATGGAGATATAAATCATGTTTAATGTGGGCAAAAAAGGATTATTCTCAGAAAATTAAAATATATTTCTCCCTTACTTCATAATAATAAATATTTTAATAAAATATTAAATAGCAATATATAGGTTACTAGCTGCATTATATGTAAAAAACTGTAGCCTTCCCTGTGACCCCTTATGTTTCATAGCTTTACTACATTTTTTGTAGAATGTTTATATGTTTTTTCATACTTCAATTTCCAGTGAACAAATTTTAAAGCCTTTAACTGGCCATGTAACTTAAAATGACATTTTGTCTTCCTTGTAAAGCAATAACTCCTATAAGCATTTTATAATTATGTATAAATATCTATTTTCTCTAAATATGTTCCTTTCAGTAAACTTCTTTCAATCCTCTGATTAGTATACTTATTTTCAAATGATTGGTAGAATTGATTTTTATTGGCTAGTAAAACTTACTTTCTATACCTTTACCTCATACTTGCAAAATAAATAATAAAGATTTTTATTAAGAAAGAAAAAAATCTTTTTATTGTATCAAGTGAATCAAAAAATAATTTTATCTAAAATATCAGAATAGTGGATTTTAAATCTGGGGAGACAGCATGATTTCATATTCATAAGGGCTTTATAACAGAAATCTATAAATAAATCACAAATCAAAATCATTCTTGTTGATTCCAAGGTATAGTCAGTTTTCTACATCCATTGTTTGTGGAATATCTGTTGAATGGTGGAGTCTTATGCTCTATTGCCAAAAAGAGAAGAAAATCAGAAATTATTTACGTTTAATTTTAAATATTTTGCTATTTACATTTTACATCTGTGGTGCTCAGGTTCATTTACCTCTCTCTAGGCATATTCCTGTCAACTTTGTCATCTTCCTTTCTGACACATACATGTCCTCCCTCTCTGTGTACTTCAGAACTATGATCAAGTAAATTCTGTCAAGCAATAATAAGACTTTGTGTAGTCTTAGAGAGTTGCCTGGCATTCTGAGAGTTTATATAATTTGCTTGCATATATTCAGCCAGCCACTATATGTCAAAGATGGGGCTTAAACGGACTCATCTTTATGAATCTTGGCCAAGATTTTTATCCATCATAACACAATTTCTATTGTGGCTGTTAAGTTATTTTTCAGATATTTTTTACTCTCATGATCCCTTTTTGGGATTCTAGAGACTAGAGTGGCCTGCCATTTCCTTCTCCAGCTCATTTTACAGATGAGGACGCTAAAGCAAACTATCCCAGGGTCACACAGCTAATAAATGTCAGAGGCTGAATTTTCATTCCAAAAGAGGAATCTTCCTGACTCTAGGTCCAGCACTCTCTACTGTGCCATCTAGCTGCCCTTGTAGACAGACAACTTATAAATAGATGAGAGAGACAGAGACAGAGACAGAGAGAGAGAGGGAGAGAGAGAGAGAGAGAGAGAGAGAGAGAGAGAGAGAGAGAGAGAGAGAGAGAGAGAGAGGGAGGAAGGAAGAGAGGGAGGGAGAGAGGGACTGAGAGAGAGGGAGAGAGAGAGAATTGACAGTAAGCATATACAAAAGTGTGCATAATAATAATATTAATAAAGTGTTTTAATGTTTGCCATTTGATTCTCACAACAACCCTCTGAGACAGGTACAATTATTATCACAATTTTGTAGATGAGAAAACTGAGGCTGAGAGGATGCCTAGAGTCGCACACTAGCAAGTTTTAGAGATGAGTTTTGGACTTGTCTTTCTGATTTCAAATCCAGCAACAATACCAAGTTGACATTAGGATATATATGTGTATTTATATACATATCCACATATACCTTACATATTTAATTTAAAATCATAGCTGAATTCCTTTTTTCTGTAAAAAAACATTTAGGAAATTTGTGCAGATATGAAACTGGCTGAGAGGTAGGGAAGACACACCTGTGGACAGGGATATTATTACTCAGGGAAAAAAAAGGAAATCTGTTGGAAAATTGTTCCTGACTCTTCATGACTCCAGTTGGGGTTTTCTTGGCAGAGATACTGGAGAGGTTTACCATTTTCTTCTTTAGGTCATTTTACAAATGAGAAACTAAGACAAATAGGGTTAAGTGACTTGCCCAGGGTCTCACAGTTAATAAGTGTCTGAGGCTGGGTTTGAACTTATGAAGATGAGTCTTCATGTTTCCAAGCCCAATATTGTATCCACTTCCCAACCTAGCTGCCCTAATAAATGCTTTTGGTTGACTTATGAAGAAAAAATTTGTAAGTGATTGTTAAAAATCTACATATACCCATCATTTAATCTAAAACTCATAAATAAATTAGAACTATTGTATTATGGAACAAAATACACTATGTAAGCATTTTAAGTTATTCTTTTAAAATAACTGAATGTTGGGTTTATTTAAGATGCCCCTAACATTATGTAGTAGAGAGGGTAGAAGGTGAATAAGTCTTTCTTTTTCTGAGCATCTAAAATCTTCCTCAGGTACACTATGGACATTACAAGGCTACTAAGGAAACAGAACTTACAATGTTACAAAGAGCCAAATAAAACAACTAGACAGACAAAAATATTTGGAGCTATTGTTTAGAATGGAACGCTAAAGTGAAAACTCATTTCAGGTAATATCAGATAACTTGTTTTTCCTCATATGGCATTATTAAATATTTTCTAATGAAAGTATTCTTGTTCTTTAGGGTCTTAGGGTTCCCCTAAGACAAAACATAGTTGCCTTAGCAACTAAAGATTTGGAATCACTTTACATTGATCTAACTTTCCATTTAACATTGTCCTCAAAAGAAAGGTTTAAAATATCCTATTCCTTTGAAAAATTATAATGAAGAATCATCACTCTATAGGACTCACAAAATTCTTATCACCATCACTCATGAAGATTTTACATAAAAGTCCATGACCCAAAGATTATTAATAAAAGAGAAATATATTGTATATTCAACAGCTGTGAACCGAGACTAGAAATAATTTAACATTCCATTCTTTCCCCTATTATACTGAAAAATCATTAGGTTTCAAAATTTTTGCAAGTGACTAATTAGAATGATATTCCCAATATCATAAAGATTCTTTTGAGGAAATTGGAGTCATGTCAGCTCTTTGTTTTCCAACAATTTGGCAATAAAAGACAAGTTATTGATTAGCAGCTCTATCATCTCTGGACACTTTAGTTCACAGTCACAAAATCACAATACAAAAAAAAAAAAGTCAAGATGGCGGCTTAGAGGCAGCAAAAGTTCAGACCTCTGAAAACCCTTCCTTACCGATCACAAACTGAATGCTCCTAGGGGACTGAAATTCGAACCTAACAACAGGACAGAGCCAGGGAATCCTCCTCCTAGACTCAGATCAAAAGGTAAGCCCCCCAAAAGCCGGAATCCTAGATCACTTGGGTCTAAGGGGAAGGCAGAAGGAAGGTCCCAGGACCCCTCCCTCAACCTAGAGTGCTGAGCCTGTGGCAGCAGCAGGAACATCAGGGCTGGCAAAAGGGTCTCAGAGCCAGCTGTTCTGAAGGGCTCACCTTGAAAGCAACCTGAGCCAGTCTCGGGTGTCCAATACAGACAGCAAGGAAACAGAGAGAGCCAGAGGGCTCCATCTGAGTCTCACAGGAGGTTTTTTCCTTCCGGGCACATCCAGTCTAAACCAGCTGAACCTAATCCCATCAGGAGCCCTCAAAACTCAGGGAGTCCAGGACCCTGCCCCCTTAGAGTGCACAGTCTTCTGAAAGGACAGAAACCTCGGGGCCTACAAAGGGGTTGCTGCGAAGGGCACACCTTGAAAGTAACCTGGGCCAATCTCGGGGCATCCAACACAGATAGCAGTGGAGGTTTTTGCTTTGGGGCACACTGAGACCAACAGAGATGAACCTAAAACCATCAGGTGCCCTCAGAGCTCAGAGAGGCCAGGACACCTCCCCCCTTAGAGTGCAGGGTCTTCTGAAAGGACAGAAGCCTCAGGGTCAGCAAAGGCACTAAGGTACCTTGTGGGCAGTGCTGTGCCAGGCTCCGAGTGTGGAAGTAAGGCAGCGGAGAAGCAACTGGAGGGAACTGAGAGCAGTAACACCTGAAACACCAGCAGGCAGGGGACGGCAGACCCTGGGCTTCCACAGGCAGACCCTGGGCTTCTGGGGAGAATGGACAATTTGCCTGAGGCTAAAGCCTCAGACCTTCAGACAGATACACTAAGAGCCAGTCCTCCTCACTCAGATAGAGATGGCAAACACTACAGAAGTGCAAAAGCCTCCAAACACCAAGAAAAGCAAGAAGAAGGGGGTGACTTTGGACACATTTTATGGAGTAAAAATACAAAATACAGAGTAGATAGAAGAGGAAACACAAACAAGTACTCCCAAACCTTCCCAAAAAAAATGGAAATTCTCCACAAACTCTTGAAGAATTTAAATCGGAAATTATAAAAAAGATGGAAGCCTTCTGGCAGGAAAAATGGGAAACAATGCAAAAGGAACTCAGCAATCTGAGGGACCAAAATATGCAAATGCAGAAAAAGCTCGAAGCCTCAAAAAAGAGGTCAGACCAAACTGAAATGGAAAACCAGTCTTTAAAGGTCAGAATCAGGCAACTGGAAGAAAATGATCTTGCAAAAGAGCAAGAATTAATAAAGCAAAGTCAAAAGACTAAAGAATTAGAAGACAACATAAAATATCTCACTGACAAGGTGACAGACCTGGAAAACAAAGGAAGGAGAGACAATCTGAGAATCATTGGTCTACCAGAAAAACAGAGATAAACAGTAATCTTGATATCATAATACATGATATCATCAAAGAAAACTGCCTAGAGATTCTAGAACAAGGGGACAAAATATTCATTGAAAGAGTTCACAGAATACCCTCTACACTAAATCCCCAAAATACAACTCCCAGGAATGTAATTGACAAATTCCAAAGCTTCCAAGCAAAAGAAAAAATCTTACAAGAAGCCAGAAAAACACAATTTAGATATAAAGGAACACCAATCAGGGTCACACAGGACCTCTCAATTTCCACTGTGAATGACCATAAGGCATGGAACATGATATTCAGAAAAGCAAGAGAGCTGGGTCTTCAACCAAGAATCAGCTATACATCAAAACTGACTATATACTTCCAGGGGAAAGTATGGGCATTCAACAAAATACAAGATTTCCAAAAGTTTGTAAAGAAAAGACCAGAGCTCTGTGGAAAGTTTGATATCCAAACACAAAGAGCAAGAGAAACATGAAAAGTTAAATATGAAGGAAAGGGAAAAGGAGAAAAATGTTATATTTTTCTTTTATTCAAACTCTCTTCTATAAGGACTAAATTTATATCAATTTATATATATTAATATGTGGGGAAAATATAATGAGTAATCCTCAAAAATCGTATGCATCATTAGAGTAGTAAGAAGAATCACGCATAGGGAAAGTTTGGGGCATCAAGAAGATATGGAGAAAGGGGGGATAGAAATAAAAAGGGAGGGGGGAATCATTGATGGTATAAAGATATACCCCAAGAAATAGGAAAAAAACTAAATAGAATAATCTTTCTGACACAAAGATACACATGGGAAGGGGAGGGGAAGAATTCTCCTATAAGAAGGAAAGGAAGAGAGTCTTTACTTAAACCTTACTCTCAGTGAAATCAACTCTGAGAGGGAAGAGCATCCAGATCCATTGGGATATTGAATATTATCTTATCCAATGGGATAAGGGAGAAAGGAAAACCAAGGGGGGGGTAGGGTGGAGGGAACACAAAAAGGGAGGAAAAGAAAGGGGGAGGGGAAGGGAACAAAAAAGGAGGGGCTAGAAAGGGAAACATATCAAAGGAGGGGACTAGGGGGACTGATATAGAGTAAATCACTGGCTTAAAAGGTTATACCTAAAGAAGAAAGGTCAGAATTAGGGGAGGATATCAAAATGCCAGGGAATCCACAAGTGACAATCATAACTTTGAACGTGAATGGGATGAACTCACCCATAACACATAGATGAATAGCAGAATGGATTAGAATCCAAAACCCAACCATATGTTGTCTTCAAGAAACACACATGACGCAGGTTGATACCCACAAGGTCAGAATTAAAGGATGGAGTAAGACCTTCTGGGCCTCAACTGATAGAAAAAAGGCAGGAGTTGCAATCATGATATCTGACAAAGCCAAAGCAAAAATAGACCCGATTAAAAGGGATAGGGAAGGTAACTATACTTTGTTAAAAGGGACTTTAGATAATGAGGAAATATGACTAATCAACATGTATGCACCAAATAGTATAGCACCAAAATTTCTAATGGAGAAACTAGGAGAATTGAAGGAGGAAATAGACAGTAAAACCATATTAGTGGGAGATTTGAACCAACCACTATCAAATTTAGATAAATCAAATCTAAAAATAAATAAGAAAGAGGTAAAAGAAGTGAATGAAATCTTAGAAAAATTAGAGTTAATAGACATATGGAGAAAAATAAATAGGGACAAAAAGGAATACACCTTCTTCTCAGAATGGCACATTCACAAATATTGACCATACACTAGGTCACAGAAACATGGCATACAAATGCAGAAAAGCAGAAATAATAAATGCAGCCTTTTCAAATCTTAAGGCAACAAAAATAATGATCAGTAATGGTACATGGAGAACCAAATCAAAAATTAATTGGAAATTAAATAATATGATACTCCAAAATCTGTTAGAGAACAAATCACAGAAACAATTAATAATTTCATCGAAGAAAATGGCAATGGTTAGACATCCTTTCAAACCTTATGGGATGCAGCCAAAGCAGTAATCAGAGGAAAATTCATATCCCTGAGTGCATATTTTAACAAACTAGGGAGAGCAGAGATCAATGAATTGGAAATGCAAATAAAATAACTTGAAAGTGAACAAATTAAAAACCCCCAGAAGAAAACCAAACTAGAGATCCTAAAAATTAAGGGAGAAATTAATAAAAATTGAAAGTGATAAAACTATTAAACTAATAAATAAGACTAGAAGCTACTTTGAAAAAACAAACAAAATAGACAAAGTACTGGTCAATCTAATTTTAAAAAAGAAAGAAGAAAAGCAAATTAACAGCATCAAAAATGAAAAGGGTGACATCACCTCCAATGAAGAAGAAATTAAAGTAATCATTAAAAATTACTTTGTCCAGGGGGCAGCTGGGTGGCTCAGTGGATTGAGAGCCAGGCCTGGAGATGGGAGGTCCTAGGTTCAAATCTGGCTTCAGACACTTCCCAGCCATGTGACCCTGGGCAAGTCACTTGAGCCGCATGGCCTAGCCTTTACCACTCTTCTGCCTTGGAGCCAATACACAGTATTGATTCCAATATAGAAGGTAAGGGTTTAAAAAATTATTTTGTCCAATTATATGGCAATAAATATACCAATTTAGGAGATATGGATGAATATATACAAAAATACAAACTGCCTAGACTAACAGAAGAAGAAATAGAATTCTTAAATAATCCCATATCAGAAACAGAAATCCAGCAGTCCATCAAAGAACTCCCTAAGAAAAAATCCCCAGGGCCTGATGGATTCACAAGTGAATTCTATCAAACATTCAAAGAACAGCTAATCCCAATACTATACAAACTATTTGACATAATAAGCAAAGAGGGAGTTCTACCAAATTCCTTTTATGACACAAACATGGTACTGATTCCAAAGCCAGGCAGGTCAAAAACGGAGAAAGAAAATTATAGACCAATCTCTCTAATGAATATAGATGCAAAAATCTTAAATAGGAAGCTAGTAAAAAGACTCCAGCAAGTGATCAGAAGAGACATTCACCATGATCAAGAAGGATTTATACCAGGGATGCAGGGCTGGTTCAATGTTAGGAAAACCATCCACGTAATTGACCATATCAAACAAGCAAACCAACAAGAACCACATGATTATCTCAATAGATGCAGAAAAAGCCTTTGATAAAATACAACACCTGTTCCTATTAAGAACACTAGAAAGCATAGGAATAGAAGGGTCTTTCCTAAAAATAATAAAGAATATATATCTAAAACCATTAGCTAATATCATCTGTAATGGGGATAAACTAGATGTATTCCCAATAACATCAGGAGTGAAACAAGGAAGCCCATTATCACCTCTATTATTTGACATTGTACTACAAACACTAGCAGTAGCAATTAGAGAAGAAAAAGAAATTGAAGGCATTAAAATAGGCAAGGAGGAGACCAAGTTATCTCTCTTTGAGGATGATATTATGGTCTACTTAAAGAATCTTAGAGATTCAACCAAAAAGCTAATCAAAATAATTAAACACTTTTGCAAAGTTGCAGGATACAAAATAAGCCCACATAAGTCATCAGCTTTTTCTATATATTTCCAACACAGCTCAGCAGCAAGAACTAGAAAGAGAAATCCCATTCAAAATCACCTTAGACAAATAAAATACTTAGGAATCTATCTCCCGAGACAAACACAGGAACTATATGAACATGACTACAAAATACTCTCCACACAACTAAAACTAGACTTGAACAATTGGAAAATCATTAACTGCTCATGGGTAGGACGAGCCAATATAATAAAAATGAACATCCTACTCAAACTTATTCATCTATTTAGTGCCATTCTCATTGAACTTCCAAAAAATTTCTTTACTGATTTAGAAAAAACCATAACAAAGTTCATTTGGAAGAACAAATGATCAAGGATATCCAGGGAAATAATGAAAAAAAAATACAAAGGAAGGGGGGCCTTGCAGTCCCAAATCTCAAACTATATTATAAAGCAGCAGCCATCAAAAAAATCTGGTACTGGCTAAGAGACAGAAAGGAGAATCAGTGGAATAGACTTGGGGCAAGTGACCTCAGCAAGACAATATATGATAAACCCAAAGATCCCAGCTTTTGGGACACAAATCCACTATTCGATAAAAACTGCTGGGAAAATTGGAAGACAGTGTGGGAGAGATTATGTTTGGATCAACACCTCACAACCTCCACCAAGATAAATTCAAAATGGGTGAATGACTTGAACATAAAGAAGGAAACTATAAATAAGTTAGGCAAACACAGAATAGTATACATGTCAGACCTTTGGGAAGGGAAAGACTTTAAAACCAAGCAAGACTTAGAAAGAGTCACAAAATGTAAAATAAATAATTTTGACTACATCAAATTAAAAAGCTTTTGTTCAAACAAAACCAATGTAACTAAAATCAGAAGGGAAGCAACAAATTGGGAAACAATCTTCATAAAAACCTCTGAGTTTAATTACTCAGATTTACAAGGAGCTAAATCAATTGTACAAAAAATCAATCCATTCTTCAATTGATAAATGGGCAAGGGACCTGAATAGGCAGTTTTCAGACAAAGAAATCAAAACTATTAATAAGCACATGAAAAAGTATTCTAAATCTCTTATAATCAGAGAGATGCAAATCAAAACAATTCTGAGGTATCACCTCACACCTAGCAAATTGGCTAACATGACAGCAAAGGAAAGTAATGAATGCTGAAGGAGATGTGGCAAAGTAGGGACATTAATGCATTGCTGGTGGAGTTGTGAACTGATCCAACCATTCTGGAAGGCAATTTGGAACTATGCCCAAAGGGGATAAAAGACTGTCTGCCCTTTGATCCAGACATAGCACTGCTAGGTTTGTACCCCAATGAGATAATAAGGAAAAAGACTTGTACAAGAATATTCATAGCTGCACTCTTTGTGCTGGCCAAAAATTGGAAAATGAGGGGATGCCCTTCAATTGGAGAATGGCTGAACAAATTGTGGTTTATGTTGGTGATGGAATACTATTGTGCTAAAAGGAATAATAAAGTGGAGGAATTCCATGGAATCTGGAACAACCTCCAGGAAGTGATGCAGATGGAAAGGAGCAGAACCAAGAAAACATTGTACACAGAGAATGATACACTGTGGTACAATCGAAGGTAATGGAATTCTCCATTAGTGTCAATACACTGTCCCTGAACAATCTACCGGGATCTATGAGAAAAAACACTGTCCACAAGCAGAGAACAAACTGTCGGAGTAAAAACACTGAGGAAGAGAACTGCTTGACTTCAGGGCTTGAGGGGACATGTCCGAGGAGAGACTCTAAATGAACACTCTAAAGCAAACACCAACAACATTGAAATGGGTTCGAATCAAGAACACATGTGATACCCAGTGGAATCGCGCGTCAGCTGGGTGGTGGGGGGGGGGGAGAGAAAAGAAAGTGATCTTTTTCTCCAATGAATAATGTTTGGAAATGACCAAATAAAATAATGTTTAAAAAAATTTTTTAAAAAAGGAAAAAGACATCTGACAATGATATCTATTGTTCCTCACTTATTGTCATAATTTCAAACAGAGCAACAGATTTAGAAAAGTGATGTTAAATAATACCTTCCTTCTCCCCACCTTGCCTAATCCCTCTTTTCTTTTACTTCTCAAGAGCCCTGCAAGGTCCTTTTGTTAAGAAAATTGTTCACACAAGAGATCACTGGAGCTGATTAATGGTTACAGAACAAGCATGGAAAGTTCCCTTTCTCCAAATGTATCATACACACCTGTGTTAAAGTAAAACAACATCATGATTTATTAAATGTTGCTCATTTTGTTTTAAAATCAATATTTTACTCACTATCTCTTTAGTGCAATACTGATTAGTAAATGGATAAAATCATTCTTTGATTTTGTAAAAAATAGCAAATTGAAAGAATACTAAGTATCATTTTAAAAAATTGGTATTCTTCTCTCTCAAAACAGGATTATTTTAACCTATTCTCAATTTTTAAGGTATACCAGTTGTTTCAGTATTCTTTCATAGTTGTTACAAATATATTTCTCTTTCAAATCAATCTTGCAACTGATTGAAAACATTTTGTACACTAGAATAATAATTATTCCCTTTCACTTGAAAATAATCAGAGTATCTGTGGTTATTTATTTTTTTTACTAAATTCCAAATCATGTTGAATTTGGTGATTTGACCTGGCTAAAGTTGGTCAAAGTTTTAAGGTTCAAATATATTTGCCTATGGCAAAAAGTAATGGTTCTTTTCTAATGACCAATAAATAAAACTTTTAACAGGTAATCTTTTTTTTAAATAATTTATACACTAACCAACACCATTAGGTAAAAATGGATGATTATTTTCAAGTTAAATGTAAACATAAGAGCAAGGTATTTAAAACAGGCCTTTGCTAGCAATGTTGATATTTCTAATGTAAATAATACTCCTTCATCAATAATCCTCAGAATTAACTTAAAAAGTTTTGTTCTCCATAGAATGGTCAGGTATCTATGGCATCATTGAGAAGGTTTAAGGAAATGAATAGCAATAAATCATATACCTTTCTTATCAAAACAATATACTTTCATGAATTCTTTTATGTATTGTAACTCTTCTAGAAGAATAAAAAAAAATGCCACCAATAACATTGGGGCATTCACACCAAAAAAAAAAAATTATGTGGTTTCAAAGCAATTGACTTAAAAGGGCATTCATTCTTTTCTGACAGAGTTGGATTCTCCAGTGGCATATTATGTTATTTCTGGCACAATACCAAAATTATTAGACTGTAAATACAACAAATATATTAATATTTGTTTCCTCTTTAATTTTTTGAGGCAAGGGGATAGAAAGGATATACCATTCCACTTTCTTTATTATTGAAAATCTGATTTCATTCTAAGGATAGGAATGAAAGAAAAATTTCAAAATATTAGCTGTCTATAATACAAGTCTAGAGTACTAATACCAGAGCTAAAAAAAAGTTAGCTCAAGTTATGCTACTTCCAACAATTGGGGCCTAATTTATATTAATCATTATCAATGGCTTCTATAATTCTGATAGTATATAGGTATACAGTGTAAGAGTTAAATTAATATCGAATGTTTATATATATATAGCACAAGTTGTCTGTATCCCAAAGAGATAATAAGAGACCTATTTGTACAAAAGTATTTATAGCAGCTCTTTTTATGGTGGCAAAGAACTAGAAATTGAGGGCATGTCTATTAATTAAGGAATGGCTGAATATATTGTGTTCTTTGTTGGTGATGGAATACTATTGTGCTGTAAGAAATGTTAAGCAAGATAATTTCAGAAAAAGCTGGAACGATCTATATGATTGATGCAGAGAAAAATAAGCAGGATAGTAAAACACTGTACACTGTAATAGCAACATTGTACTATAATCAAGTGTGAAAACTTGACTACTATCAGCAATGAGAAGAACTGGGATTCTTAAGGACTTATGAGAGAGAATGCTACCCATCTCCACAAAATATATATATATATATATATTGGAGTTAGATGGATGAAGATCAAAGCACAGAATCTTTCACTTCAGTGTATTTACAGTTTTATTTGGGAGTAATGATTTTATAAGAGTAAGCTCTAACAACAATGACCAGTATGAAAGTGTACTTTGCATGATAATATACGTATGGCCCAGATCAAATTTGTTTACCATCTCCACATGGGGAGGTGGGGGTGTAGAAAGGAGGAAAGGAAAATGCTTGGATCTTATTTATAGATGTCCGTCCAGTGGCCTCTCTGCCCAGATGTAACAACAGGGTCAGAATAAGGAGATGAGACACACTGTGCATTCAACCCACATATGCAGGCATCACACAATTCTCTGCCATAATACCGTGGTTTGTTTATTATATAGGGTTTTGGGTTTTTTTTGGTACATTTGGTACATGCTTCTTTGACACACAATCAGTCTTCTACGTATGTGACATTCTACAATTTGATTGAATATTATCAAATCACCTAAACAACACTCTTGTGATGTTACTACAACAAAGAATTCTGTGATCATTTACTACATTTCTACAATACTCTGTGATATATATGATTAATGTGAACAAAGCCATTTGTAGGTTAGTACCCCTTGACCTGCTGAGAGGATCATTGTACTTTTGGTTAGCTTTCACTATCAATAACAGTTGCTTGGGAGATAAACAACAAAACATCTTCATATCTAGGTGTGAAGACTTAAGGCAGACCAGTTTTGGGGTTTTCCTCAATTTACAAGTTCTGTTTTTCTTGTGTTATATATATATATATATATATCCTGTAAGTATTTGGTCTTACATTATTTCTCCTGTATTGGGGAAAGAATAATAATCATAACAAGTCCATTAGTGGGGAAAATTTGGGGAGAGAAGTCACAGGGGGGATCAGGGAGGGACCCTCATTCTGGGTTCTGCTTTGCAGATCCCATTTCCTCAGACCGTGATCTTGTCAGTAGGTCAGGGTATAATGGCTTCTGGCACTTATTGTTTTGGAAAAACATATGTTGAAAATTATTGCTACATACAATTGGGAAAATAAAATATCTCTGAGTTTTAAAAAATATACAAGTTGTATTTTTCTTTATAAAAAAAGACAAATGGTTAGGATCCTGACTCAGACACTAGCTGTTTTTGCCTGGAATAGTCAAATAATTAAAGGCTTTCTGTTTACATTTTTTCATCTGTAGAAATATGGACCATAATAATTCCTCCCTTGGATGTTGTGAGGAAAAGATAAGATAAGATGTTTATAGTGCTTGTGTATTGGTTCCAAGGCAAAGGAATTGTAAGGGCTAAGCTATTAGGGTTAGGTGATTTGCCCAGAGTCGCACAGCTGAATGTGACTGAATTCAAATTTGAATCCAGGACCTCTCATTTCTAGATCTGGCTTTCTGTCTACTGAGCCCAGCTGCCCTTCAAGATTTTTGGTTTTGTTCAATAATATCGAACTGTTCATTATCCCATTTGCAGTTTTCTTGGAAAAGATACTTAATTGTTTTGCCATTTCTTTCTTAAGCTTCTTTTATAGACAAGGAAACTGAAGCAAACAAAGTTAAGCAACGTGCTTAGGGTCACACAGGTAATAAGTGTGTGAGGACAGATTTGAATTCAGATATTTCTGACTCTAGGCCTGGCACTCTATCCATTGTGCCACTTAGCTGCCCATGCTCTGGAAACTTTGTAGTATGACATCAATGTAAACTTAAAAAAATATAATAAAAGTTCAATGGAAAATGGTTAAGAAAAAAAAGGAACTCTGAATCTCCTAAAAATGAATGTCTTTACTGTTCTACCATTGTAAGGTCATTAAATTGATTGAAAACAATATGACAGTAAAAAATTGTTATCATTTTCATTTCAAGGACAGATTATTCTTTCTCTGAGTATTCTGTAAGTCTCATTGATCTTTAAATTCAATGATGTTGCTAATGGAGCAAGGTTGAATAAACCTTGAACATTAGAACAATGTAAATGGGAATTAGAACATTAGTCTAAAATCTATTTTATCAATAGGTAGCTCTACCTACTTGGAACATATTTTCTCCCTAGTCATTAATGATCAACACAAGTAAACTTCTGACATATAATAAAAAAAATTACTGGAATGACTTTAGGAAGATATAACATAAGATAATTTGTTAATACTTAGAAATCATTCTTCCTTTTCTTGGGAGCTGAATAGGGCCCTCCTTATTCTTTGCATGTTTTACTTTAATTATTTATTCTATTTCAGCTTACCTCCTACCGTTTTTTTATTCCATCCATCATTGCTTCCCTTCTATGTGTCCTGACTTTCCATTGGTTCCTTCCCTACAAATATGCCCTTCCCAATCCAAAAGAGCTTTTCCATAGCCATTCTGTCATCTCCAATTACTATCTCACCTCTTTTCATCTTCAATGACAGACCACAAAAATGTTGTCTCTCTCCAATGCCCTCACTTCCTAAATTCAAATTTTCTTAATCCTCATATAGTCTTCTTTCTATCACCTCTAAAATTATCTAAAACATTATGATATTTATAACTACTTGAAAGTTATAAATGACTTCCTAATCAGTACTTCCAATGATATTTTTGAGTCTTCATTCTCCCTCTCTGAAGCACTTAACATTACATAATCTCCCATCCTTCTGGATATTCTTTTCTCCTTTGATTTCAGAAATATCACATATTCCCGACTCTCTGAATGCTGCTTTTCTCTCCCTTTTGCTTGTCCTTTTGACAAAAGTAGATTTTTTTCTAATGTTCATTTTTTTGACCCTCTTTTCTTTTTACATTCTTTCCCATAGCAATCTTATTTCCTCTCATGGCTTCAACTTATCACCAGTACAGATATGAGTCTCTAATTTATTTTTCTACAGCCATGAATTCTCTTCTGAGTTCCAAACTTTTATGCCTAACTCTGTTTACAAGGTATGTCTACCTGAATGTCTTACATTTTCTCAAACTCAAAATTTCTCAAAGTGAGCAGTACAATTACTAGGTATGAAACCCAAAGATACCAAAGAAAAAGGAAGAAGTCCTACTATATGTACAAAAAGATTTGTTGCAACTCTTTTTTGTGATGGCACAGAATTGATAATTGAGGGAATGCCCATCAATGGAAGAATGGCTGACCAAGTTGTAGTATGTGATGGAATACCATTGGGTTACAAGAAATGATGAGTAGGATACCTGCAGGAAAAAAAAATTGGAAAGACATACAAAATGATGCAAAGTGAAGTAAGCAGACCTATTATACAAAAATTACTCTATGACTTTGGGTTCATAGGCATTTTTTTACATATTTTTCCCAATTTCATGTAAATCCAATTTTTAACATTCTTTTAAAAATGTTAAGGTCAAAATAATTTACATTCCCTCCTCCTATATTGACTCTTTAAAGAGTCAATATAATTCTATATTAGCCATATTGCAAAAGAAAACACAGACCTCTCAAAAAAAAAACAAGAAAAAATATTTTAAGTATTCAGATACCATTAGTTCTTTCCCTAGAGATGGATAGCATTTTTTCATTTTGAATTCCTTTGGAATTCTCTTGTATTTTCGAATTGCTGAAAATGGCTGTCATCCACAGTTGATCATTGTACAATTTGCATTCCTTTCTGGGGATGTATTTTGTTTAAGGAGAAGTTAAGTGAGAGGCAGAAACAATTCCTTTTAGAATTAAGGTTTTACATCATTCTCATTGGTGCTTTTGATTTGAATGTGTTCATATGGGTGTGCTTACAATGATCCAAAGAATTCTTCTTAAGTCTACCCTCATCCTTTCTCTCCCCACATCACTCTGTTAATAATGGAGCACATTGCCATGTAAATGAGCATTTTCTATTCATTTTGGAAAGGAGCCAAAAAAACCTAAGATAAGTGTGTATCTAATAAGTAAAACATTACCATTCATATCAGATTATTTTAGCAGCTAAGGGAAAACATTTTAAAAAGACTAAGTAGTAAGTAGGCCATATTTTTCTTCAAGAAAAGTCTTATCCCCAGAGAGTAATTTAGGCAACAATTCATTACTTCCTTTATTCCCCTACATGAAGATGACATAGAGCAAGCTTACTATGCACTTGAGAATTTTAAGCCATCATGGGGACACCCTGTGATTCCTTCTAACCTTTGAAGTGGATTTCCTACTAATCATTAGCAGTGGATTAGCAACAGTCCTCCAGCGTCTCTGAAACTGCACCAGCAAAATGGTATTGGTAATCCAACTGTACCTGAGAGGTTAAATTTGGTTTTTATACCCTTCCCCCCAACTACATTCTAATTGGTCTGTGGAGAAAACCTTGATCTATTTTTTAAAATTATTGTTATTATTATTCCCTTTCGATACAAGGTTATAAATTTACCAGGAGATGGAACTCCACAGAGGACACGTTAAAACAGGAGCCTTTGCCTTAGTGCTTGGCTCCTTTTATTGTGGCTCTGCAGCATTGACACAAATGGCACTCTGACAAGGACAAGCTCAATTAAACAGATAACAGCAGAATTATGTGAGAACAATAAGAGCTGGCTCCATTCTAATGCTGAAGTTTACATTGATTATATCGTGTGATTCATCAGATGGGAATAGGACACATCCTTGTCTTAAAAATTGCTCGTCATTAGCTGTTAGGGTTTTTTAAGAAAGGGTTCAAAAATACTTTCTCTAAGCTCATTTAAATAAAAATTGCTGATACCTCACTAAATCCCAGGTCGTGATAGAAGTGAAAGTGACATGAATGAGGAAAGACAAGCAGAATCATCAAAACACAGAGGAGTAAGTCCAGCAAGATCCCTGCAGCTCAGGCATCAAGCTACACAACGTTTTGTGCATGGCAATGCAAACCTCATTTTAATATTTATTAAATTTAAGTGCCAGAATTTCTAATCTGCATATTTCCTGAGTTGTTTTAGGTTGGAATGGGCCAGAGATATGCAAAATACCCTTAGTGAGAAAATATTACTTTAAAAGTAGCCCTACACATTGTTTTGCACATTGCAAGTTTTGTTGAATGAATGAATGAATGAATGAATGAATGCTTTATATCATACATGAACTGAAATTTTAATTCTTCAAAGATTTGCATTTCATGAAACATAGCCATATAGCATCACCAAAACAATATGATGTTAAAAGAATATTTGAAAATTTTTATGAAATTTTCCTACTTTGGTGAATCTACATAATTGTATTTGGAGCACTTGTGATTTTTATCTGTTTACATGGGACTGTATAAGATCATGCCACATTGACAGGATGGACAAAAGCCTTATATACTTCCCCAAATGCCATCTAGTCCACTCTCCTCCTATTCACTTCTCAGGCCAGTTCATTGTCCATCTAGTTTGTTTTCAAGATGAGGTACTGAGGCAATAAACTCTCGAGTATAGGAATCTCCCTTAGGTAGGTGGCACTGCAATGGTCTGGGCCTCTGGGAAATTGCCACAATACAATTTAAAAACAGAAAATGGAAACTGACCATGACTTCCCCTTTTCTTTGGACTCTGTGAAGTATCTTCCAAGACAATGGCAAAAAACAATGGTGAGCATATACTTCACTGTTTTATGACTCACTTGACAACCTCATCTTCCAGATCATGTGACCAACAAGATGATAGACCAGACCCTTTATCCCATCCACACTAACACTTGATAAATAGAGGAATTATGAACTAATAGTAGAACAGTAGAATAATGTAGTTAAAAAATCTACAGCAAGGTACTTGTGATCTATAAAACACATTTTTTGTAAGTGGGTTGTGAGCACTCTGCTTGGAAACATGCAGTAGCAGATTGTATTAAAAATATACCTTGTCATGGTCATTTTGATCATCCTGCTTCATTTCCAGTCAGGATAGTAAATAAGTTTATGTTACCAGTTTAAGACAGGAGTATCAGGAGATAGGACAGCAAAGAGGAAACTGAATGTCATGTACAAACCATCTCCAAAATCAAATGATAATTTACAATTTATAAAAAATAATTTACAAATCATTTCTATATGAAATGACATAACCAAAAATCACATCCTTGTAATATGTGCCGAATCAAGGGAAAGACTGCTGTTAGAGATTTTTGGTCCTATGGTCCATAAATCTCAGACAAGTTTCAGAAGAACACCAAATGATGCTGATGACTTTGAGATGACATGGAAATATTCACTTTCAAGTTTACCCAACTTTGAGATAACTTGAATATATTAGCAAACCAACTCCAAGGGGGTACAGAAAAAATGTTAGCCAATTTTCCACAAAACCCTATAAAAATGAGACCTCATACTCTTGCCAACCCCCACCCACCCAGCTCTGTTCCATCTCTTTCAGGTCAATGCTTTCCAGTAACTCCCTGCCTCTCTACTTCCCCATACTATTCCCTGTCTTTGCCTGCCTGCCTTCACCATCCTATTCCTTGTCCCCATATCTTTCTTTCTCTGAACCCCCATCACAGTTTTTTTTTCCTGTACATTCTGTGCTATTTGCTCCTATACCCTCTGTGCCTTATTAAAGTGTTATGCCTACCTCATTCCCTGCAGCCATCATAACTTTCCAAGCAAATGAGTAAAGATGGGACATGTTTGCTTCATTTCATTATTTCTATCAATTCATAGGAGATAACATTTGAACTGGGTCTTAACTGATGTTGTACAATATTAACAGGTAGAGATGGGGAGAGGAAGATAATCAGGTATGGGGAACATACAAAGATTCTAGAGTAAAAAAAGCTTGGGGTAATAGTTAGCCTGGTTTGTCTAAAGCATGCTGCTGTCTATCCATCATTTTTAAAGAGGGTCAGTGACATCACGGAGTGTCATCTTGACTTGTGTGTGAATTCGATTGAAGTGAGGCAGAGTTGCTCAAAGTCATCAGCCTCACTCTTTCTTCCACAGTCCCTGAAGTCCAGTGACAGTATGAGATAAGGCGGGAAAGGTAAATTGGAACAGTGGAGAGTGAAGAATTTCAGGCTAAAGAATTTGATCTGTATCCATAGTCAAGACTTCAACTGGGAAGTTGCTTCAATCATGAATGGAAGGACTAAGAGACTGATCTGGAATGATGGCAGTGAGAGTGGCAAAGAAAGCATAGATATAGGAGATGTTTAAAAGAAAGAATTAATGCAGTAAATGATCATATTAATGGGGCATAAGAAAAGAGAAATATTCTGAATTTATGAGCATCAGTGAATGGGAAAATGTTAGAGATAGGGAAGTCAGGATTAGATGCAGATTTATGGGAAATGGTGCCTTCGTTGTCGCCACATAGAGCTAGAGATGTTTGTACTTATCTACTGTCAAGTAGGCAGTAGGAACCTGAAACTCAGGAAAGAAGCATCAGGGATGAAAGAAAGACTTTGGAGATGGATGTTTATGAAGGCCATTGCTGAAGCCACTAGTGTAGGTGGCATAAAGAAGTTATAGAGAGAAATAAGAGAGGAGAGCAATGACTTAGTCTTGGAATATATTAAAGACTCAAGAGACAGAGCCAGCAGCAGAGACAGAAAGGGAGCTATGAGAATTAAAAGTATAGTGTCATGGTAAATGAAATAATAGAAATTATCAATTCAACTCAATTCAACAACTATATAGTAATTTCTAATGGGTCAGCCACTATTACATGCACCCAGGTTGCTCAAATGAGTGATATAAACCACCTCTGCCAAATTATTTTGTCAACTTTCCATTTTGTGTCTGCCTACTTTTGTTTTCATTAAAGTGGGGAAAGTCATTTGAATCATTCAGTTCCTCTGGCAGAAAGTAACCACTGGTCATTCAAAAAGGAGTTCACATTTTGAGACAGACAGACAGGGAGATCCAGCAAGAGACAGAAGCAGAGAGACAAAGACAGAGACAGAGAATATATAAAGCATTTACTAAATACTTAGTATATACAAACAAACCACTCTGGTAAACTCTGGTGTTATAAATCCAACCCTCCCTCCAGGAGCTTACATTAAACAAAAAAAGCAGAAGAGAGAGGTAGGAGGATGTGCCAATGTGGAGATGTGGAGATGTGTTAGGAATTGCCTCAGAGGTCAGGAATGGTCTCAGAGGAATTACCTCCAGGTTCTGGGTAAGATTAGGGGAAAGTTTAGTGATCAGAGCCTCAGTGGAAGAATCCATCACCCAGGAGGGAGAAGAAAACAGGGTATAGAGATGATGGTTGGAGTAGAAACAGCAAGGGGCAGAGATGACCAGAAAATCATTTAGAATACCAAGAGTCAAAATGTTTTTTGTTTGTTTGTTTTAATTCTTATCTTCCATTTTAGAATCAATGTTGTTGCTTCATTCCAAGGCAGTAGAACTGTGAGGACTAGCCAATAGGGATTAAGTAAATTGCTTAGGGTCACTAGGATTTCCCTCCCTAGTATTCAAAGGCTACATTCATCACTTCTTAACTGGAAGACTGCAATAGTCTCCTAATTTGTCCTCCTGACTTGACTTTCTCAGCCATTCTAATCTGTCCTCCAAAAGCTAATAAAGTACTTTTCCTAAAAGGTAGGTCTTCAGGAAGTTTTTTAGAAACTCTGGGTCCCTGTGACTTTTAGGATCAAATATAAATTCCCCTGGAATTGGAAACTTTTCCCTATCTGGCTCCTTTCCTACTTTTCCAGGATTCGTATACATTACTCTCCCAGATTTCTAGGGACTTTCTAGGGACTCCATTCTGTCCTGCTTGTTGCTACTCACACTCTTACTATCCCTGGTGGCCTAAATGGTCGCACTTCATCTTTGTTACTCCGTGGTTTCCTATATCAAGCAATGGCCTTCTCTGGTGTGGGAAGGGGAAGGAGGAACCAAGGAGTTGCCTGGGAATTTTAATGTAACTGAAAAACAAATGAATTCATAATAATTGTTCGAAACCAAGTTAAGACAAAAAGACTAAACTCAAGTGAAATCTTTTGCAGGAAATCTTTCCCGTGCCCACCCCAGCCACAGGCATTGACACTCTCCTCTAAGGTTATTTTGTAACTGCATAAAAATATGTGCAGAAATGTATATATACAAACATAAATGTCATTACATATAGACTTCATATATATGTTTGCATAGTGCCATTGGAATAGAAACTCCTTGAGACCAGAAACGGTTTCACTTTCAATGTTTTATCCCTAATTCTTAGTGGAGATTCTTGTTGTTTGACTGGTTAATAAGAAGTTTTTAAAATGTGTGTTTCTTAGCCCTGGAACTACAAAGACAAAAATGAAAATCCCTGCCCTCAAGGAACTTATGCAGACATCCCTTTCACATTGGGACTTTCTCCTTCCAGGTTTTGATGTATCATGGGTGGAAATAAATTAAATGGGAATTTAGGGGGGATTTTATGGAAGCCACAGATGACATGTGGAAGTCATCAGAGGACACAGAAAAGGTTTAGAAAAAGATGTGCACAAAATATAAACATTTTCTTTTAATACAATACACACAATTTCTTTTCTAAAGTTAAAATGCTTAAAAAAATAAAGATTGCAAAAAGAATGTGAAAGCCAAGCAGATGGCAAGAAATATAGAAATATCTTTAAAAGTTTAGTAACTCATAAATGCATCAAATGTATGTACTATTTTGTATCCTACTCACTGCTGACAGTGTATATTTTACTATTTAAAAACATAAATGAACAACTATAATTTTTTCCCTTAAAATTACATTTGCAGTAAAAGAACTATGGTTCAACACACTGGTTTGGGGATGTCACGCATGTTTATGGCAATCTCTCACATTACATCTCTAGTTTCTCATATAATGTGTCGTTGAAACACCATAAACACTATTAAAATCATGGGTTCCAAGCACAGTGTTCCTAATGGCTCAGAAAATGATCCCAAGAAACAGAGGGAAGTGATGAACTTTAAGGGGAAAAAAAGTAGAATTAACTGTTAGATATGCTCCATTCAATCAAAATGGCTGCTTTGGTTGGCCACCACAATGGCATTAATGAGTCAACTCTATGGCATAGCAAGAGAAAAGAGAAGGAAATACTGGCTGCCACTACACCAACAGTGGCAAAGCATTTGCATAAACCATGAGATCCTCATCTTTCTTGCCTAGAGAATACAACATTCTGTGGTGCAGTGGATTAAAAGTCAGGCCTAGAGACAGGAGGTCCTGGGTTCAAATCTGTCCTCAGACACTTCCTAGCTGTGTGATGGTAGGCAATCCCTTACTATCCCCATTGATCAGCCATTACTGTTCTTCTGTCTTGAAACCAATACACAGTACACAGAAGGTTAAAAAAAGAAAGAAAATATAACATTCTTTGAGGTATAGAATTCTTATTATAAAAGCATTCTGATAGAATTTGGCCACTTATGAGAAAAGGCTAAGTCCTTATATGATTCCCTAAAGGAAAATGAAGGTGAAGGGTCCTCCTCTACATGTTTTTTTTAATTTGTTTTTCATAAAGTATTTTTACTTACCACTGACCTACATTATAGCCTACAACTAATTATTTAAACCAAACTTTAAAATAAGGTATTGTAAATACCCTATAAAAGAAAAATAAATTCAGCCATCTTCTCTGGTATGAAAGGAGGGCCAAATATTTTTACTCAGATTTTCCAGATTGCTGGGGTGGTCCCCTAACCCTCAGTATTCTACTCTGGGGAAACAAGAAGCACATAGATAATTCAATTAAAATTATTTACAAAGTAAATGCATAGTCATTTAAGAGAGATAACTAATAAGTGAAAGGATAAGGTGGTAAAATTTAAATTGAACTTTCAAAGGAGCTAGGAATTATAACAGGTTGAGGCAACACAGTATAACATTTCCAATATAGAGTATAATCTGTGTACAAAAGAGAATTGAACTCCATTTATGGACAACTAAAGTTAAGACTTCAAAAAGATCAGCAATGTCAAACACTGCAAACAAGAACAAAGGAAAGTAAGGTTGTGACAACTACAAGATATTCAATAAGAAATTCAGTATAAAATTATTCCTTAAAAGTATTCAACTGTATTTCAGTTGGAAGGAAGCCTGGATTTCATTTCAACCATCTTGATTCCAGGCCATATTCTGCCACTATCTAACTGTATGACCCTTAGGAATAGTGATGGCAGAACTTTTAGAGATGGTGTGCCAGGCCTGGCCCCCAGCCCACCTTCCAGACTGAGTGCCATGTAATGCCCCACCCTACCCCTAAGACCGAGGGACCTGCCCGGCCTCCCCCTATGGAAGGGAGAAAGTGCTCCTATTGGGCTGCTGGGTGGAGGGGCCAATGAAATGAGGAATGTACTTAGAGAGTGTAGAGAGAGGGAGAGGAGTGTCTGGAGTGCTCTGCTCCCCTCCAGCTCTGTCACCTGTGAGCTTACTCCTTGTGCATTCCCATTGGGCTACTGGGCAAAAAAGCAAGGATGTGAAAAAATGTCATCAGATATGATGGAGGGGGGAGGGGAGCAGCTCTACCCAAGTATTCCCTCTTTCCCAAGTATCTGGCAACACATTGGTTCCTTCTTGATTTCCCCCACTAATACACTTTCTAGTAATGAACTCTGGGGGTGGAGGACCGTGCAAATACCCACAGGGAGTACTCTGAATGACATCTTTGACACCCAATCCATAGGTTTGCCATCACTGCTGTTACATTTAAAAGAGTGGTTGTCTTAAATTGTGACCGCAAAAATAAGGTTTCAAATAAAAAATATAGTGGTAGCAATGGGAAAATTCCCAAATATTAAATATACCCAAGTCAGCTGGGTTTTATAGAGATTTTAATTAATACAAATTAAGGAATTAATGAGAGAGAGAGAGAGAGAGAGTAAGAGGAAACAATGAGAAAAGGACTAGGCCAGCTCAGGCCAGCCTAGGCCAGCCTAGGCTCAAGCCCGAAGAGAGAAATCAGTCAGTCTTTAATCCACTCACCACAAGGTTTGTCCCAAGCAACATTCTAGTGTTCAGAGAACTCCTGAGCTCCACTTCAGCTTCCAAGGCTGAAATCAGCTTTGGCAAGCTGCCATCCTCAGAGAGAAGTCTCAGAGACAGTTCTCTTCTCTCAGCTTCTGACCTCCCTTTAAAGAGAATTTTCTCCTATGTCAGCTCCCCTAAGTTCTCACATCTACCAATCACAGTAGACCTTTTCCAAAGGACAGACCATTCTTAATTCACACCTGAGTAGACTAAACTTTTGAGTAATTCACACCTGAGTAGACTGCAACCTCACACCTCTTTTGTTAAGGCTTGCCCCTTACAAGTTAGCAAGTTGCCTTACCTTCATAGGTACTTAGCACCTTCCTAAAAATAGACTTAGCTTAAGGCTTTTGCTTCACTATAAGTATGAGTTAAGTACTTTTTCATTGTTCAGTAAAGAGTTTACAACTTTATCTTCCCCTAAAGTATGCTTAAGTATGGGTGGAGTAGAGTTCTCACATTCCTAAGTCCCTTCATTGTTTAAAATGGGGAACAGTCTTAACCAAGTGTTCTGAAGTAGGGTCTGAGAATTTTTAAGATTCACAAAAAGTTCTCTTGTTTAGCATGTAAGCTAAGCTTTGAAAAGAATTAAGCATTTTGAGAGGTAGAGGTGAGCAAAGGCAATATAAGATTATAAAATGGATATGGCTGGTGAAAATGAGAATAAGGATAGGAAAAATAGAAGAAAGATTAAGAACAAAAGTAGAAAAAGACTTCTGGGGGGAAAAAAGATGTCCTTGATGTCAGTACAGCCAATTTTCTATGAATACAAAGAGTCAAGCCATATGGGAAGAAGAGTATTTCTATTACCAATGAAAGACAATCATATTGATGATTTCTGAGAATGCATGCATTGGTTTATGAATCCTCTCTTCCAGTGGGTATCATAAATTCAGTTGATGTCCCACAGTTCATCATTTGGCCTTTGTATTTCTGACCGAGGCAACACATGTAAAAATAACATACAAGTTGTTAAATCATTATTGTTTGCACATCTCTGAGGGCTCATAGACTCATGTTCTACTAATGTCAAATCTTGTTTTAATCCCAATATTAATTGTAGAACTTCTAAATTGGAGGACTCAATAGAAACACAATGTAATGTTTAGGCTATTTCCATCCACTTGAGATGTTGATCATGTCTCTGATATTTGTTGTAGATGCATGTGGTATTTTGGGATGGAAAGTTCTTCCCAGAGAAGATGAGAGCATACCAATGAGTTCCTGGAAAGTTCTTCCCAGAGAAGATGAGAGCATACCAATGAGTTCCTGGTCAAACCAGAAGCTTGTTGTATTCTCTCCTTAGTTCATTAATAAAGCCAAAGGTTAGAGCTTTAGAGTATATGACTAGAAGGAGGTAGCAAACAATATCTTCCAACTGAGTTTGCAGTGTTTTGTAGGTATCGTGGGAAAACAGAAAGTCCCTTACAGCAGTATATCATATAATCCAACACCCTAAATGAGACAATCTGAGAATTATTGGTCTTTTAGAAATACACAATAAAATAAAAAGCCTGAATAAAACCCTTTGGGAAATCATACATTATTTGGAGATATCAATATGGCCATTTTTCCTTGGTGACAAGCACATTTTTCTTCCTATATAACTTGCTTTAAGGTATTCATGGAAAATTATTCAACTGTCAGGAGGAAGGCTTTCCTACTTTTGTTCATAATTCTGCATTTGCTTTCTATTTCTATTTTCTCCGGTCATTTTTCATTTCCTTTCAATGACCATATTGTGTTTGCACTCTTCTTCGAGGTTTTAATGTCATATCAAAAATTTAACTCTGATTCAAGGAGAGGCATCATTTCCCTGAAAAACCCCCATTAGGCTCCATATTGTCTAAAGCTCTGTCTCTCTTTAATTGGTTTACTTGTGAAAAAGCAATTTACTTTATGACCCCTTTGCAGAGTTTGAAGGGTTTATGACCATGTGGTGTCAATGAAGAGTTTTAAGATGCTTTCAGTTTCACTTTACTGGCTTGAGATTCTTAAAATTTTAGAATTTAGAACTTTTAAAAGGTAGGGTTTTAAACATCCAATCTCAATCCATCTGTACTATTTAACCTATCATCAAATGAACATTTTATGCAATACAATAAATAAATCAAATTACTCATATCACCTACCAAGATAACATGAAAATGAGCACCGACTATGTGCCCACACTATTCTAATAAGCACTGTGGAACCAAGAGAGGCTAAAGTCCCAGCTGTCAAGGGCCTCACTGTTTAATTGGGTGAAATAATATGCATAGAACTATGTACAAACACAAAATAGACTGAATAAATTAGAGATAATCTAAGAAGGAAGGCATTGTATTGAAGTGGATCAGGAAAGGCTTTTGATAGAAGATGGGATTTTAGCTTGAAGGAAGGTAGGAAAAAACAGAAGGCAAACCCAGAGAGGAAGAGAATTCCAGGCGTGGGAGAAAGTTGCCTAGGTAACTGAGAGTGTAAAGGAATTGGCCATGATCATATGGCCAAAATCTAGATGGTGCAGTGGATTAGGTGCTGGGCCTAGAATCAGGAAGACCTGAGTTCTAATCTGGACTCAGAAATTTACTACCTAGATGATCATGGGCAAGACATTTAATCTCTTTCTTAATTTCCTCAATTGTAAAATGGGGATAGAATCTCAGGATTGTTGTGAGGATCAAGCAAGATGATATTTGTAAAGTATCTAACATACAGTAAGTGTTATAGAAATGCTATGATTATTATGGCCAGAATTCATGACTCAAAGGTCAAGATATCATCGCTCACTCTCATTTCATAGAGGATGAAACTGGGATGTAGAGAAGAGAATCTTTTCCAAGAGAGAAGAGAATCTTTTCCAAGGTCATAGAAACATATGATTCAGAACTGAAAGTACCTTAAAGATAATCTATTCAAAATTAAAAAGGGGGGGGGGGGCACCTATTTGTACAGAAAATATTTCTAACAGCTCTTTCTTTGGTAACAAAGAATTAGAAATTGAGGAGATATCCATCACTTAGGGAATGGCTGAACAAGTTGTGGGTATATGATTATGATGGAATATTATTGTGCCATAAGAAATGATCAGGATGATTTCAGAAAAATAAAACAAACAACATGTAAAGACTCATAGGAAGAACTGAACAGCAAAGTGAGGAAAACCAGTAAAACATTGTTTACCATAACAGAAATATTATTTAATGAATAAATGTGAATGACACATGATGAAAAATACCATCTACTTCCAGAAAAAGAACTGATGGTGTCTGAATGTAGACCAAAATATACTATATTTCAATTTTTTCCTTTCTTGTTTGAGATCTCTTCCACAAAATAACTAATATGAGAAAATGTTTTACATGATTATATCTATAAAATTTATATCAGATTACTTACTGTGTCAGGAAGGGGAAAAGGGGAAAATAATGAAAAGGGATGAAGAGAATTTAGAACTTAAATTTTTTTAAAGATAAAAATTGTTTTTATATGTAATTGGGGGAAAGTAACTTTTTAAAAGACCATCTATTCCATCGCAAAAGAGGAAACTGAGATCCACAATGACAGAGAAACCTGTCAGGAGATAATGATGAAGTCAGAGATAGAAACCTGAGTCATTTCACTCATCTCACTAGAACCATTATCTAAAATGTTTTTACCAAAGAAAAGAAAGCCAAAATCTCCTCATCTGAGCCACTAAACCTCTTAGCTTAAAGTTTCATCCCATAATCTCATTCAAGAAAATACAGCCAGAAAAGAGCTTTTAATGGTAACTAATGGCATACCTAGAACCTTTGAGTTATCACAGTACTTTTTATATTAGACTCACTCTGGAGATCCTATCATCTCTCCAAAAAAAGAAATACCTACTGGAAAAATATACCTACAGGAAAAACCTACTGAGATACTAGTAGAAGAGGTTACCTAATAAACACATCATAAGCTTGCTAAATTATGGTGAGAGGGGGAAAACTATACACAAAGGAAATGTGGCTTTATCCATCATATAACCAAATCCATGGATAGCAAGATGGTTTTTTTAATAGAATTTGATTGCCAAAAAATTGTCAAATAGGTAGCTACTCCTTTGTATTTTCTGTATTTTACCTAAATTTTTAAAAATTCTTACCTTCTCTCCTAGAATTGATACTAAGTATTGGTTCAAAGACAGAAGAGAGATAAGGGCTAGGCAAATGGGATTAAATAACTTGCCCAGGATCACACAGTTAGAAAGTGTGTGAGGCTGGATTTTAACCCAGGATCTCTCATTTCAAAGCCTAACTTTCTATCCACTGAGCCATCTAGCTCTCCCTATATTTTATCTAGTTTAAAACTGTCTCGAACCAAGTATTTATTCAGACCTTTGTATGAACCAATTTAAAAACAGGTGAAATTAGCTTAATTGGTTCACTACAATTCAATTACACAAGTATTTGTTAAAACACTACTACATGCAAAGCATTGTACTAGGTGCCAAGGACACAGAGATGAAAACAAAACAGTCCTTTTCTTCAAGGAATATACATTCTAATGCATAAAAAGAAATGCAGAAAGCTTGCTTCATTTTATCTGTATAACACTTTTTTTCCTGCTTTTATTGTGATGCAAAACACTCTTCCATATTGATCACTGTTGTAAAAACACATTCATACATGACCAAAACCCCCAAATAAATCCAAAGATACATTGATGTGAAAGATGATTCCAACAGTTCTTTCTCTGGAGGTGGATAGCATTCCCCATCATAAGTCTCTCAGGATTGTTGCGGATCATTGCATGGCTGAGAGTAGCCAAATTTTCTCAGATAATCATCGTCCAGTGTTGCTTTTATTGTGTACAATGCTCTCTGAGTTCTGCTTATTTCACTCTGTTCCCACAGATCTTTCCAGATTTTTTTCTGAAATCATCTTGTTTATAATTTCTTATAATACAATAGTATTTCATTGCCAACATGTACCACAATTTATTCAGCCATTCCCCAAATGATGAACATCCCCAAAATTTCCAATTCTTTGTCACCAAAAGAAGAGCTGCTATGAACATTTTTGTACAAGTAGGCCCTTCCCCTTTTTTCTTTCTTTTTCTTTTTTATTTAGAATATTTTTCCATGGTTACATGATTCATGATCACACACACACACACACACACACACACACACACACACACACACACTCTCCTCCCACCCAAAGCCAACAAGCAGTTCCATTGGGTTATACATGTATCAGTGTTCAAAACCTATTTCCATGTTATTCATATCTGCAGTAGAGTGATGCTTTAACATTAAAACTCCGATTATATACCCATATGTATAACACTTCAGAATTAAAACGAGATTTCTCTGTATTGACTGGCAACTAGGCTGCTACTCAGAGGCAGCTAAGTAGTATGGTAGATCGAACCCAGGCCTGGAGTCAGAAAGACTTGAGTTTGAATACAGCTTCAGAAAATTATGTTAAATGAATTTTCTTAAGTTCTTCCTCTGTCTCTTTAAGAAGCAAGAGAGCAGAAAGATCTCTAAGTGAATCAGAACTGACAGGAGTCTATGTGCCAGAACTGAAGATTCCATTACCAAGGAGATGAGGGGAGACATATAAGGAAGGAATCAGTTGGCAGTAGAAGGTCTTTGCCATTGGATCTCAAGAGAGGAGGAGGTATGTCTCTGAGGCATGGCGCTGCTACTGGCAGTTTACTACTGACAGTTGAAGAACAAAATATGACTTAAGGAGGTTGTGTGTAGTGGCTATTGATTTATTAGTGTAGATATGTAGCTAGTGAATCAATTTTAGGTAGTTTGGTTAGATAGGCCTAGTCTGACCAGGCAATAAGCCCCTATCCTTGAGGACAGTTAGAGTAGGGTTTTTTAAAAGAAATTTTTAGATAGTATTAGGAATTTAGGTATAGTCACAGGGTATTAGAATAATAATCTCTCTTTCCTCCTTTCTATTTTCTATCTGTATTTCTCAAATTAAACTAAGTGTTTTATCAAACTGCTCTCCTCACTTTTGTCAAACTCCAACCATTTAACCCTTACACTTACTAGCTGTGTTATCCTGAGCAGGTCATTTAGTCTAGGTATACCTCTTTCCTAAACGATAAAATACGGATCATAATTGAATCTACCTTCCAAAGTTGTTGTGAGGATGAAATTAGATATCTACAAAGTGCTTAGAACAGTGCCTGACATATTAGATACTTAATAAACAATTGTTCCCTTCCCTTTGAATCTCAACCTTGTGAGAAGGCAAGAGTTATTGTACTTACTTTTACATGTGAGGGTCTTTTCTCTTCCTTCAAAGCATAATTAATATATCAGCTCCTCAGTAAAGTCTTCACTGATCTTCCAACTAAAAATATTTTATTGCTCTTCTAATTTTCACAAGCTAAAGCCACAATTAGGAAAAACCACTGGTGATTTACCTCAGTGAGGAAAATCTAGAGAACACATGCAGCATTGTCTTGCCTACATGTCCTTCAATGCTCAATTAGTTCCTAATAGTAATGGTTTCATCCCAAAATTTCCATCTTCCTACCTTACAAGGCTAAAAACCTTCTCATTAACTCAGAGCACTCTTCCTCCCCTAACCCCCAGTTCCCTTTCTTCCTGACTGGTTATCAGTCCTATTTTTCTCTTTTAGCCTCAGTGACCTATAGTATGACTATGATCCTCTGATGTTTAGTGTCATCTGATAAGTAAGGCCAACAAACGAATATTTCTGGTGTAGTGCTAAAATAACACTTATTTTTCTGATCTCACAAAAACTTTTATTCAAAGAAAAACTATCAGAGTTCTACCTGTAATTGACTACCCTCACTAAACATCAAATCTAGTCAGATTCAAAGGCCCCTCCTAGGAATGGGATTGGTCCTTATATAGCCCAATCCCATGCTAGGAAGTAGGAGGAGAAGGACTTCTGGGGCATGCTGGGGGATGTAGTCCCCCAGCCACAATATTTTTAAAAACCCACAAACCCCCCTGTGATCCTTTGGGAGACCAGCCTCCCCAATGGATCATTTCAAACATAAACTATTTTTTTTTAATACAACCTAGGGATAAGGAAACAAAAGACTAACAAAACCAAAACCAATTAGAGGGCAGTCTCCTTTCGCACAATATAAAAAATAAAAGTATTTGACAAAAAAAATGCAGTTAATAAAAAATGCATTTTAACAAAACAAATTAATTTAACTCCTCCCAAAGTTCAGTTTTTTTTTTTCACATCAAAAGGTTTGCTCAGGATCTCTTGGAGCAGCATGCAATCTCTACGGGCATCTCCATGGCATCTTTCTCAAGGAATTCAGTTTCTGGATCCTGGGAAGCAGCAAATTTCTTACCCTTAAAATTACTTTAAAATAACAAACTTTTTACATAAAATAAAAATATATTCCCCTCTGAAGAGGATATAGAGAAACAAAAATATCACACGGGCTGAGGTATGAAGCATATGAATCATTGCCAAATAAAAATACCAAAAAATCACAAAAATTCCAAATGTTATGTGAAAAAATCCTAATAAGGAAAAATAAAATCATAGCAGGCCCTTGAATCATGACCCAGTTAAAGCAATCCATGTCCAATATCATGCACTTAGCCACTCAGCATCCAGGATCACAGTCAACTGCCACAGCATGAAAGATTGGAAAGGTACTAAATTTTTATTCCTTGCTCTAATCTTTTGTCTTCTCTCAGGGCTAGGGGAGACAGAACAGCCAATTGTTGGGTACTTGATTGAAAGTATTTTACAAGGAGTGTAGTACAAGGAGTCCTATGTCTTAACATATGTCAAGCACCAAAATCTTGAGTCTCACACACGTTTCAAGTCCTTTCATATTGACTCAGTATCTCATCAATTCTATCAGGATTGATTTCTTTTTTGACCTTCGTGCTCTTTTAGCACTATTCGTGTTAAGTTCATGCTTTCTTGGCACTGTGTAGGTGAAGTCTGTGCTCCTTTTTTCCCCTTTTTCTTTGAATCAGACACATTCATAAAGCAACATCCCATAATAGTTAAAGAGTCTAAGACTGTTGGATAGGCAGTTATAGTCAGGACTAATAGACATTCTAAACCTACACTAGTGCAAAATAAAAAAAAATCTTGAAATATTGGTGACATGTCCTTCAGAAAACTGAAATTGCACATGCAATTATAAAAAATGTTCTAAAAATCAAAATTATATATCTTACAATCAGTGACAATTAAAAATATATATCTTACAATCAGTGTCACTGAAGTAGAGGTAGAATACAAAGGTTTCTTACTCAAAAATTGAGATCCATTTCCTTTTTAACTTAGCTATGATCCACAGGGTGAGTGCAAATAATTTTCTCAAAATAAAGTAACAGGTTTATAAAAGAATAGGCAACAGATATGACATGTTCAAAGAAAGTACCAAATTCTCAAAATTCATAATACAAGCACATCAAGTTATCTATACAAGTTTTCTGGCCAACTAGTATATGGACTTCTACAAAGGTATACGATCAGGATAAAATATAGGATGGTACAAATAAAGACAGTGCAACAGAATACATACCCAATAGCAAAAGTACAATAGCTATATAGCAATAATTCTCAAAGCAACCAATTACTCAATTAAAATAGGATCAATGCCATTATTCATAATTGGTAGAAGGTGCTCTCTTTACATGGGAGCAATATTATTGATTAACTAACACAGTTTAAATATTGTTATGGTGGAATTGTAAAAGGGGAAGGAGACAGGAGGAAACATATAAATATTTTAGGTTTATTGACGGGATAGGGAGAGGAAGGAGGGTAATAAGGGAGAAGGAAAATTTCTTAAACTTATCCCAAACCTAAAATCCTTAATAATATTCTAATGGCTAACTCATCTAGGTTAAGTAAGTTAGGTTTTCCCCAAACAGAACCTCACAAAGTAAGTACAGTAAATGAGCCAATATCCCAGAGGAAATGTCCAAAGTAGGTCCAGCAGAGAAATGGTTCTCCTTTGGTCTTCTGTCCAGCTGCCAGCTGCCAGTAAAAGCAGGTTTTTTTTTTCTCCACAAAAGCTGGTATCTTACAAAGGGCCAGAAATCTTGTAGAAAAGATGGAAAATCCAGCTATCTCCAAAAACTTCCTCCAGGAGACTGTTTTTTTCTTGGGACCTTAGAATCTTGACCCAGGCTCCTAAGTGATTTTGTCACATGTCCTTGTCAATCAAATGAAGTTCATTTTGCAAAATCCTTTTGCAATCTTCCTTTGCGTACTAAAATATAGAGCCAAATTTTTTTCCTTCCAAAGATTTATATCAATCACTGGGTAGTGTATGTTTTAAAAATACAGAGACTATATTTATCGTGAAGGTTCCAAATACTGTAAGTCATGGTGCTTTTCAGGTTAACTTTAATAATGATCCAAATTTCTAATGATTTGGATATTTCATTATACTTATTAGCCACTGCTTAACATTGTAAGAGAATCTTTTTAAACTCATGTATATACTTGCAATATTTTGTTGGAAGGGAAATATTCCTTTTCAATTCCTGAAATTAAGACATCAGGATCTGGGAAATCAAAGGCTATAACCTCTGATTCCAGTGTTCTAACCTTCTTTCACACCTTCATATAGATATTTAGGTATTTGGTGTGTTGTGGGGATTTCCTTGAGCTCCTCTAGGCTGAGGGGCAGTTTCACCCTGAGTATAGCACGGACGAGCTCCACTTTGAACATATTGTTATTGGTGTGAGTTTGCCTGATTTGTTGTTGGATGTGGAGTATTACTGCCACAATTATTATAATTTCTATAATTGTCATTAGTTATAAAGTTCTAATTTCTGAAGTTATTATTTCGAGCATTATTATTCTGAATTGCTTGTTTCCAATTCCTACAATTCATCATTATGTTACCCCTTTTTTCACAAAAGTGACATATTAATGTGTGGATTCCTGCAAAGAGGTAATGGCCAGTGCTTGATCTCTTTTCTCTTAATCTTTCCATTAAGGTTTTTAGTTCTTTCCTTAATTCTGCCACCGAATCATTTGTTTCCACATTTTTTTGTTCATGGTCTCTAGATATGTACACTGCAACCCTGCACAATTGCTCAAGGTTCATATTAGGTGAGTATGGGCAGTTAATTTTAAAATATTCCTGGATTACTTTGGAGCAGTTGTTCACAAAGTGCCTCCTTATTTGCCATACATCCCTTTCTTTAGTGAGGTCAAGGTCTATGTACCTTCCTCCCAGCTCAATAAGTCTGTCCATAAATTGGGAGGGTGACTCATCCTCCAATTGCTTAAGCTTTCAAATTTTATCTATGTGCCTGGCCTGTCAGAACATTATCGCATTGCCTTTAGCAATGCTTCCCTGGCACATCATAGCTTCAAATATTCCTCTTCATCAATTATATACCATTTTGGGTCATGTTCTGGCCAATGAACCTCATTCCTTCCTCTAGCTCTATTAACTGTTTTGACTTTCTCCCCTTCTGGCAAAAAGGCCTGCATCAAGTTTTGTACATTCTGATAAGCAGGATCATATGTATAAAATATATTGTCTAGGGTCTTGATGATTACAATTGGTTCATCCTCAAATGAGGGAACATTTGTTTGAAAATTTTATATCCTAGGGAGTAAAAGGTGTATGGTCACCACATTTCCATTTCTCTGTCATGTGGGCACTTCTCTTAAGGGGAAAAATTTTCATATGATTCATTCATGGCCCTAGTCTTTTTTTTGGTGGATGTTTGTGTCAATATCAAGAAAGTAAGGGGAGGGGAAGGGCAAGGGGAGGAGCTGGGTCCCAGGATGGGCAGGACTGTAAGAGCCAAGAAAGGAGAAATTCTACCTGAGGTACAGGTGGAGAAGAATCTTCCCTCTGAGGTATAGGTGGAGAGGAATCTTTTGTCTGAGGTAGGGATGGAGAGAGATTCTCCTGTTATATCTTGAGACCAGGCAAGGATCTCTTTAAAACTTCCATTTGGGCCAGCATTTGGGTCTGCAAGATGGCCATCTGGCATTTATTGCTGAGGTTTAGAAAAAGAAAACCTGCTAATATTAGTAAAAAAAAGGCAATCTGAACCCCTAAGGTTTTCAAAAACCCCTAGAGACAAAATATACATTAATTATAGTGTGCACATTGTGTTTTACTTTTAGCTAGAACTGAATGACAAAAAAACGAAAATAGTAGTTGCAGGTGGAAACCACCCCCAGGCAGGAGCCCAGGGACAGGGTTGGGCAGGAAATTGGAGGTTGCATGAGGGCAGGGAAGAGTTTGAAAAATCCACCTGAATTAGGGGAGAAACAGGGGCCTCTGTGCTAGGGGGTGGGGAAAAGCATGTATACCTTACCTACTTGTGAAGAACTGTCAGCAGGGGTCCAGTGTCAGGAGGCTAAGTTGGGATGCAAGGCAGAGAAAGAGAGAGAGAGAGAGAGAGAGAGAGAGAGAGAGAGAGAGAGAGAGAGAGAGAGAGAGAGAGAGAGAGAGAGAAATCTGGATCTGGGGAGAACATGTAGGGCAGCAATGGAAGCAGAAAGGAGGAAAAGGTAGAGGAGGAGGAGAAAGAGGATGGCAGGAAAGCAAGGAGAGAGAGGGTCAACCAGAGGATTTGGGGGGGAGGGGATCTCGTATCAGTAGGAGTTCTGCCCCACCCAGGGAGCTAGGCTGGAGAAGGGTGGGGAAGGGGGAGAGGGCAACTGAAGAAGCTGGGATGGAGGAGGGAAGGTGGGGAGGAGAAGATGTCAGGAAAAGAACCTGAGGTGGTCCCAGCAGCAAGTCTATGGAGGAGCTGGCGGGGAAAAAAAAGGCTCAGCTCTACTAGGGTGTCTGAAAGAAGGTGGTAGAGGAAGAGGAGAGAGAAGAAGGAAGAATGGGAAGGAGGAGCGATGGAGGGGGCAAGGGATGAAAAGCAGGAGACAGAATGGAAGCCAGAGTAGTGGCTTCCTGCCTTTTGAGTGGGTGGGAAGGGCAGAGACCCTGGGAGACTTGGGGGAGGGGGAGTTTCTGCTTATTTTAAAGGTTCTGGGGTCCCTTCTGGTCACCAATTGTAATGCTGAAAGAAAATTCTATCTTTCTGATTTCACAAAAACTTTTATACAAAGAAAAAACACAGGAGTTCCACCTGAAATTGACTCCCACTGCTAAACTCTGAGTCTGGTCAGATTCAAAGGTCCCTCCTTCATGCAAGAAGAGACCCCTGAGGCATACTGGGGGATGCAGTTCCCTGGCCACAATAGTTTTTAAACCCCACTGGTTCTGGAGGGAAAATATTGAAGAACAGGCTAACACATATAAAAGGATCTTTGCTAATAAAAAAAAGAATATTAAGTCTCTTGAATATTAATAGAAATGGGAAGCAACAAAATCAGCAAAGTTATCATTCAAATTTTGAGAGTTTTTCATAAAGTTAATGATCAAATCAAAAGCCTGGATTCATAATTTTGGAAATGTCTTCAACTCTCCACTTTTACACACATACACACACACACACACACACACACACACACACACACACACACACACACACAACCTGCTACCCATGTCAGGTCCTGTAAATTCTACCTCTAGATCTCTCATATCCATAACCACTTCACTTACACAGCATCAGTTATGGCCCTCATCCTCTGGACTATTAAAATAGAATCTTATTTTGTCTGTGTCTAGTTTCTCCATATTCTGATTCATCTTCCATTAGTTTGTTAATTCCTTGAAAGTAGGAACTGTTTTTGCCTATTTTAGTATCTTTGGTACTTAGCACAGTGTCTGGCACATAGCAAGCACTTAATAATTGCTAACCAACTCACTTACTAATAATAGTCTTCCAAAAACATCATTTCAACCAAGTCATTTCCTTGCCCCCCAAAAATTCCCTATAGTGATTCCCTATTGACTCTAGGATAAAATATGTACTACATACTTTGGCATTTAAAGCTTTTCCCAATCTGGCTGCAACTTACCTTTTCAGATTTATCTCACATTACTTCCCTTTAAGCACTCTATATTCTAGTTCAACTGGTCTAATTGGTATTCCTCTAATTTGGTATTCCATCTCTTGCTTCTGACACTTGACATCCTCTGACTTAAAATTCACTCTCTTCTCATCTCTATGTCCTAAAATCCCTTATTTCCTTCAAGTTTTAGCTCAAGAAATGTCTTTTTCTTTATTTTTTAAATTTAATTTACTTATATGTTGACACAATTTGTAATAATTATCTTCTGACATTTTAAAATTCATGTTCTTTCCCTCTCTCTCTCCTATTTCCCCCCTTCCCTGAAAGAACAAGTAATATGAGCTGTGTTCTAGATGCATTATTATACAATACATATTTCCATGTTCCTCATGTTATGAAAGAAAATACATATTGCTTACATGAGAGAAAAATTACTGGAGAGAATAAAGTGAAAAATAGTGATCTGCTTTCAGACTCCATTGTTTCCTTCTATGGCAGTGGATAATCTTTTCTCATGAGTGAGTACATTGGGGTTATTCTAGATCCTTGCACTGCTGTGAATAATTGAGTTATTCATAGTTGATCATCATGCATTATTGCCGTTACTCTCCTGGTTCTGCTCACTTTAGTTTGCATTATTTCATATAAGTCTTTCTGTTTTGTGTGTGTGTGTGTGTGTGTGATTGTCTTATTCATCATTTTTATGGCACAATAGTACACCATTACAGTCATACACCACTGCTTGTTCAGCCCTTCTAAAACTGATGGACATCCTTTCAGTTTCCAGTTATTTGCCACAACAAAAAGAGATGCTTATAAAGATTTTTGTGCAAGTAGGTCCTTTTCTCCTATCTTTGATATTTTGGGATATAGATCTAGTAGTGGTATCTTGGGGTCAAAGGGTGTACAGTTTTATGGTCCTTTGTGCTTGGTTTCAAATTGCTCTCCAAAATGGTCATATCAATTCAGAACTCTGCCAACAGTGTATAAATGTTCCAGTTTTACCACAAAACCCCTTCAACATTTATCATCTTCCCTTATGTCATAATAGCAATTTAATGGGTATGGGTGGTTGTTTTAATTCACAAATTTCTAAATAATGATTTGAAGATTTTTTTTTCCATTTGGGGTTTGCTTGGCAAAGATTTTGAAGTGGTTTGCCAGCTCATTTTGCAGATGAGGAAACTGTGGCAAACAGGATTAAAAGCGTTGCCCAGGTTGACACAGCTAGTATCAGAGGCCCAATTTGGATTCATATCTTCCTGATTCTACATTCTACCACATAGTTACCCTTATGGCACCAGTACCTAAAGCCTGGAGGCCAATGACACTAATGAGCAGAAAAACTCTCCTATTCTCCTTTTCAATCTCTTGAGGCGGTGCCCTGACCCTATCATTAATATTGCCAGAATTGAACTAACAAGCTAGCCCTCTTGTGCTAAGGAAAAAGAGTGACAGTCACAGAATGGAGAGTGTACAGGGAAAGGGACTTGAATACCACCAGCACAAGATGCAGGTAGGAAAAGGACATGAGCAGGAAAGCAAAGTATTCTTAACTGACACAGAAGAGCTCCTGCTACCTTGGCCACAACTTTAGCTACACTGGAACCCAACCCATATTGTGATCACCAGCTTAATAAACAAGGACTTTGTGATCAAGTATTGTGGGAATAGACTGTTCAAATTTCTGGGACTGAAACGGGTGATTCCTCACACTCCTCTTCACTCTTTCCTCAGAACTGTTTGTGGCAGAGGGGTACTTCTTCCCCATGTTCTGTTTTTTAAAAAGCTTAAAAGTAACTAGGCCAAGGACAAAGCCCAGGGCCTGAAGTCAGGACAAATGTCTGTCACAACAGCTGTATGATCTTGGATGAGACACTTAACCTCTATATGCCTCAGTTTCTTCAACTGTAAAATTGGGGATAATAATAGCACCTATCTCAAAGGTGCTTTCAAGTTGTTTTTTTTTTTTTTAAGTTTCAAATGAAATGCTTATCAAGTACCAAGCTTGGTATCTGATACATGATAGACTCTTAAATTTTTTTTCCTTTTCTCCCCTTTTTTTTGGTTTCCCTTTTCTTTTTTTTAAATAATATTTTATTTGATCTTTTCCAAGCATTATTCATTAAACACAAAGATCATTTTCTTTTCCTCCCCCCCAACCCCCATAGCCGACGCGTGATTCCACTGGGTGTCAAATGTGTTCTTGATTCGAACCCATTTCTATGTTGTCAATATTTGCATTAGAGTTTCGTTTAGAGTCTCTCCTCTGTTATATTCCCTCTACCGCTGTAGTCAGGCACTTGCTTTTCCTCGGTGTTTCCACTCCCATAGTTTATCCTTTGCTTATGCATAGTGTTTTTTCTCCTAGATCCTTGCAGATTGTTCCCGGCCATTACACCACCACCAAAGGAGAAGTACATTACATTCGATTATACGACAGTGTATTAGTCTCTGTGTACAATGTTCTCCTGGTTCTGTTCCTCTTGCTCTGCATCACTTCCTGGAAGTTGTTCCATTCTCCATGGAATTCCTCCACTTTATTATTCCTTTTAGCACAATAGGATTTCATCACCAACATATACCACAATTTGTTCAGCCATTCCCCAATTGATGGGCATCCCCTCGCTTTCCAGTTTTTGGCCACCACAAACGGCACAGCTATGAATATTTTTGTACAAGTCTTTTTGTCCATTGTCTCCTTCGGGTAAAGACCCAGCAATGCTATGGCTGGATCAAAGGGTAGACATTCCTTTGTGGGCCTTTGGGCATAGTTCCAAATTGCCCTCCAGAATGGTTGGATCAATTCACAACTCCACCAGCAATGAATTAATGTCCCTACTTTTCCACATCCCCTCCAGCATTCATTACTTTCCTTTGCTATCATGCTAGCCAGTCTGCTTGGTGTGAGGTGATATCTCAGAGTTGTTTTGATTTACATCTCTCTGATTATAAGGGATTTATAACACTTCTACATGTGCTTATTAATAGTTTTGATTTCTTTATCTGAGAAATGCCTATCCATGTCCCTTGCCCATTTATCAATTGGAGAATGGCTTGATGTTTTGTACAGTTGATTTAGCTCTTTATAAATTTGAGTAATTAAACCTTTGTCAGAGGTTTCTATGAAGATTTTTTCCCAATTTGTTGTTTCCCTTCTGATTTCAGTTACATTGGTTTGTTTGTACAAAGGCTTTTTAATTTGATGTAGTCAAAATTATTTATTTTACATTTTGTGATTTTTTCTATGTCTTGCTTGGTTTTAAAGCCTTTCCCCTCCCAAAGGTCTGACATGTATACTATTCTGTGTTTACCCAATTTACTTATGGTTTCCTTCTTCATATTTAAGTCACTCACCCATTTTGAATTTATCTTGGTGTAGGGTGTGAGGTGTTGATCAATTCCTAATCTCTCCCATACTGTCTTCCAATTTTCCCAGCAGTTTTTATCGAATAGTGGATTTTTGTCCCAAAAGCTGGGATCTTTGGGTTTATCGTATACTGTCTTGCTGAGGTCGCTTTCCCCCAGTCTATTCCACTGATCTTCCTTTCTGTTTCTTAGCCAGTACCAAATTGTTTTGATGACTGCTGCTTTGTAATATAGTTTAAGGTCTGGGACTGCAAGGCCCCCATCATATGTGTTTTTTTTTTCATTATTTCCCTGGATATCCTTGATCTTTTGTTATTCCAAATGAATTTTTTTATGGTTTTTTCTAAATAAGTAAATAAATATTTTGAGAGTTCAATGGATATGGCACTAAATAGATAAATAGGTTTGGGTAGGATGGTCATTTTTATTATATTGGCTCGTCCTACCCATGAGCAGTTAATGTTCTTCCAATTGTTCAAGTCTAGTTTTAGTTGTGTGGAAAGTGTTTTGTAGTTGTGTTCATATAGTTCCTGTGTTTGTCTCGGGAGATAGATTCCTAGCTATTTTATTTTGTCTAAGGTAATTTTGAATGGGATTTCTCTTTCTAGTTCTTGTTGCTGAGCTGTGTTGGAATTATATAGAAATGCTGATGACTTATGTGGGTTTATTTTGTATCCTGCAACTTTGCTAAAGTTGTTGATTATTTCAATTAGCTTTTTGGTTGAATCTCTAGGATTCTTTAAGTAGACCATCATGTCATCTGCAAAGAGTGATAACTTGGTCTCCTCCTTGCCCATTTTGATGCCTTCAATTTCTTTTTCTTCTCTAATTGTTACTGCTAGTGTTTCTAGTACAATGTCAAATAGTAGAGGTGATAACGGGCATCCTTGTTTCACTCCTGATCTTATTGGGAATGCATCTAGTTTATCCCCATTGCAGATGATATTAGCTGATGGTTTTAGATATATACTACTTATTATTTTTAGGAATGACTCTTATATTCCTATGCTTTCTAGTGTTTAAATAGGAATGGGTGTTGTATTTTATCAAAGGCTTTTTCTGCATCTATTGAGATAATCATGTGGTTCTTGTTGGTTTGCTTGTTGATGTGGTCAATTATGTGGATGGTTTTCCTAATATTGAACCAGCCCTGCATCCCTGGTATAAATCCTACTTGATCATGGTGGATGACCCTTCTGATCACATGCTGGAGTCTTTTTGCTAGTATCCTATTTAAGATTTTTGCATCTATATTCATTAGGGAGATTGGTCTATAGTATTCTTTCTCTGTTTTTGACCTGCCTGGTTTTGGAATCAGTACCATGTTTGTGTAGGAGTTTGGTAGAACTCCCTCTTTGCTTATTATGTCAAATAGTTTGTATAGTATTGGGATTCACTGTTCTCTGAATGTTTGATAGAATTCACTGGTGAATCCAGCAGACATTGGAGATTTTTTCTTAGGAAGTTCTTTGATGGCTTGTTGGATTTCATTTTCTGATATGGGATTATTTAAGAATTCTATTTCTTCTTCTGTTAGTCTAAGCAGTTTGTATTTTTGTATATATTCATCCATATCACCTAAATTGGTGTATTTATTGCCATATAATTGGGCAAAGTAATTTTTAATGATTGCCTTAATTTCCTCTTCATTGGAGGTAATGTCCCCCTTTTCATCTTTGATGCTGTTAATTTGCTTTTCTTCCTTCCATTTTTTAATTAGATTGACCAGCAATTTGTCTATTTTGTTTGTTTTTTCAAAGTACCAGCTTCTAGTCATATTTATTAAATCAATAGTTCTATCACTCTCGATTTTATTAATTACTCCCTTAATTTTTAGGATTTCAAGTTTGGTTTTCTGCTGGGGGTTTTTAATTTGATCGCTTTCGAGTTTTTTTTTTAATTGGCATTTCCAATTGATTGATCTCTGCTCTCCCTAGTTTGTTAATATATGCACTCAGGGATATGAATTTACCTCTGATTACTGCTTTGGCTGCATCCCAAAAGGTTTGAAAGGATGTCTCGCCATTGTCATTTTCCTCTATGAAATTATTAATTGTTTCTATGATTTCTTCTCTAACTAAACGATTTTGGAGTATCATATTGTTTAATTTCCAGTTAGTTTTTGATTGGTTTTCCATGTACCATTACTGATCATTATTTTTATTGCCTTGTGATCTGAGAAGGCTGCATTTATTATTTCTGCTTTTCTGCATTTGTGTGCTATGTTTCTGTGACCTAATGTATGGTCAATTTTTGTGAATGTGCCATGTGGAGCTGAGAAGAAGGTGTATTGCTTTTTATCCCTATTTGTTTTTCTCCATATGTCTATTAATTCTTATTTTTCTAAGATTTCATTCACTTTTTTTACCTCTTTCTTATTTATTTTTTTATTTGATTTATCTAAATTTGATAATGGTTGGTTTAAGTCTCCCACTAATATGGTTTTACTGTCTATTTCTTCCTTCAATTCTCCTAGTTTCTCCATTAAAATTTGGGTGCTATATTATTTGGTGCATACATGTTGATTAGTGATATTTCCTCATTATCTAAAGTCCCTTTTAACAAAATATAATTACCTTCCCAATCCCTTTTGATCAGGTCTATTTTTGCTTTGGCTTTATCAGATATCATGATGGCAACTCCTGCCTTCTTTCTGTCAGTTGAGGCCCAGAAGGTCTTACTCCATCCTTTAATTCTGACCTTGTGGGTGTCAACCCACCTCATGTGTGTTTCTTGAAGACAACATATGGTAGGGTTTTGGATTCTAATCCATTCTGTTATTCGTCTACATTTTATGGGTGAGTTCATCCCATTCACGTTCAAAGTTATGACTGTTATTTGTGGACTCCCTGGCATTTTGATAACCTTCCCTAATTCTAACCATTTTTTCTTAGGCTCTAACTTTTAGTCCAGTGATTTACTTTAAATCAGTCCCCCTTATCCCCTCCCTTAATATGTTTCCCTTTTTAGTCACTCCCCCTCCCCCCTCTCTTTCCCTCCCCTTTTGTTTTCCCTCTCCCCCTTCCCTCCTTGGTTTTCCCTTTTCCCTACCCTTATTGGGTAAGATAGAATTCAAGATCCCAATGGATCTGGATGTTCTTCCCTCTCAGAGTTGATTTCCCTGAGAGTAAGGTTTAAGTAAAAACTCTCTTCCTCTCCTTCTTATGAGAGTTTTCTTTCCCTCCCCTTCCTGTGTGAATCTTTATGTGAGAAAGACACATTACATTTTCCCCACATGTTAGTATACATAGATTGATATAAATGTAGTCCTTATAGAAGAGAGTTTGAGTAAAAGAAGAAGATAAGATTTTTCTCCTTTTCCCTTTCCTTCATATTTACCTTTTCAGGTATCCCATGCTCTTTGATTTTTGATATCGAACTTTCCACAGAGCTATGGACTTTTCATTGCAAAAAGTTGGAAATCTTCTATTTTGTTGAATGCCCATACTTTCCCTTGGAAGTATATAGTCAGTTTTGCTGGGTAGGTGATTCTTGGTTGAAACCCAGCTCTCTTGCCTTTCTGAAAATCATGTTCAATGCCTTACAATCATTCAGAGTGGAACTTGCAAGGTCTTGTGTGACCCTGATTGGCATTCCTTTATATCTAAATTGTCTTTTTCTGGCTTCTTGTAGGATTTTTTCTTTTGTTTGAGAGCTTTGGAATTTGGCAATTACATTCCTGGGAGTTGTCTTTTGGGGGTTTAGTGTAGAAGGTGTTCTGTGAGCTCTGTCAGTGGCTGTATTGCCCCCTTGTTCTAGAATCTCTGGGCAATTTTCTTTGATTATCTCTTGTATTACGATGTCGAGTTTGCTGTTTAATTCTGGCTTTTCTGGAAGTCCAATTATTCTTAAATTCTCTCTTCTCCCTCTATTTTCCAGATCTATCACCTTGTCAGTGAGATATTTTATGTTCTCTTCTAATTTCTTGGACTTTTGGTTTTGCTTTATTAGTTCTTGCTTTAAAGCCTGGTTTTCCTTTTCAGTTTGGTCATACTGATTTTGTAGATGCGTGAATTTCTTTTGCATTATTTCCCACTTTTCCTCCTAGAAGGCTTCCATCTTTTTGATCATTTCAGATTCAAATTCTTCATGGGTTTGTGGAGAGTTTCCATTTCCTTTGGAAGGTTTTGGAGCATTTGCTTGTGTTTCCTCTTCTGTCTCCTCTGTGTTTTGTATTTTTGCTCCATAAAATGTGTCCAAAGTCGCCCCCTTCTTCTTGTTTTTTTTTTTTTTAATTTTGGGACTTTTGTGTTTCTGTGAAGTTTGCCATCTCTATCTGAGTGGGGGGTGGGGATTAGCTTTTCTTATCTCTGTCTGGTGTTCAGAGGTTTTTAGCCCCAGGCAGATTGTCCATTCTATGCAGTTGTTGTTTTGTCTTCCCTGGAAGCCAGGAGTTGCTGGTGTGTCCCTGTTACTGACCTCCTCTCCTCGGCACCCTCCTGATGCTTCTCCATTGCCTTACTTCCACACTCTAAGCCTAGCTTGGCCCTTGTTCCTGTGCCTTAGCCGGCCAGCACCTGCACTCTGTGGGGGGAGGGGCTGAGGCTTCCCAGAGCTCCAAGGGCTTCTAATGAGATTAGCTTTCCCTGGGTTGAATTTAGTATGCCTTGAGGCAGGGACTTTTTTCCTGAGACTTCGATGGAAGGATCCAGCCAGGGGGTTATAAGCTCCCCCACCTCTCTCTCTCTGTTTCCCTGCTGTCTGGGTGCCCCCTCAACTGGGTTAGGTTGTTTTCAGGATGTGGCCTTCAGAATAGCCGGTGCCCGAGGCCCTTTTGCCAGTCCTGAGGATTGCTGTTGTTTCAGAAGACCCTGCTCTCTGAGGGGGAGGGGCCTTGGCTTCCCTGGGCTCAGGGTGAGGGCTCCTAATAAGAAGATTAGCTTTCCCTGGGTTGAACTGAGATTCGGATGGAAGGTTCCAGACAGGGGGTTACGAGCTCCCCCGTCTCTCTGTTTCCCTGCTGTCTGGGTGCCCCCACGACTGGGTCAGGTTCTTTTCAGGGTGTGGCCTTCAGAATAGCCGGCCCTGGGGTCCTTTTGTCAGCGCTGCAGGTTACTGTTGTTTCCGAAGACCCTGCTCTCTGAAGGGGAGGGGCCTCAGCTTCCTGGAGCTCTGGGCGAGGGCTCCTGATAAGAAGATTAGCTTTCCCTGGATTGAATTGAGTGTTCCCTGAGACAGGGACTTGAGACTTGGATGGAGGGATCCAGCCAGGGGGTTACAAGCTCCCCCTGTCTCTCTGTTTCCCTGCTGTCTGGGTGCCCCCTCGACTGGGTTAGGTTGTTTTCAGGATGTGGCCTTCAGAATAGCCGGTGCCCGAGGCCCTTTTGCCAGTCCTGAGTGTTGCTGTTGTTTCAGAAGACCCTGCTCTCTGAGGGGGAGGGGCCACAGCTTCCCGGAGCTCTGAGGGCTCCTCCCAGGGGGTTATGAGCTCCCCCGTCCCTCTCTGTTTCCCTGCTGTCTGGGTGCCCCCTCCACTGGGTTAGGTTGTTTTCAGGAAGCGGCCTTCAGAATAGCAGGCCGTGGGGCTCTGAGGTTGCCTCTGCTGCCTTGGACTCAGACTCAGCGCTCTGGATTGGGGGGATGGGTCCTATGACCTTCCTTCTGCCTACCCCTTAGGTTCGAGTGGTCTCGGGTTCTGGCTTTTGGGGGGGCCGTATCTTATGATCCAGGTCCAGGTCCAGGAGGAGGACTCCCGGGGTCTATGCTGTTGATCGTTTTGAATTTCGGTGTCCTAGGAGCATTCAGTTTGAGATCGGTAAGGAAGGGTTTCAGGAGATCTGAACTTTAGCTTTCTCTAAGCCACCATCTTGACCAGAAGTCTTCCCTTTTCTTTTAAAGCTTGTTTTTCTAAGCTAAATGCAACAAATATTTGAAGTACTTGTCTATGTCTTCCATTTCTTAAATGCATCAGAGAAAATGTCAATAGGGCAGGAAAGCATTGAAAAGACAAAAAGGTAAACAGATTTCACAATTATATTATGTATATTCACCAGGATAATTTTCTGAAATAAAGGACTGAAATGAGGGGATAGAGAAGAAGGGAGAGAGAGAGAGAGAGAGAGAGAGAGAAAGAAAATGAGATTGAGATTTTTAACTCCTAGTACAAGGGAGAAGAAACCTAACCTTAGATTTTTTAAGCAACAAGTCTGGCAACATTTTTTTTTTAATATTTCTTGTGAGTCTTGTATTTGAAAGTCAAATTTTCTAATTAGCTCTGGTCTTCAGTTTATTATTTGGAATTCATCTAGTTGGAAATATTTGTAGATAAAATTATTATCTGGAATTGTGGACAATATTTGAAGCTCATTATTTGGGAATATTTGACACATATTCTTGAAGTTCTTATATTAATATTGATAACTTTATTATTTGAGGGTTTTATGCAAGTAATATAGAATACCAAAACTAAGGGACCCATATGTGAAGTATTGTATCCATGTGGATAATTAGACAACCTCACCTACATAATGAAAGACCCGTCTGCTTGCAAGCAGAAACAGGAAAGAAAAAAGAGAGCCCAGAAACCTTTCCAATCAGGTTAAATACCCCATCTCGATCTCAGCCCAGGTCAGAATTCAGTGATATTACAAAGCATTCTGGGGAAGTGGATCAAGGACTTCTGGGGATTGAAGTCCTGGATTCAAGTCTCCATTTTTACAACACCAACACACACACACACACACACACACACACACACACATTATCATTTGTCATAACTTTCCCAGTCTATCTTCACAGCTCTCATACTTGTCTCCTTTTCTCCACTCACACGGACACTCTAATTCAGACCCTCATCAAATTCTACCTGGATTAATAAGATCATAGATAGATAGATAGATAGATAGATAGATAGATAGATAGATAGAGATAGATAGAGATAGAGATAGAGATAGAGATAGAGAGAGAGAGAGAGAGATAGAGATAGAGATAGAGATAGAGATAGAGATAGAGATAGAGATAGAGATAGAGATAGAGATAGAGATAGAGATAGAGATAGAGAGAAGTATGAGGGAGATTAAATGACTTGTCAAAGCCACATAGATGTTAAGGCAGAGTTTAAACCCAGGTTCATTAACTCCAAGCCAGTGCTTTTTCTTTTTTCCCATAAGCTTCTCACCTAATTCAGCCTCACCATGGTTGCCAAAGTGATTGTTCAAAAGTATAGGCTTGATAATGTCACCCTACCCCTTCCTTAAAAAGTTCCTGGATCTCTTTTACCTTTGGGAAAAGATATATACTTAAAATCATTTGTACTCTGGCTCCAGACTTATTTCTCCCTTCAGACACTTAAACAGTCTAGTCAAACTAACCAATGTGCTATTTTCTATATGTAATGAATGTTCTCTTACCTGTGCATTTGCACAGGTTATTCTTTTTTTGTTTATTTCCATAGTTTCTCTACCTCTTGTGTATTTGCACAGGAAACATTTGTGTCCCTCATCTTTCCCCTTGTTTGTAATGTTCTCAGTCCTTACCTCTACCTCTTTGAACCCTTAACTCTCTTCAAGGTTCAGCTCAAGTTCTCCCTCTTTTATTTCTCTTTTTTCCCCCAAATTAAATGTCAATACAATTTTAAATAATCATTTTCTTATATTTTGCAATTCATCTTCTCTCCTTCCCTCCTGGCCCCTTTCCCTTCCCCCCACAAGAAAGTAGAAAATATATAGGTTGTAAAGTTCCAATTCCTTCAAGAGACTTTTCTTCATTTATACAGTTGTTACTGCCATTCTGAATTCTTACATTTGCTTTCTATATATCTTATTTACTTGTCTTTGAACAAATTGCATACTACCCTTCACAGTAGAATGTGAGCTCCTTGAAAGTAAAGATAGTTTTCCCTTTGACTTTGTGTTCCCAGTGCCTAACACTTGGTCTAAGTCATAGTTAGTTAGTATTTATGGAATGTTAGCAGATTGATTTGTTGGTTTGATTTATGATTTAAACTTTAATTGTTCATTTATTTCAATTGTATATATATATATATGTATATGTATATGACATGTTATGAAAATGAGATAGATGTGACAGAGAACCCAGGTATTTAACTGGTATTTATGCAAGGTCACTAATAATTTAAGAAGGTCCCTTTCATATTAAATTAAGCTCAAGTGGAAGAGTTATAGGAGGTCTTGAGTAAGAGTTTCACAGAATGAGGGATCATGGATGCTGCTGTTGATGTCTGGTGTAGCACATCATCAACAAAATCATGGATCTTTCAAAATGTAGCCTGTTTAAGTTATAGGGCATTTTATCACAACTTCTAACACTACTGATGAATCAAGTGCTTAGGACTTTGCTCCATCTCATCCTCGTGGTTCTAGGGGGTAATCTTGAGAAGTGGAGATAATTCTTTTAACACTTCAAGTCAGACTCCCACTGGCATCTTCCTTTTCTCCAAAGTTATCAGTTAAGAATCATTTCCAACTAAATTTTAGCCTAACTAGTATAACTTTAAGCAGTTTTAGAAAGGGATTACGAGAACAGTTTACATAATATCTATTTCACCCTCCCCAACAAGAACATAGAGTCCAAGTGAAAATGGACTCAAGCTTAGAGAGCACATTGTGACAGAGGCTGACACTAGAGAAAAAGTATCAAGACTGTAGAGTGTGTGGATCTGATCACCTCAATGGGGGAGGGGCCACAGGAGGGGAATTCGAAGGGAGGAGGAGTCTCTGGAGGAGAGAACAGTAGGTACCTTGGTCTTGAGAAGCCTAAGAGAGAAGGTAGGAAAAGACTTTCTCCTAAGGGTTACCCACTTTTCCTGCTGGTGACTGGAAATCTTTCCCCCCAACATTTCCCAATTGAAGAGACTTTCTGAAGAGAAACCTGAGCAGACTTTACCTCAGCTCCTTTTTCCCAGGGGTGAGTCAACCTGACTTTCTCTCAGGGGGCTCAGGCTGCCAAAGCCTGAGTTCCCCCAAAACTCAAGGAAGGAGGAAAAGGGTTTTAGATAGAGACAGGGACCCCCTTTCCCCACTTTCCTTTTCCCAGTCTTCCATGCCTATTATTTCCTTTTGCATTATCTGATTGGGTTAGCATTAAAGTTATCTGTTCCCCAAGCTGAGTGTGAGTGAACGGATCTAAGGGAGACCTTTGGGTCTTGAGTAGTGGAGGGGGGACAAGAGGGACAAGAGCAAATTGTGGAGAACAGCTTTAGCTAAAGGGGGAAGGCAGAAGGGGGAAAATCTTCAAATCCCCTCTCCTCTCTCTGAGCCAACTCATTACATCTGCTGTCTCCCCTGAACCCCGCTTTGAAAAGGGGGTTTTCCTCTCTTCCCACCTCGCCATACTAAAAGTCCAAGCTTCCCTGGGGGTACAAAACTCCCCCCTTTTTTATCTTTTTTTAAGACAACATGAACCAAAATGGTAGCATCCAGATCCTGTTTTGCTGGAAATTCTTTTCTCCCAGTTGAATAGTGATTCTGTATCCATCTTTGTTATAGGCTCCTGATATAGTCACTGCAAGCACCTGATACCATTTAGTACACTCATGGAAATTTCAGTAACCTCTAGACCAGTATTGGTGAAGATTTTCAAGTTTGCATATCCAAACTGCAATTTCAAGCTGCCTGTGAGCCCCTCACATTATCCCAGAGAGAGGAGGGAGGAAGTGCTCGTTTTGGGTGGCTAGATATGCAAAAAAAATGTCCTTGGGTGCTGGGAAGAGGGGGAGTGGAGCAGCTCCCCCAGTGCCAGCTCAGCAGGTATGCCAATACTTCATCAATGTTGTTCTAGACCCTTTTCAAAATGTAGTCATCTTCTGGTCAAAGACAAGGAAAAAACAGGCAAGGGATGGAATGCGATGGGAGTTTTGACCAAAGCTGAGACCTCTTCTCCTCTTTCCCCCGAGGTGATTCTTTATTAGTATGCTGGAAAGTCACATGTTCCATTTTCTGTACCAGCCTCTCATTCCACCCAACTCAGTGCTTTTATTACTGACCCTGAGAGTATGGTAAAATCCAACAGTGATTAGAACTGACCTCTTTTCTAACATCCTTTTACTTCATCAAATGGCTTTCAAGGATGTTGTTATTGTTGTTCAGGAGTATTTGACTCCTAGTGACCCATACTTTATAGTGTATAGTATAGTATAGAAAGTATAGTGTACTATACTTTCCCCCATGCCTAGAACTCTCCATTGTTTACTTTAAGGACAAATAAAATCACACTTTCTATAGGAGAGCCTTCCTTAACTCTTGTTACTTATAGTACCTTCCCTCTATTAACCATTTCCTAAAAATCCTAATAGCTTGCTGTGTATAATATATTTATTTGCATATTGTCCCTCCCATGAAATCATAAGGTCCTTGAGGACTGTCTTTTGCCTCTTTTATATCTCTAGTGTTTGTTAGTGATTGATTATTTCCAGATTATGGCTACCACAATGAATATTGCTTTAATTTATACAAGTGTATATATACATTTATATATGTATATTTATATACACATACATAGTATCTGTGTGCATACACATATATTGTGTGTATAGTAATATAGATACATTTAGGTGCATATACACATATTTACAGATACATGTATAAAGATATACATGTAGATGCACATAGAAATAGGGGGATCTGTGTAGGTTTGTATATGTGTATGTATATAGAAAGACATATATAACACTTTCTGGCATCCAAAATCTGGAAACATTGTAAGTGTATGCATGTATGTATAAATATGTAAATGTATTGTAACCTTTTACTATATATTTGAACATATGGGGCAAATTCTTAACAGTGATATAGCTGCATTGAGTATGAACTTTTCTGGTATATCTTCAAGGTTGTTTTCCAAAATTATGGCACACGCGCCATAAGTTTTCCACCATGGCTCTATAGGGTAGAGTAATAGAGCTTTTTAATGCTGTATGATTCTTATCTCACCGCTGACAAACTGATCAGCTGAGCCCACAGAGACTGGGGCACCTGCTCCTGTTCATCTATATTCAAACATTTGTATTGGATTAGGATCATTCCTGGAGAATGTATCTCTGGTTAAGTGTGGGGGCTCTCTTTTTTCACTCTCATCAACCCCCCCAACTTTTACATCTCTTGTATGATACTAATTGTTTTTTATTTATGGCTCACTAGTATAGAATCCTCCCCCTTACAAAAAAAGGGAGAAACTGTGTAATCTGAATTATACACAATTTTTTCATGAAAAAGGAATGATAACCATATAAGAATCACAATGTCCTTTAAAAGAAAAATTAGATAAGAATTCAGTAACTTATTTATGTCTATTATTATAATTATTTGGGAGATTAAAATTTAAACCTCACCAGACCATAAAGCAAATTTGCAATACTATTAATCCAAACCTGGCCATTTTATCAAATGGTTCTCATGGAGATGATGTATTTTGCCTCATTTCATTTTGTATTAAAAGCCTGACTAATAGTAATCTCTTCTGACTGCCAGTCTCATTTCTCCAACTGCCTTTCAGACATCTTAAATTGGATATCCAGTGGTCATCTTAAACTCAATATGTCCAAAAAAGAACTCATTATCTTTCCTCCTAAACCATCCCTCCCACCTTCCTAACCCTAACCCTAAAGTTGTAAAGTTGTAAAGGGGATCAACATCCTCCCAGTTCCCTATACAACCTAGGAGTCATCTTAGATTCCTCACTATCTCTCATCTCCCATATCCAAAAAGGTCTATCCATTTTACCTTTGCAGCATCTCTCAAATATGCCCTCTTCTTTTCTCCAACATTGCCAGCAGTCCAGTGCAAACTCTTAATCACCTCACATCTTAATTCCCATAATATGGCTTACTGGTGGGTCTACCTGCATCAATCTCTTTCCCATTCCAAACTATTCTCCATTCAGCCACTAAAATTATTTTCCTAAAACAAAAGTCTGATCATGTTACTCCCATACTCAACAAATGCCAATGGTCCATTATTCCCTCCAAGAGCAAATTCAAAAACTTCTGTTTAGCATCCATAGCCCTTTATAACCTAATCCCCCCAATTTTTTCAATATTATTAAACCTTACTCCTCCACAAATACTATTTATTTCAATAACACTGGCCTCCTGGCTATTCTACTTCCAGGACACTCCATTTCTTAGCTCTAGGCATTCCATGTCTGGGATTCTCTCCCTCCTCCACTCAAATTAGTGATCTCTTTAGCTCCCTAGTAAAATATCACCTGCAGGAAGCCTTCTTCAGATCCTCTTAATTCCAGCACTTTCCCTCTTTTAATTATTTTCTTTTTATCCCATATATGTTTATGTTAGATTATTAGTTTAGATTACAAGTTACAAATTACAATTAGATTACAAGTACCTTGAAAGCAGGAGCCATTTTTTTGCTTCTTTTGGTATTTCCAGTACTTTGCACAGTGGCTGTTACATAGTAGGCATTTAATAAATCTTTACTGAACTACCTTCTAGTAGTAGTATCAGACGACATGGTGGGCATGGATTTATGATGCCTGAGGAAGAGATCTCAGAAGTAATCTAGTGTAGCTCTCCATTTTAGAGACAGGGAAGCTAAAACCCAAACACTTGGTTAAGTTCCTATAAATAGTAAGCTCCAGAAGCTGGAGTTGAGCCCAGATTCCCCAACTCCACAGGCAAAACTCATTCCATTCCATTTGGATGCATCCATACACAATCTGTATTCTTGCTATTTTGACTATAAGCTCCTCAGAGATGGGTACTCTCATTTTTCATTTTTTGTATCACTAACAGTTAGCTTTTTCTATGCACATTTATTTCCCTGTAACAATTATTCAAGGCGTATCCATGACAACCTAAGTTCAAATGTATTCTTCTAACTTTAAAAGATCTTAGAACTCCGATCAGGGCAGTGATCAATAGCAATCCTAGAGGACAATAATGAAATATTCTACAGAGAAGTGATGGACTCCGGGTATAAAGTGAAACTCATTTTCTGGAAGTGACAAAAGCAGAAATTTATCTTTCTTGATTATTCCTATTAATTACAAGTTTTGTTTTCCTTTTTATGAGGAAGTGGGAATGATATAGGAGAGAGGGAAATTATTTTTTAATTGAAAAAATCAAATAAAAAAATAAGTAATCCTTAATCAAATCCCTGCAGGGAGAGGCATGACATCCTAAAGTTCCTGTCTAGTAATCTGTTTCTTAGCTTAATCAAAAAGCAGTATCATGAAAGTCCTGGTTTCATTTCCTTGCTCTTCTTTCCTGGCAGAAAAACTGCTCCTTCATTAAGGGTGAATTTGCAGATGTAAAGTAGACTCCACATTCTGGGTCATTTGTTTTCAGAGTTCTTCCCAGAAAATAAAAGGAAGACTGAACAAACAAGAATGGCATTGGTCTGCAAGTTCACATCTGTTGGGTGGGATTGTTTTTCCATTAATCTCTAAAGAATAATCATACTCAGTGTGCTCATAAATAGATACAAACATGTGCCTTGTGTTTCATTTGGCGTGAGCCTAGATTTGGGGGCATTTCAGACCCAAGAGTATCCTCTGTAGAATGTCTTCCAGTGAATCTTTCCCAAGGCACCTGGGCTGACTTTCAGGAGTCCCAGAGGAATTGCAAAAGAGAGATAGAGAGATGACAGCATGCCTGTAATCACTGTAAGGGAAATCTCCCTATTGTAGCTCCCAGGAATTCTTAGCCAGCAGCCAGTTTTGTTGCTGCCCCAGCTGAGAAAGCTTTGTGTTTTCTATCCCACAAAGGATCACATTATCCGAAGCAGTGATTGCATCAGCAAAAGACTCTTCACCAGCACTAAAAGCCATGGAGAGTTCTTGGTTGGAAGAGGAGGTGGAAACTAATGCAGCCAGGCACACATGCACACAATGCCACACAAGTTTATTCTTAAATGAGCTTCTTGTTTACCGCAAAATGGATCCTGCTCCATATCTAGAGAGAAACATTCATCCCATATCCCCAGGGCCTTCAGAGATGTCTAGCTAAAGTAAAATGATGATTTTCCCAGCTTCATCCTCACTTTAGCCTCATATGGCTGTCAAGCTCTCATAAACTGACAGGACAATTAAGCAAAAAGCACCAGAGACAAAGAAAATAGCAGTGAATTTTAAAGACCTTGAAACTCCTCTTGGCTCACTGCACATGACTAGATTCCCCCCAAACATTCATTCAACCAGCTCCAGACAACTTTGATTAGCTGAGAGTCAACCCTCAGCTGGGCCATGATGGGAAACAGGGAATCATACTCACAGGAGGAGAAAAGTCATTGTCACTGGTGCGTTTTATAGCAATATTAATTTGCTCTAGGAACAAGTTTGAAAAAGAAGTAGGGGGAGGTCTATTTACATGAGGGTTTAAAAATTATGTTAAACCCAGGAAAAAGAGAAATTCAACTTTGTGATGACAATATAGTTATCCTAAGAGTAGAAGGAGTTGTCAACTGATAAGCAATTGTTGGAGATGAGGAAAATAGCAGGAATCCCTTTACTGACTGGGTATATGATTTAGCTTTAAAGCATCTTCCAGAAATGGTTGTAAGCTCCAAAGTTAGTTTTGTTGTTCTCAGCCCTCATCCTTATGCCAATTATTGTGTCCTCTTCCTCTTTTGGAGCATATGTAAGCATGCCCTCCTAAACAGCCCCAGAATATTGATTGAGGAGTCATTGACATTATGGCTTTATGAAAGCTAACAGTGGCAGACAAACCAAATTGTAATCAGTGAACTGAAATGGCCTCTAACAGGGCAAATAGAGAAACATAGAAATGGCAACAGCTGGAATGAAGAAACTTAGAGAACATTGCTTCCAACTACTTCATTTTACATATGAGAAAACAGAAGCCCAAGACAGTGAAATGTTTTGTCTAGAGTCACACAAGTTGAGAGAATTTTATTTTATTGAGTTACTCATGTTCTTTCCTTCTCTACTTATCTTTTTTCTGCTCTTCTGTTTCTGTTTTACCTTCATCTCTGAATCCACCTCCCAAATAAAAAAATAATATAAAAATGGGTATTGGGGTTGTGGACTGATTACAATAATTTTAGAGTGCAATCTGGAACCATACCCTTTGACCCAGCAATACCACTACTAGGTCGTTGATCCAAAGAGATGAAAGATAAGGGAAAAGGACCTACTTGTGCAAAAAATATTTATAACCGTTCTTCTGGTGGCAAAGAACTAGGAACTGGAAGATTTCCAGAAATTGGGGAATGGTTGACAAGTTCTGGTATATGGTTGTAATGGAATACTATTGTGTCATAAGAAAGGACAAACAATATGATAAAAAAAAAAAGCCTGGAAAGACTTCTATGAAGTGAATCAAAGTGAAATGAGCAGAACCAAGAGAATGTTGTACACAACAACAGCAATAGTGTCTGATGATAAACTATTATCAAAATATGAGGATCCAAGATAACTACCAGGGGATCACAAAAAAAGGATATCTACCACCATTGAAGAAATAGACTAGTTTATCATCAGTAAAATGAGGTAGATTAGACTATATGACATTTAAATAGCATTTTAATTCTAACAGGGGACAGCTAAGTGACTCGTGGATTGAATGCCAGGCCTGGAGGCAAGAAGACTCATGTTCCTGAGTTCAAATCTGGCCTTAGACACTCCCTGTCTGACCCGGGCAAGTCACTAACTGTGTTTGCCTCAGTTTCCTCATCTGTAAATGGACTGGAGAAGGACATGTGTGACAGAGGCTGGCCTATAAGAACAGTGCCAGGCTGAAGAGTGTGTGGATCTGATCACCTCGACAGGGGAGGGGCCTGAAGAGATTGGAATCTTGGAGGAGCAGAAGATTCTGGCTGGAAGAGCAGTTGGTCTCTCAGTATAGAGAAGCCGAAGAGAGAAGGTTGAATAAGACTTTCTCCTGAGGTTTACCTACTTTTTCCTGCTTGTGACTGGAAATCCCCCCCGCCCCCCAGCATTTCCCAATTGAAGAGACTCACTGAAGAGAAACCTGGGAAAAGGCATTTTGAATCTCTGTCAGACTTTACCACATGAGACTCCTGTTGCCCTGGGTCTGAACTGTGGCAAAGGGGCCAAACCCACGGTCAACCAACTTGACTTTCTCTCAGGGGTCTCAGGCTGCCAAGGCCTGAGTTCCCCTCAAACTCGAGGAAGGAGGGAAAAGGGTTTTAGATAGAGACAGGGACCCCCATTTTCCCACTTTCCCATTCTTTTCCCTGCCAGTTATTCCTTCGTATTACCCTGATTGAGTTGACATTAAAGTAGTTATTTTTTTTCCCCAAGCTGTGAATCAAGTGTGAGTGAATAGATCAAGGGGAGAGACATCTTCCAAAGAAGAAATCCTTTGGTATCTCATAGTGGAGGGGGGACAAGAGGGACAAGAGCAAATCTGGGAGAGCAGCCATAGCTAAGGAGAGAAGACAGAAGGGGAAAATTTTCAAACCCTTCTCCTCTTTCTGAGTCAACCCTAAACATCAGCTGTCCTCTCCTAGATCCTGTTCCCTTTACCATGCTCAAACCTTTTCTCCATTACATCAACTGTCTCCCCTGAACCCCACTTTGAGAAGCGAGGTCTCCACTCTTCTCTCTCTCATTTTGAATACACATGGCAAATAGCTGAAGCATATTTTGCCATGTATAAGTGGAAATTTTGTATTCTTTGGACTTCATCTCATATGGAAGAGGGTGAGCGGGAGGAGCCACGTCAACTATATACAAACAACATAACAAAACACATACAAGAAAGGGAAAAGGGAATTTGAGGAGAGGAAAGAATGCTGGGAGATGAAGTCCAAAGGATACACAATTTCCACTTATACAGCGAAAAAAAAATCCCAAATGAACTTATGAAAAGTTAGACACAATTGAAAAATGACTCAGTTCTAAATCTATGATTTTGGGGAACCTTCTGCTCTTTCACATGTAGCAGAATACTTTGACCACAGCAGGTATTTAATGAATACTTGTTGATTTGATGAAAGTAACATGAATTCACACTAAATATGAATTTGATTTTGAATGGATTTTAAAGTTTTCCTGCCAATTCAGAAAGAACAGGGATAATTTTACTGAGATACAATAAACAATTGTAGGCTGGGCAAGGTCAATTTGAAAACTAGAGCCATTTGTCCTACTCTTTGAGTTAATACTATCAATAAAGTAGCAAAGTTGTGGGCATGCCCTTCAGAAAGTCATTGTTAAAAAGTCTTTATTTTGCCTAAAAAAGAGCTAGAATTTGGGGTAAGAGATTTTGATTATGAGCTAGGAGAAGATTTTGTTCAGAACTCACAGTCCTCTCTCTTTCATATGATTGGTATCCCTCCTCTCACTCATTTGTATAATCATTTATCCAACAATCTCTCCATTTTCTAAAACCTGCTAGAGAAAGCTTCTGATTAACATATCATGTTAGTGTAAATGGGATTATGACTCCCAAAGATATTGATATTGTAAGGGTTAAATTAGGAATTTTGATAAAATAAGAGAGCAGCTTGTAATAATTTAAGTTTTAATGAGAATATAGTAGAGTTGTAAATTAATATTATCCCTTTAAGCCAGAGAAAAGAAAACTTCTAGCAGCTTTTAATGATTAACAATTTAATTTAATTAAAATAGAGCTAATAGAAGAACATAGTAAAATGAATGTAATAGAGGAGAAAAATATGGGAAAGAGGCAGAGAAAGAAAATTTCCTAATGTCTATACTAGTTATCCTATATCTATAATTACCTATAATTACTACCTAAAACTGCATATATCTACCTATAACTGCCTATAACTACAGCTAATAACAACCACCCCACAGAGTTCCAACCCAATCCAGCCCAATCAAAATCAACCCAATCAAGTATTTAATCCAACTCCAGTAAGGTCTGTCTATGAAGACCAGCCACCTTCCAACCCAGAAAAGGTCAAAAAGCCCTTTAAAAGCTAAAGCCTACCTTTTTATTCCAGCAACTAAATGCCAACCACTTAACACACTTAACACATTCCCAGCAGCCAACTTCCTTGAAATTGCCAGCCCTGTCAGCAACTGACAGAACTCCAAACAAATGATGCTGTCCCCTCTCTTTATACCCTCTTTTACATCACTTCCTGCCTATGGTTTCTCCTTCCAGTCTCTCTGGTTTCTACTTCCTGACACTGTGGGCTGGCTAATCCCTACATATATCTATGGTAAGGTTCCAGGTCCCATGTTAAATTAAAAAAGGAACAAAGAATTCCTTTTTACAATATTTTAATAGGGGAGAAAGCTTTAAACAAAAGAAATGAACCTTTAACCATATCATTTCAGACTCTTGAGAATAAATTATGGAACTATTGGGCAGGGGGGTTGAGGAGAAGGCCTTTTTGACATTCTTAATATAATAATTATAGCTAACATATATATATATATATATAATGCCTATACCAATCACTGTGATAAATGTTTAACAAATATTATTCTAAATTATTCTCACGATAATCATTGAAAGTAGTTAGTATTATTCCCTTTTTACATATGATGATACAAGAGCAATGAAGTTAAATAAATTGACCAGGGTTACACAGTTAATAAATGCCTGAGACTAGTTTTTAACTCGTCTTCCTGACTTCAGGACCAGTTCTATATCTACTACTGTCACATTTTTATATTTAATGAAGAATTTTATGAAGTGTTTTCCTCATAATTACTATTAAATTAACTGCACAAATGTTAGTTTGATTATTTTTTATTTGAAAAAGACAAGATCGGAGATGTTATTTGCCTAAAGTCACACAGCATGACACAGTTGGAATCCAAGTCTGCTTTTTCACCAAAAATAGATCCTAAAACTGCCCTTGGGCACCTTTTATAACCTGTTTATCAAATTAACTAATTGACACCTTGATAAAGAGCTTTACCCTAAGGTGATTAGACAAAGGAAACAGTTTCAGGAAATCGAAATTTAAAAAAGGCAATAGTGGAAGCCAATGGATCAAAAGGGGTACACACTCCCATGTGGCAGGACACACAAAACATGCATCAATGGATTCAAACTTAAGAAGGCCAAGGGTTAGTGCACTGTAGGAGAATCACTGAATTAAAGTTGTAAGAAAAGAGTGTACTATAGAAAGAAAGATCATCAATGAAAATAAGCTCTGCCTTCTACAGGCACATTTCATTTTATTGCATTTTGCTTTGTTGCACTTTGCAAATACTGAATTTTTACAAATGAAAGGTTTGTGGCTGCTCTGCTTTAAGCAAGTCTATCGGCACCATTTTTCCAACACCATATGTACACCTCATGTCTGTGTTACATTTGGTAATTATTGCAATATTTCAATTCTTTTCATTATTATTACATCTGTTATGGTGATCTGTGATCAGTGATCTTCACTGTTACCATTGTAATTGTTTTTGAAGTACCACAAACCGTGCCTATGTAAGACAGCCAACTCAATCAATAAATGTGTGTGTTCTGATTATTCCATCAACCTGCCATTCTCATCTCCTACTCCTCAAGTCTTTCTATTCCCTGAAATGAAACAATATTAAAATTAAGCCAATTAATAACCCTCCTATAGCCTCTAAGTGTTCAGGTGAAAGGAAAAATCAATCCAAAAAATCAAACTCCTTTGTTGTCTTACTTTAAGAAATTACCACAGCCACCACTACACCAACCACCAGTCAGCAGCCATTGAAATTAAGGCAAGGCCCTCCATCAGCAAAAAGATAATGACTCTGAAAGAAATAAAGCACGATTATATATATATATATATATATATATATAATCGTGCCCTGAGATAATCTTCAAATTGTTTGTTGCTGAGTGGAATATGCCAGAGATTGAGAATAAGGAGGCATGGGTTCAAATATTGACAACTATAATTATTGGCTATGTGAATTTGGTCTTCATGGATACACTGAGGAAGTGTCCCTGAGGAATTTCCAGAATCTTTATTGATCCTTCTTATGCTGCTGAATTTACAAAGCAATTTTCTGGCCGAAAAACAAATTGCTATGGTTCCCAATAAAAAGGATGCTTTCCAAAATAGTGGCCAAAATGTAGTTCTCAATTTCATTTCCTAGGCCTGGACATCATTTGCAAAGTTGCTTTTTCAGACAAGGTTATTATTCTAGATCACATCCTATGTATAGGAGTAAAGATTGTTTAGGGTTTCTGAATTTATAAAGAATGATTCACAAGGTCTTCATCATTGACTTCATCAAGTTATATGCTACTCAATATCATTTCTCTATATTTCTGGATTTCTGTCTCCTCTCTACCTCTTTATTGTTGATGTATTCATTTTTAATTGTGTTTGTCTCTTTGTGACCCCATTTTGGATTTTCTTGGCAAAAATATGGGAGGGTTTTGCTATTTCCTTCTCCAGCTCATTTTATATATGAGAAAACTGTGATTTGCCCAGGGTCACACAGCTAGTGGGCATCTGAGGACATATTTGAACTCAGGATGTGTCTTCCTGACTCCAGGGCTGGCATTCTATCTACTGTGCCACCTAGCTGCCCTCTCCACTTTTTGCTCATTGCCATATTTTTTCCTTTTATATAAAATGCCAAATTTCTACAATGGAAGAACATCAGTCCTTAAATGGGGAATTGTCAGCCTTAATTAATTTCTATAATTTTACTTACACTCTTATAACACTTATAACTTTATAACTTTATAACTCATTTTCTGCTCTACCATTTTAATAACTTGAGAGTCATTTAATATCTCACAGTGTCAGTTTCCTCATCTGTGTGAAACAATGGGACAAAGTGAATGATACAAATGATTTCTAAGGTTTTTTCCAATTTCATAATTCTCTAATCATATCTTTAAGTCCTCTGGGACTACATTTGCATCACACATTCAAATGGAAACTTTTGCATCAATATGTATCTAGACTACATGCCCATTCTTCAACACCATCCTCAGGATGAACATTGGAACTCAAATATTCTTCTCACCAGGCCATTTAAATGAACATACAACTAAGCCCCAGTGTGAGCTCTTGTCCCTAACACAATCCCCATGAGCTCAGGAGATTAGTGTCTCAGAGACAGGCATAAATTTCAAGAAGATAAAGAAATACAACTTTCGTGCTTAATCAGAAATCTACAGAGATATTGTCACATATTTTGAATAATGCACATATATTGAACGGGTTAGCACTTTACAAGGAAGAAAGAGCTCTTTGCTGGGAAGTTGCTAACTTCCCAAAATAAAGTGTGATTCTGAGACAGATGTACAAGTCAATTATATGGACCAAAGGACTTACTCACTGAATGATTGGCAGAATGCTGCCTAAAATTACCATATGTTTGTTCAAACACATCTTCAGATGGGTATTTAATGGGTAGGTTTATATAAAAGTTTTAGAAATTTTCATCATCAAAATCCAGGACCATATCTCTTTTCTCTTTTCTCTAGGATGTTTCTCAGATTGAGAATTGAGTTTTTATCTTATTACCATAACCAAGACCAAATATCTTGTTTTATTAAGCAGATTAAGAGTGAAGAATACACTAAGCCTGTGACCTTTTTTGGACCATGTACCTAAGCCCCATTCTCCAGTTCCTTTATACGTGCAATATAGAGAAGTTGTCCCTTGGATTTTTTTTTCACAGAGGACAAATATCAGCTCTCTTTTGATGTTTCCCAAAAAGAAAACTGGGAAAAGCCTTTTCCAAAGGAATTAATGTGTTCCACAGAGTAAAGAGAGGATAAGTTTTATTTTATTTTATCGATTATACATTACATTGGTACTTAGAGTTTCTGGGGGGAGATATACTGCCATACAAATCTATTTTGGGGATCTAATCTAATCCTAGATTACATAAAAATTATAGAATGTATACCAGAGGATTTTCTCATTCTCAAAATAAATATATCCAATTTATCATGGTAGAAGGATTTTGTTTTTTTAATTTTTTTTTTGGTAAAAAAGGAAGTCTGAATCCCAAGTCGACTTTGGCATATCTCCAGATATCCATCAGCTTTTGTTTCTGAAAAATTCAACCACAAAAGCATGTTATCATTTTAAAATATGAAACTCAACTTTCAATAAGTGTACCTTTTTTTATTAAAACTAGTCAAATGAAATATGCTTTTGAGATATGAAAGACAATTTTAAAATTTTCATTGCTGGTTATTTAAGCATTTTGAAAAATGGTATTCAATCTGTAAAAATGATGAAGAAGGAATTTTTATTAAAATATGCTTTGCTTCTGGAGGGAATGTAGAGGAATGGATTAATAGTCAAATGCATAAGCATGGCTAATATGGAAATAAGTCTTACATGACTTCGCATGCATAATCAATAATTGTTTCCCTTCTCAAAGAGGAGAGAATGGAGAGAAAAAAAATTCAGAACTCAAAATTTTTTTAAATGTTAAAGATTTTCTAAGAATTTAGGAAATGTTTAATGAAATAAATATATTAGAAAAAATTAAAAAGCCAAATGCATAAAAACAAACATTGGAATAGTAGTTATTAAGATTTGGAGTTTTTTGATCTTAGGACTCTTTTACACTCTTCAATATTATTCAGGATCCCCAAAGAGCTTTTGTCTTAAAAATTATAGCTATTTATACTTACCATAACAGAAAAATTAAACTGATACATTTTTAAAATATTTGCTTATTAATTTTCAAAGAACAATGATGACTTCCTTATAGATTAACTGAAAAAGTAACTATATTTTCAAAAAATAGTGTTATCAATGTGACAAGGAAATCACTTTAAAAGACTGATATATATTAATTTAAGGTCGCCAAGGAATTCAGCTATGTAATTCCTAAATGAAAACTCAAGTCAGCAGTTGACCTTTTATAGAGTTTAATTACAAACAGGAGGAAGAAAGGAATTAGAGATAGAGAGAGAGAGAGAGAGAGAGAGAGAAAAGGGAGAGAAGGGAATAGGGCTTAAATACCCCTTCTGTTTAGGCTGGACCAAAAGGCCCAAGCCCTTAGATAGCTGAGGCAAAGAAAGGAGATCAGTCCCTATTACTCACGTGACCAAAATGGAGAAACAGTCTCAGGGGCCTCCACCTCCAGCTTCCTTCAGAGCCAACTCTCAAAGCACCACCTCTCAGACCAAAAACCTCTCCAACCAACCACACTCAGTCCTCAGACCCCTCTATCTTTAAGGAAACCATCCAAGTTCCCTCCCCTCAGTTCTCACATCTACCAATCACTGTCCATGTCTTCCCTGTGCCAATGGTGGCTCTCGCTTAACCCAGGACCGCCCAGAGGTCTGTGGCTTTGCACATGTCTGTTGAAGGTCATATTCTCAAATAATTAAATTTTGATCCTTTGCTGCAGCCCTTCCTAAATCCTGTTAGGACTGAGTGGGGTGGAAATTGTATTTTCCAAGACCTGGTTCTGTCATTCGAAGTATCTCTATTGTATCAATTCTAAAATCAATCATGACTCAAAGAAATTCCTGTTCTATGTTTAAGCATAGGTCAAAGCCCTTTCCATTGTTCAGCAAAAGGTTTCTGTCCTAAAGTAATCTTAAGAAGGGAGGAGGAGGAACCTCCCATGCCAATGGGGTTCACATTCCAATAGAGTTCCCACTATCAATAGGAAATTTTTCAAGCATGAAATTTCCCAATGGTGAAATTTCCAACATTTATAAGTCTAAGAAATTTTAAGGTTTACATGAATGAGAGTGAAAGTCTTTTTACATTATTTACATTTTTACCTCTATAGTGAGATGAATGACTTTTTTTCATTTTTTTAATATATTTTATTTGATCATTTCCAAGCATTATTCGTTAAAGACATAGATCATTTTCTTTTCCTCCCCCCCACCCCCCATAGCCGACGTGTTAGTCCACTGGGCATTAGATGTTTTCTTGATTTGAACCCATTGCTTTGTTGATAGTATTTGCATTAGAGTGTTCATTTAGAGTCTATCCTCTGTCATGTCCCCTCAACCTCTGTATTCAGGCAGTTGCTTTTTCTCGGTGTTTCCACTCCCATAGTTTATCCTTTGCTTATGAATGGTGTTTTTTTCTCCTGAATCCCTGCAAGTTGTTCAGGGACATTACACCGCCACTAATGGAGAAGTCCATTACGTTCGATTATACCACAGTGTATTAGTCTCTGTGTACAATGTTCTCCTGGTTCTGCTCCTCTCGCTCTGCATCACTTCCTGGAGGTTGTTCCAGTCTCCATGGAACTTCTCCACTTTATTATTCCTTTTAGCACAATAGTACTCCATCACCAACATATACCACAGTTTGTTCAGCCATTCCCCAATTGATGGGCATCCCCTCGTTTTCCAGTTTTGGGCCACCACAAAGAGCGCAGCTATGAATATTTTTGTACAAGTCTTTGTGTCCATTATCTCTCTGGGGTACAAGCCCAGCAGTGCTATGGCTGGGTCAAAGGGTAGATATTCTTTTGTCGCCCTTTGGGCATAGTTCCAAATTGCCCTCCAGAATGGTTGGATCAATTCACAACTCCACCAGCAATGAATTAATGTCCCTACTTTGCCACATCCCCTCCAGCATTCATTACTTTCCTTTGCTGTTATGTTAGCCAATCTGCTAGGTGTGAGGTGATACCTCAGAGTTGTTTTGATTTGCATCTCTCTGATTATAAGAGATGTAGAACACTTCTTCATGTGCTTGTTAATAGTTTTGATTTCTTTATCTGAGAAATGCCTATCCATGTCCCTTGCCCATTTATCAATTGGAGAATGGCTTGATTTTTTGTACAATTGATTTAGCTCATTATAAATATGAGTGATTAAACCTTTGTCAGAGGTTTCTATGAAGATTTTTTCCCAATTTGTTGTTTCCCTTCTGATTTTAGTTATATTGATTTTGTTTGTACAAAAGCTTTTTAGTTTGATGTAGTCAAAATTATTTATTTTACATTTTGTGATTCTTTCTATATCTTGCTTGGTTTTAAAGCCTTTCCCCTCCCAAAGGTCTGACATGTATACTATTCTGTGTTTACCCAATTTACTTATGGTTTCCTTCTTTATGTTTAAGTCACTCACCCATTTTGAATTTATCTTGGTGTAGGGTGTGAGGTGTTGATCTATTCCTAGTCTCTCCCACACTGTCTTCCAATTTTCCCAGCAGTTTTTATCGAATAGTGGATTTTTGTCCCAAAAGCTGGGATCTTTGGGTTTATCATATACTGTCTTGCTGAGGTCGCTTTCCCCCAGTCTATTCCACTGATCTTCCTTTCTGTTTCTTAGCCAGTACCAAATTGTTTTGATGACTGCTGCTTTGTAATATAGTTTAAGGTCTGGGACTGCAAGGCCCCCATCATATGTGTTTTTTTTTCATTATTTCCCTGGATATCCTTGATCTTTTGTTATTCCAAATGAACTTTGTTATGTTTTTTTCTAAATCAGTGAAGAAGTATTTTGGTAGTTCAATGGGTATGGTACTAAATAGATAAATAAGTTTGGGTAGGATGGTCATTTTTATTATATTGGCTCGTCCTATCCATGAGCAGTTAATGTTTTTCCATTTGTTCAAGTCTAGTTTTAGTTGTGTGGCGAGTGTTTTGTAGTTGTGTTCATATAGTTCCTGTGTTTGTCTTGGGAAGTAGATTCCTAGGTATTTTATTTTGTCTAAGGTGATTTTGAATGGGATTTCTCTTTCTAGTTCTTGCTGCTGAGCTGTGTTGGAGATATATAGAAAAGCTGATGATTTATGTGGGTTTATTTTGTATCCTGCAACTTTGCTAAAGTTGTTGATTATTTCAATTAGCTTTTTGGTTGAATCTCTAGGATTCTTTAAGTAGACCATCATGTCATCCGCAAAGAGTGATAACTTGGTCTCCTCCTTGCCTATTTTGATGCCTTCAATTCCCTTATCTTCTCTAATTGCTACTGCTAGTGTTTCTAGTACAATGTCAAATAGTAGAGGTGATAATGGGCATCCTTGTTTCACTCCTGATCTTATTGGGAATGCATCTAGTTTATCCCCATTGCAGATGATATTAGCTGTTGCTTTTAGATATATACTGTTTATTATTTTTAAGAATGACCCTTCTTTTCCTATGCTTTCTAGTGTTTTTAATAGGAATGGGTGTTGTATTTTATCAAAGGCTTTTTCTGCATCTATTGAGATAATCATGTGGTTCTTGTTGGTTTGCTTGTTGATGTGGTCAATTATGTGGATGGTTTTCCTAATGTTGAACCAGCCCTGCATCCCTGGTATGAATCCTACTTGATCATGGTGAATGATCCTTCTGATCACTTGCTGGAGTCTTTTTGCTAGTATCCTATTTAAGATTTTTGCATCTATATTCATTAGGGAGATTGGCCTATAGTTTTCTTTCTCTGTTTTTGACCTGCCTGGTTTTGGAATCAGTACCATGTTTGTGTCGTAAAAGGAGTTTGGTAGAACTCCCTCTTTGCTTATTATGTCAAATAGTTTGTATAGTATTGGGATTAACTGTTCTCTGAATGTTTGATAGAATTCACAGGTGAATCCATCAGGCCCTGGGGATTTTTTCTTAGGAAGTTCTTTGATGGCTTAATGGATTTCAATTTCTGATATGGGATTATTTAAGAATTCTATTTCCTCTTCTGTTAGTCTAGGCAGTTTGTATTTTTGTATATATTCATCCATTTCTCCTAAATTGGTGTATTTATTGCCATATAATTGGGCAAAGTAATTTCTAATGATTGCCTTAATTTCCTCCTCATTGGAGGTGCTGTCCCCCTTTTCATCTTTAATGCTGTGAATTTGCTTTTCTTCCTTCCTTTTTTTAATTAGATTGACCAGTACTTTGTCTATTTTGTTTGTTTTTTCAAAGTAACAGCTTCTTGTCTTATTTATTAAATCAATAGTTCTATCACTTTCGATTTTATTAATTTCTCCCTTAATTTTTAGGATTTCTAATTTGGTTTTCTGCTGGGGGTTTTTAATTTGATCGCTTTTGAGTTTTTTCAATTGCATTTCCAATTGATTGATCTCTGCTCTCCCTTGTTTGTTAATATAAGCTTTCAGGGATATGAATTTGCCTCTGATTACCGCTTTGGCTGTATCCCAAAAGGTTTGAAAGGAAGTTTCGCCATTGTCATTTTCCTTGATGAAATTATTAATTGTTTCTATGATTTCTTCTTTAACTAAACGGTTTTGGAGTATCATATTGTTTAATTTCCAATTGGTTTTAGATTTGGTTTTCCATGTACCATTACTAATCATTATTTTTATTGCCTTGTGATCTGAGAAGGCTGCATTCATTATTTCTGCTTTTTTGCATTTGTGTGCTATGTTTCTGTGACCTAATGTATGGTCAATTTTTGTGAATGTGTCATGTGGTGCTGAGAAGAAGGTGTATTCCTTTTTATCCCTATTTATTTTTCTCCATATGTCTATTAATTCTAATTTTTCTAAGATTTCATTCACTTCTTTTACCTCTTTCTTATTTATTTTTTGATTTGATTTATCTAAATTTGATAATGGTTGGTTTAAGTCTCCCACTAGTATGGTTTTATTGTCTATTTCTTCCTTCAATTCTCCTAGTTTCTCCATTAGAAATTTGGGTGCTATGTTATTTGGTGCATACATGTTGATTAATGATATTTCCTCGTTGTCTAGAGTCCCTTTTAACAAAATATAATTACCTTCCCCATCCCTTTTGATCAGGTCTATTTTTGCTTTGGCTTTATCAGATATCATGATTACCACTCCTGCCTTCTTTCTGTCAGTTGAGGCCCAGAAGGTCTTACTCCATCCTTTAATTCTGACCTTGTGGGTGTCAACCCGCCTCATGTGTGTTTCTTGAAGACAACATATGGTAGGGTTTTGGATTCTAATCCATTCTGCTATTCGTCTACGTTTTATTGGTGAGTTCATCCCATTCACGTTCAAAGTTATGATTGTCATTTGTGGACTCCCTGGCATTTTGATTGCCTTCCCTAATTCTAACCTTTTCTTCTTCGGCTCTACCTTTTAGTCCAGTGATTTACTTTGAATCAGTCCCCCTTGTCCCCTCCCTTGATGTTTCCCTTTTTAGTCCCTCCCTTTTTTTTAACTCCCCCTCCCCCCTCTCTTTCCCTCCCTTTTTGTTCTCCCTCTCCCCCTCCCCCCCTTGGTTTTCCCTTCTCCTTACCCTTGTTGGGTAAGATAAAATTCAAGATCCCAATGGATCTGGATGTTTTTCCCTCTCAGAGTTGATTTCCCTGAGATTGAGGTTTAAGTAAACCCCCCCCCCTCTTCCTCTCCTTCTTATAGGAGTTTTCTTCCCCTCCCCTTCCCATGTGAATCTTTGTGTGAGAACGATTATTCTATTTGGTCTTTCTTTACCCCCTATTTATACATTACATTTTCCCCACATGTTAGTATACATAGATTGATATAAATGTAGTCCTTATAGAAGAGAGTTTGAGTAAAAGAAGAAGATAACATTTTTCCCCTTTCCTTAATATTTACCTTTTCAGGTATTCCTTGCTCTTTGATTTTCGGTATCAAACTTTCCACAGAGCTCTGGTCTTTTCTTTGCAAAAAGTTGGAAGTCTTCTATTTTGTTGAATGCCCATACTTTCCCTTGGAAGTATATAGTCAGTTTTGCTGGGTAGCTGATTCTTGGTTGGAGACCCAGCTCTCTTGCCTTTCTGAAGATCATGTTCCATGCCTTACGATCATTCAGAGTAGAACTTGCAAGGTCTTGTGTGACCCTGATTGGCATTCCTTTATATCTAAATTGTCTTTTTCTGGCTTCCTGTAGGATTTTTTCTTTTGTTTGATAGCTTTGGAATTTGGCAATTACATTCCTGGGAGTTGTCTTTTGGGGGTTTAGTGTAGAAGGTGTTCTGTGAGCTCTGTCAGTGGCTGTATTGCCCCCTTGTTCTAGAATCTCTGGGCAATTTTCTTTGATTATATCTTGTATCACCATGTCCAGTTTGGTGTTTATTTCTGGCTTTTCTGGGAGTCCAATTATTCTTAAATTCTCTCTTCTCCCTCTATTTTCCAGATCTATCACCTTGTCGGTGAGATATTTTATGTTCTCTTCTAATTTCTTAGTGTTTTGGCTTTGCTTTATTAGTTCTTGCTTTAAAGCCTGGTTTTCTTTTACAGTTTTGTCAAACTGGTTTTGTAGATGCATGAATTTCTTTTGCATTATTTCCTACTTTTCCTCCCAGAGGGCTTCCATCTTTTTGGTCATTTCTGATTCAAATTCTTCATGGGTTTGTGGAGAGTTTCTATTTCCTTTGGAAGATTTTGGAGCATTTTCTTGTATATCTTCTTCTATCTGCTCTGTATTTTGTATTTTGGCTCCATAGAATGTGTCCAAAGTCACCCCTTTCTTCTTATTTTTCTTGGTATTTTGGGGCTTCTGTGCTTCTGTGGAGTTTGCCATCTCTGAATGTGGAGGGTTAGCTTTTCTTATCTCTGTCTGGTGTTCAGAGGCTTTAGTCCTGGGCAGATGTTGGTTCTATGAGCTTTCCCTGGGTTAAACTGAATATGCCTCACTGGAACTGGAATGGAAGGGTCGGACCATGAGGCCACACTCTCCCCCCGGCTCGCTTTCCGGAAGTTGCCTTCAGAATCGCTGGCCGTGAGGCTGTTTCCTCGGCCTGTGGGGGGATGGGCTGCAGCTTCCCCAAGCTCCGAGGGCAAGGACTTTCACTGAGACTTGGATAGCAGGATCCAGCCCGTGAGGCTGTCTTGCCGGCCCTGAGGGTTGCTGTTGTTTCGACCAGCTCTCTGCAGCGGGAGCCCCAGGCAGTAACTTTCACTGGCACTCGGGTAGAAGGCCCTGAGGGTTGTTGTTCCAAGGCCCCTGCTCTCTGAGCCCGGCCGGGCTGCGGCTTCCGGGAGCCTTGGACTCTGCGCTCCTACCCCTGAGGTCCGAGTGATCTCGGGTTCTGGTTTTGAGTGGGGCCGTACCTTTTGATCCAGGTCCAGGTCCAGGAGGAGGGTTCCCAGGGTCTGTGCTGTTGATTGTTTTGAATTTCGGCGCCTTAGGAGCTTATAGTTTGCGATAGGTTGGGAAGGGTTTTCCGGAGATCTGAACTTTAGCTTTCTCTAAGCCGCCATCTTAACCGGAAGTCGACTTTTTTTCATTTTTGAGAATTTTTCAATATCTAGATCAATGAAAGACAATTATATTCTCATATCTGCTTCACTTAAACTGCTAGAATTCAGTCTAACATAGATACACAATTGGAAAGGGAAGAAATATTGAGCCTTTTCCATCAATCATAGATATTCTTCTTTGACTAAATCTCAAAAGTTTAGTTTCTTAAAGATTAGTTTCAACATGGAATCTCAAACCTTATCAATGAACTTTTTTATGTTTTGTTATATTAAAAATTCATACTTCCTACTTGAATGACCCTAAGCAAATAGCTTACCCTACTGGCCCTTACTAATCTGCTTTGGATTCAAAACTTAGTTTCAATTCTAAGACAAAAGGTAAGGGTTCAAATTTTAAAAATTCATTGTTTTTTCTTGCATCTTGATTGGATATTTTATCTGTGCATGATTTTATAATATTAAGCATTGGTCATTTGGAAATATTAGTTCACTGAATTATTCCTATCTCTTAAATATGAATATATTCCATTTTGGAATATGAAAAAATCATATCCATTACTATCATCACATCAGAAAAGTCTTTAAGAATTGAGAAGTTGTCAAGTTTGCAGTGGCAGATATAATTTTCCAAAATTGTGATTTTCAATTGTAAATGTGAATTTTATCATTGAAACAATTTTAGTCAGTTATTTTCTTTGAAGAGACAAACTCATTCATTTTTTTGAGAAAATATCAGTCAACTATCCAAATATCCTGAATAACTATGCTCTGTGCAAAAGGGAGCTAGTTCAGCTCCCACTTTAAACAATTGTATATGTGCTTTTCTTTGAAACAATCATCATATTTAAATATGTAGCAGAATGCTGTTTGTTGATGCATTTTGATCATTTCATTCTGAAGAATTTTTTAAAAGATATTATGTTTTCAAGGGTTGAGATTCAATAAAACTGATGTTTTTGTTTGTTTTTAAAACCCTTAACATTCTGTCTTAGAATCAATACTGTGTATTGGCTCCAAGGCAGAAGAGTGGTAAGGGCTAGGCAAAGGGGGTCAAGTGACTTGCCCAGGGTCACACAGCTGGAAAGTATCTGAGTTCAGATTTGAACCTAGGACCTCCCATCTTTAGGCCTGGCTCTCAATCCACTGAGCTACCCAGCTGCCCTCAAAAGTGATGTTTTTATTGCTTCATCAAGGATACTCTTAAATGAAACCAGCCCTTTTTTCCTCTTCTAATCTATGATGTTGTAGAATTCAAAGATGATTAGAACAATTTGGTGCCACTGATTTGATTTGTTCTGAAGCCAAAAACTTTACCCACCCTTGCTTTTATTCCACAGTGCAAATATTAATACAGTTACTCCAGGATGAAGGATGAGATTCAAAAAAAAATGTTTTTCAAGAGCTTTTGAAAACAGATTATATATGGGATGAGGACAAAGATGGAAAAGTCGAGGATGACCCAGAGGTTTAAAATTTGGGTGATTGGGAGGATGAAAGTGCTCTGCAGAGTAATAGGGAAGTTCAGAAGATGCTTGTAGGGATTTTTAACATAATCAGCCACTTTGGAATATCTATCTAATAGACACTTGAAAGTGTAAAGATGTAACTCAGCATAGAGATCAGGGCTAGATACAATCTAAGAATCCTAGACAAGGAGATGATAATTGAAACCATGGGAGCTAAGGACATCACCAAGTGAAATAGTAAAGTGGGAGAAGAGAAGAGGGCCCAGAACCAAGCCCTGAAAGTCACTCAACTTTACCAGACATAAACTGGACAAAGATCCAATAAGAGAAATCAAAGATTGGCCAGACAAGTTGTGAGTGAACCAGAACAGAAGAATGTCATGGAAACCTAAAGAGAAGAGGCTATCAAAGAAGAAAGGGTGATCATCAGGTCCTATAAAATACAAAAAGAATGAGGATTAGCAAAAGCCCTATTACATTTGGCAATGAAGAGACTTCATTCTGTAAGATTTAAATTAATGTACAATACTTCAAGTATTCATTTTTTATAGTTTATTATCTGACAAAATGGAACCACATGATTAAGTTTTTCTACCTGCTCAAAAATCCCTGCTCCACTGAAGCTGCAACAGGAAGGAAAAAGAACAAGACAGGGGAACTCCATAGAATTTATATCCTGTCTAAATGTGACGACAGGAAGTGAGTGGAGTGCTAGGAATCGTAGTTGTGTTGGGGATCATAGTTTTTAGGATAACAAATTCTAATTACACAATTCATAACTTTAGAGGGAGCAGTTTTGGTTAAAAGATGAGGCTGGAAGTCAGATTGTAGAGAATGAGAGGAAGGGAGGAATCTATTATAGAGAGCCTTCTTAAGGTAATTTTTCACAAAAGGGAGAAAAGATATGGGACAATAGCAAATGGGGAAGGCTGGATTCAGTGGGGGCTTTTCCTTAGAGTAGGAAGAGGCAAATTGATTTGCCCAGGGTCACCCAGACAGCATGTGTCAGAGCCAGGACTTAACCATTGATGTTCACAACTCTGAAGCCAACTCTTTAACCACTAGGCAGTAACTGCCTAAAAATAATATCTAGATCTGCTTCATCTCTCTAGTACTCACCTTTATTACTTTTACAATGTAGGGTTTGAACCTAATGAGATCTAAAGCAGATAGGCAATGGATCTGAAGAGTTAAGATCTAGCCTACTTTTTATCTCTGTGATTATAGACAAATCACTTTGTCTCTAATTATTGTAGAAAGCAGGGATTTAGGATGTCGTCTTCATGCTTTGTAATATTTAAAGCATTACATAAATGAGATTATTATTAGTCAATTAGTCCAAAAGCATTTATTAAGCACCTATTAAACCAGACACCAAATCTATTAAAATATCACTATTCTATACTTAATGAGCTTATGGTATTATGGTTTTGTTTTTTTTTTCTGATGACTTTAAGGCTGAGGCTTCAAAAGACTCATATTTCCATTCTACAGAGCATTACTTTGCATAAAGTTATTTTTTTATTTCCTTTTCCAGTATTCTTTGCTTACTCCTCAACACAGACTTTGGTGCAGAGACACTATCCTGACTTTTTCACAAATAATATACTTTATCTCTCAGCTTGGGTTATTTTCTCTGGCTGTCCTCCACTCCTGGAAAGCTTTCCCTCCCCCATTTCAATTACTAGCCTCTCTGACTTCCTTTAAGTGCTGACTAAAATCCTTTGCTCTATGAGGAAGTCTGCCCTCCCTCCTTTTAATTCCTTTTTAAATTATTTGCTATTTATCCCATATACAGTTTGCTTTCTATTTATTTGTTTGCATATTAGATTGTTAGCACCTTGAGGGCAGGGATTTTCTTTTCCCTTTTTTTTCCCCCAGTACTTAATACAGCTTGGAGCCTAGTAGGCAACTAATAAATGTTTATTGATTGAATAAATAAGGGAGTGATCAAAACAAGTCAGAAAGGAAACTGCCCTTTAGAAAGAAAATTGGATTTGCTTCTGGAGACCCGAATTAGGAATAACTCATAGGCCAAGTCTCAGGAAACTTGTTTCTGAAAAAGTTCTCTCACTGCAACCTAAGCATTTTAAAATGAGGCACTAATATCCATTCAAGGGGAATAGTAATGACTGATTTCCTATTAATAAATTTGTAGAGTACAGTAGAGAGGAAAGATTAGACTTGGAGTCAAAAGATCAGTTGGAAGACCTTAGCTTTTGATTCTTCCCACTCCTCAAATCACTCTGTAATTAGTATTGATCTATCTGTCTATCTATGTATGTATGTATGTATCTATCTATCTATCTATCTATCTATCTAACCACCATGTGTGTTTGTGTATGTATACATGGGTTTTTTTTTTCCATTTAATGAGCTTCTCAGGGCAGAGACTATTTCATTGTTGTCTTTCTATACTCATGTATAGCACAGTGCCCGATATAAAGAAGGCACTTTATAAGTGCATATTGATCAATTGATTATAGAAATGAGTATTTTTCTTATTTTTCTTATTGTTCTCAGACACAGTTATCCTTTAGCAGAAAGACAACTGGGCTCAGAAGTTGAAGATCTAGGTTCCAATCCTGGTTTTGCTACTATTGGTATAAATAGTCATTTAATCTAGTAGGCAGTTTCTTCATCTATAAATGGAGAGTTTGGACTAACTGAGGTCCCACACTGATCTATAGTTCTAAAGGGTAACATTTCTTTTCTACTACTTTGAGAGAATGAATAATTTTCTTCTTCTAAGTGAGTAGTTAAATCTTATTTACTGAATTATACCCTGAAAAATGTTAGCTATGATGAATATATAACCAAAATGCCTTATAGATATTAATTCCTAAGCCCTAAGAAAATTATGAGGTCAGTGGGAATGGATGGTATTGTGCTCATTTATTTTTAGATGATGAAATTGAGTCACTGAGAATTTAATCCACTTGGTAATAGCAATGCAGGGCTAGAAGGTGAGCCTGCTGATTGCCCCCTCTAGAGTCTTATTGATAGGCAGTGCTGAATATTTACTGAACTACTCAATGATTAAATTATTTACTCCAGGTCACAGCATACTAATAGGAAACTGGCATGTAAACTCTATGATTTTGAAATAGGAGCTTAGCTGTAGGCATTAATGAGGGTCAATACACCCACGTAAAATGATTATCCTATTAAACATGAAGCTTTTAAATATAGCATCAGTTGGGAAGTTTTCTTTTACAAAATACAAAAAAATGTGCTCTCCTTCCACCTCTCTCCTCTCCAATCACTTGCCAAGTCAATTCTACCTTCCTATATCTTGCAGCCATGACCTTCTCTCCACTCACCAGGTTACCACTCTAGTTCAAATCTCCATCACCCCTCACCTGGACTATCACAATAACAATGTAATTGGTATCCCTTCTTTGAGTTTCCTCCATCCTGAACAAAGTGGCCAGAGATCTACAGCACAGGTCTAAGTATCTTTCTCTCCCAATCAAAAAAGCTTTGGTGCCTCCCTATCACTCCAAGCATGGTCTTGTCATTTATATTCAGGCTCCAACTTATCTTTCCAGATTACTTTCATATTCCTCTTCCTTATGTACTCTACTTTCCAATAAAACTGGCATATTTGTAGTTGTCTATACAAAGAATTCTATCTCTCTCAACTCTAAGACTTTGCATGGGCTGCCCACTTGGCCTAGATATATCAGGGTGTTCAGAAGGGACTGGCAATCTGGCATGAGGGCTTCCTGAGTCCTGTTCAGTGCTGCTCATCCACCATTGGCAATATCTTTCACCCAACTCAGGAATGTAGGTAAGGGATAGAGTAAATTTCATGGATTTGCTTTAAGAGAGGAGAATTTGGATACAAGCCCTGAGAGAAGATTCTGACAAAGAGAAAAGGATTGTGGGAGCATTAATGCTCGCTCTCCCTCCCTCCCTCTCTCTCTCTCTCTCTCTCTCTCTCTCTCTCTCTCTCTCTCTCTCTCTCTCTCTCTCTCTCTCTCTGTCTCTCTCTCTTTCGGTTTGGACTAAACTGGAAGGAGGTTTTGCTCTGGCAATTATCCCTTGGCAATCCTAATCTTGTGGAGAGGTTAGTAATTCCTTGGCTTGAGAGTTTGCCTTGGAGTGGACTGCTTTTTCTCTGAAGTATATAGAGACCATCTGCTTGTGATATATCTGCCAGAAATTCACTTGGCTAAGGTAATCCCAAGGGTTTGTCACCTGGGACTTTGAGGCTTCAATAAGGGCTCAGTAAGGGCTCAAATACACCTTAGAGTCCTTCCTCTTTGTCTTTTTGATAATCTATATTATAATTACAATATATATAATAATATAATATAATATAATATAAATATATAATAATCCATATTAATTATAGGGGGTCTTAGATAAGACCAGGGAGCTATAGGAAGGGCTTGAGAAGATCAGAAGAACAAACCTTGCAAAGGGGAGCATAAATTGGTGGGAGGAGCTATAGCTGTGTAGTTTTAGGACATTTTTTTTTAACATTTCCCTACCCACAATAAATTTGTTTTTTATAATTTCAAGGATTGTGCTTTACTGGCCCTGGGGAGGCCCCTAGGTGGGGTTTTATCATCTCACATCCATATAGGAAGGATTTTTATTTCAATACCTTGGAATAACATATCAGTGAAATCAGCTTGTCAGGCCCATAAATTGTTTGAGAGTTAGGGGATATCTACTCCAAGCATGTGAAGACTTTCCTGGAAAAAATGGGTGGATGAGAATGATTTGTTCCAAAGTCATGAAGGGAGCTAAAGCAGGTGCTATAGAACACTTAGAGCTTGATCAGACATTGAAGGTACCAAGTTTATCCATTGCATCCCAGGTTGTTGCCAGTCATTTTGACTTAAGTTCTGCCAATGGGCTTCAATGGCTGGTAGATAGACTTTTAAATCCAATTCTAGATCAAATCAAGACATCACCCTCTTGGTGTCATTGGTCCTTTTTGAAACAGGGGATAAACAACATCTTAGTCACTTCTCTTTTTCAAAACACATTTCAAGGACCACCTCCTCCAAGATATCTTTTTAGATTACTTTTGTTAGTGTTCTCATATTTCTAAAGTCTTTTTCATTTATTTAATCTATATTTTGCATTTAATTCCCTGGGCATATGTTTTCCCCCTCCAGTAGGATATAAATTCTTTGAGAGCAGGGAATTTTTCATTTTTTGTCTTTGTATCTCCAGCACCTACTATAGTGTATGTCACATAGTATTTAAGAAATGCAAGTAGAATTTGAATCTAATTGAATTGAGACAAATCCAATAAAATGTGCCTTTTAACAATAAGGAAGTTGGTGCCTCAATGTCTCTGGGAGGATACTTTTCTCTCAACAATCATTTATTATGCACCTACTGCATGAAGAATATTGTGCTAGGTTCTGGAGGAGACAGAATTAAAAAAAATATGCCTGTTAGCTCAAAGCTTACAATCTAGTACGATGATCAAAAACATCAACATAAGGGTAGCTAAGCATCACAGGAAATAGAATTCCAGTCCTGGAGTTGAAAGGACTTAAGTTCAAATTTGACCTTAGATACTTCCTAACTCTGTGACCCTGGTCAAGTCACTTCACCCCATTCTTGAGCCCTGACCATTCTTCTTCCTTAGAATGTTTAGTATCAATTCTAAGACAGAAGGTAAAAGCTTTTTTAAAAAACTACAGAGATAGTTTTAATAGTGTGTGTGATTCTGGGTAAGTCATTTTGGTTGTCTAACAAATTTTCATCATGCATAAAATTGATATAACAATACTGTCATTACCTGTTTCACAGTTTCATTGAGATGAATGTGAGGGGTATAAATATTCAAGTGCTATGGGAAAGCAAGTTATTATTATTATTGTTACACAAAATAATTCATGAAAAATGCAAATATCTATATGAGGTCTAACAAAAGAAATTTCAAAAATATTTATATTAAAATTTTCCATTTCTCTTTCTAAAAAATGACAGCTATAGCTCTGGATAGCAAGATTTCATTGGTATAACAAATAATAAAACAGCCAGAGTTTATGGATGAATAAAGAAAAAGGGAAGACAAGGAAGAGAGTAGTTTTCCTATCGATGAGAAGTCTTTCACATTGTTGTTCCAAAAATCTCTTTTGTTGAAAATAAATGGGTTAACTCAAGTTGTCTAGTTTTTTTAATAGAATTCAAGCACAGATCATCTTAAAAGCTTGTGAGGAATTTGAAAGTTGGGGAATGTGAGTCAATGGCAAAGTGGGCTGGCCATAGGAGTAAGCAGAAAAGCTAATTGTCTGAACTAGAGGCATTCTGGTATAAGGTCAAAGATACATGGTTTGGGACCAGAAGAATTAGGTTCAGATCTTACTTCTGCTACTTGAACCAATCACCTTGCCTCAATTGTTTTAAAAAAAAAGATGTACTAAGTAATCTCTAAATCCCATTAATTTGGGGGTCACTTCAGAAGACCCCATTACCAACAAAAAATATTTTCCCAACTGCTCATTCCATTGATTTGTAAGATTTCTGTAATATTAGACAAAGACATTTCATTCAAAGAAACTTCAGTAATTATTATAAGAAGAATCCTAATACTGAAAGTTATCTTCACTCAGTTCCCAGCTCTGCTGGTCAATTAGTGCTGCTGGTGAGGAGTCAGTCTTTCATATAGTCAACATCTGTCATATTGCCTACATCTGTCATGTAGGCAAGTCACATGTGCAATCCATGTGGGAATTGGTATTTAACCCACATGTGCAAAGTGCCACATACATGGGGAGGAATTGAGTTGCAAGGGCCCACCTCTTTCACTGATGTGAACCTATCTTTGTAGTAAGCTCATTATGAAAGCTGCATTATAAAAAGCTGGCATACCTTGCGACTTTGTGGATCCCCATTTATCAGTTAGTCACCATGTTGCTACTATTTTAATAAATTCCCTTTAACTTTCTCCATCCTGAGTTTTGCCCCATTAATCAGGGTAAAAATGCCAAATAACTTTTCTGGGAATACTGGGAAGACCACAGAGTAAGATATAACTAAAGGTAATTGTTTTCCTATTCTCACTACCCTAAACAAAGAGCATCTGGATGCAACAACAGGGCAGGAAGAAGAAGAAAATTTAAAGAAACCATCACAAGATAATTCTTAAACCTATTAAAGACTAATTCACCAGCCCATCACCCCTGTGCTTCTCTCTCCCCCAACCTCACCCTAATCCTCCAGAGCAAGGAGTTTCTTTTTTTTTTTTCACTTTAAACATTATTTTGTTTGGTCATTTCCAAACATTATTCATTGGAAACAAAGATCATTTTCTTTTCCTCCCTCCCCTTCCCACCACCTCTCCCATAGCCAACGCACGATTCCACTGGGTATCACATGTGTTCTTGGTTCGAATCCATTTCCATGTTGTTGGTATTTGCATTAGAGTGTTCATTTAGAGTCTCTCCTCAGTCGTATCCCCTTTCCCCCTTTAGTCAAGCAGTTGCTTTTCATCGGTGTTTTTACTCCCACAGTTTATCCTCTGCTTGTGGATAGTGTTTTTTTAGATCCCTGCAGATTGTTGAGGGACATTGCATTGACACTAGTGGAGAAGTCCATTACCTTTGATTGTACCACAGTGTATCAGCCTCTGTGTATAATGTTTTCCTGGCTCTGCTCCTTTCGCTCTGCATCACTTCTTGGAGGTCATTCCAGTCTCCATGGAATTCTTCCACTTTATTATTCCTTTTAGCATAATAGTATTCCATCACCAACATAAACCACAGTTTGTTCAGCCATTCCCCAATTGAAGGGCATCCCCTCATTTTCCAGTTTTTGGCCACCACAAAGAGTGCAGCTATGAATATTCTTATACAAGTCTTTTTACTTATTGTCTCTTTGGGGTACAAACCCAGCAGGAGCAAGGAGTTTCTATGACCCAGGACAGCCCTGAATCCCAAATGCTTAGAATAGTTTTAGACCCTGATTTTTGGAGTGAATCCCATGTCGGTATCAGGAAAAGGCTGGATTCACAAGGCAAATTAAAGCCTTATAGTTCCAAACCCCAACCCTAACCACTTTTACCTTTTCCCAACCCATTATTACCTAGCACTAGAGAAGTCTTTGTTAAGAGTCAGTCTTTTACTTCAGGGTCAGTATTAGGATGAAATGAAGTACTGAGAAGTCATCGAACAGTTAACAAAAGGACATTTACTAAGCTCTAAAATAATAAGGATATTTACTAAGCTCTAAAATAATAAGGATATGCTAAGTAGAACAGCTTCAGCAGCTGAACTTTGACTGTATGGAAATGTGTCCGGAGAGTAAGATGGGTAGTGATGGCTCCCAAGACCTCTGAAATACAATGACCCCATGTGGGTGGAAATTGTCATGCCATTAGGTGGTCAGGGTCAATACAACAAGAATAAAAGCAGAAATTTCTCAAAGGAGGCATAGTTTGAGTTTTGTTCCACCCACAAGGACAATCAAGTTCCTGCTTGATTGGTCATCTATTAAGGGAAAATCTAGCCTAACCCTGTACATGGGATGGAAGGGGGAAACCTGATAAATATTGATTCTATCTCACTCTGGAACCAAATGGTTTATACAAATCTATCTCTGGTAAAATTGAATTTTTGTTTCCACGAGGCCTCTTACAAGACAATTGAGTTAATGTCATCATTAGTAATATAAAATTTTGTTGTTCAATCATGTCCAACTCTTCAAAACTTCATCTGGGTTTTCTTGGCAAAGATCCTGGAGTGGTTTGTCATTTCTTTCTCCAGCTTACATTACACATGAGGAAACTGAGGCAAATGGGATCAAGTGATTTGCATAGGATCACACATCTAGTACATGTCTGAGGCCATATTTGAACTGAGGAAGAGCAGTCTTCCTGACTCCAGGCCCAACACTCTATCCTTTGTGCCCAATATCCAGTTCCAGAAAGAGCTAACAATAAGTTCTGATTTTTTCACAATTAATTTCTCCAAAAGGCAAAGGGAATTCTAAAAAGACCTTTAGTATAATTTGGAGGAAGCTTAAATTGCAAGGCTGATAAATCCAATCAATTTCAAGAGCCTAAAATACATTTTATCACAATTATCCTTAAGATATGTTTCTTGACAGAGTGCATATACAAAGTGTTCTATTCTTACTGAACAGAATAGATGAAATAGTTTCAAATCTCCCAGAAACTGTAGGGGGAGGTCTCTCACAGTAATTGACCTCCATTTCTAGTGGTACCACAAGGAGAACGAAGACCCAACTGAGCTCACCTTCTAACTGAGTAGACCTTTCTCTGGACTTTCTATTCCCTACTTCAATAAGCTCTTTATGTTTCAGTCCAGTATGCAAATTGTTCTGGGCCAAGTTAGACTGAGGTTGGTGGTATTTTAGATCCAATATTGAAGTGAAATGAGATACTTGTGAGTCACCCAAGAGTTAACAAAAAAACAAACAAACAAACAAACAAACATTATTCAGCTTTTAGCAGAAGAAGGTGATTCAACAAGGATAATCATTGAAGATACCTAGAGTTATTTCAATTAAATTTCCTGAAGTGAGCTAACTAAAAAGTTTCACCTTTTTATAATACAACTTTCATAATGGAATTAAACTGGAATTGACCCTACTTAACTGAGTGAACATGGTGGTTCACAATCCAAGCATCACCTTGCCCTTGCAGTTCCTCATGAGTACTTTGTGTTCAGTTGACAAAATGATGTCGGTCATCAGAGTCAATAAAGCTTCGAGGAATGTCTCAATACCTTTTAAGGGAAAATTGTCCAGCTTGCTTGTAAGGAGGTATTAAGAACTTGCTGCTGACCAAATCAAACTTAAAGAAATCAGAAAAGAAAAATTGTCAAGAAATCATGAAAGAAAATGATAAAGTTGACAATGAGATAATTCACAAAATACCAATAAAAGGAAACTGTTTAATTCATCAAGGAAACATCATGCTCAATCTACAAAACAATAACAAAAAATAAACTTTTTTGGCAGCAGGGTGAAAAAATCTTTATATTCCATAGAGAATGAATCAAAATGGCACAGACTATTCTGTATAAATGGGGGGGGGGGAAGGGAAAAAAATCACACTGTGATAGTCTAAGGGATGTATATTAGTAGGCATATACACACATGCAAACCCAAACCATATCTTATAGAAACACACCTAAGCAACAAAGAAAATAATTAGGAATTTTGTATAATGGTAAAATTAGGATCATCACTTCAGTAGAACCCACTAAGATAAAAGTATTGAGCGAGCAAAATGCTCAAGTAGAAAATGCTCAATATTTTCAGATAACAAAAGAAATCTAATAAATGCAATTTTCCTGTGAGTAGAAGTAGACAAGACTGTGAAATTGGAGGGGGAAAAATTTTTTTTTCTTGATTTTGTGACTTTTCTTTCAAAAACTTAAAGTGGGGATATATATATATATATATATATATATTTCAAATATAATTTTCATATATTTTCACATTTCCTGAATATACTTTTTCATTACTTTTAAAACATTTATATGAAATGGAAAAATAAGTGACTATTCATATGCGAATTACACACATACCCACCTTGAGGTCAGCACAGTCTTTGAGTATATTTTGCTCATACTAATATGAAATTAGTCTCTTACTCTTAATACTTTTTTTCTTCTACCTTAACTATCTCAAACTCCTTGATATATTTATCTCTTTTGTTTATTTGAACTTTTTTTTCTAAATTCATATGTGTGGTAGCAAAGTTTCCTTGTCATAAAACCTTATTAAACCATTTTTCTATTTCAGTGATTTTAATCTGTAAGGTTTCTTTCCAATAATTTTTTGGTTTATTTTTTTTAATTTCACTTCTTTGTGATTACTTTCTTGTTCTAGGCAACTCTAGAATTCATTTCCAAGAATGGTTTATAACAAAGACAGGAATGTGAATTATAAATATTTTGTGGCCTAGACCAAAGACCACAACTCTCTTCACTTTTTCTCCACTTTCTTATTTTTTTAATGTCATGCCAAATTTCTTTGAACCTTGACTCCCCTGTTCAAAACAATTTGAGTTTTCTCTCTCAGAGGCCAATAATCTCATTCCCTCAGTGTCTGTGTCCTAAGGGAATAACTATTCTGTAGAAGGTGGTCTTCTAAACTTTCTAAATTTCTCATCAGTGGTGATTATAAGACATTTACCCCACTCCCCTCTATTGCCTATCTACCCTTATTCTATCAATTTTCTATCCATACTCTGGAGAAATTGAAAGTTCCTCATTTATATCTTCTCTCTAGTCTTGACCATTCATTAATACATTCACCATCCTATCCTTTCTTCTCCATACCTAAGAGGAGTTCTTCATCATTATCCTAAGTGCCCATAGGGTATCTTAAAAGTCTAAGGGCAATTTTAAGCTTTAATATTATAAGTACACACATGCATAGATATGAAGAAAACACAATTCTAATATTAAACTTTAATTAATTCAGTTGCAAAATAAAATGAATAAAAGACCACCATTTGCCAATTATAAGACTTTTTAAAGACAATCAGGTACATGCTCAAAAAAAAAAAAGCAAGGGTTGCCATCATGATGTCAGAAAAGGAAGCATTAAAAATTGACCATTTGGGGCGAGACAAATAAAAATAATTCATTATATTTAAAGGTAATTTGGGGGGATACAAATCAATGATTTATCTCAATATGGAGCTTCTTGTGAAGTTCTTGCTCCACTGATACAAACTGACCCTGTCTCTGCAAAGAGTTCTACGTGGCATTTTGAAGTTAACTTATTCATGGCATGTTATGTATTATGTATCAGATCTTTCTGATTCCAAGACCAGCTCTCCAGTCAATACATTACACCAAGTTGCTTAATAGACAATATGTCCCTGGGCAAGCCATTTACCTCTGTTTGCCTAGCCCCTGCCCTACTGTCTTACAGTTGTTACTGGTACAGAAAATAGGATGGGGGATTTAAAGCATCATAAACTAACATTAAAAGGCAAAAATAATAAATGCATCCTTTATGAATCATAATGTGATAAAAATTATAATGAATAAATGAACATGAGGCACTAATGATACAGAACTAAGTGGAATCTAGATAACAACATGGAATAATGCATAGGTTAAAGCATAAATCATAGAAGCAATAACTAATTATGATAAAGATAATTATAACAATGGGACATCCTAAAATTCATTAATACTATTAAAGCAATTGTCAAAGGAAAAAAAAATGACTCCAAAATTTACATAAATAAAATTTTAAAAGAAGAGATCAATGAATTTAGCATACAATTTAAGACTTAAAAAAAAAAACAAATTAGAAGTCCTAAAAAAAGTGTAAATGGAGAAACTTTGAAAATTAGAGAAATAAAGGACAGTTTGGTGGCTCAATGAATTGGGAGTCAGGTCTAGAGACAGGAGGTCTTGAGTTAAAATCCTCCCTCAGACACTTCCTAGCTATGTGACCTTGAGCAAGTCACTTAACCCCCATTTCCTAGCCCTTACCACTCTTCTGCCTTGGAACCAATACACAGTATTAATTCTAAGATGAAAGGTAAGGGTTATAGAAATTTTAGAAAAATAAACTTGAAAATTAAAAGCCCTGAGGTTGATTAGTAAAAATAACCAAGATTTGTTTAAAAAAACAAACTAACTAAAAAATCCTTAAACTATTAATTTGAGATATATAGAGAACCAAATGATCCAAATAAAATTTAAGCATAAGCAATGCACTATTATAAGAAAAGAAGTAAAAATATGATCAGCAACATGGGATGGGGGACTCCTATTGCTCAAGTTACTTTGAAGAGGCATATAGGAAAGGTATCTTTTATTAGGGCAATAGAGGAAGATAACCAGCCTCTTGCAAGTGATACTCCACAATTCAATGATAGACCACAGTTTTCTCATAACACAAGAGGCCAAAAAGCATAGAGGGGAAAAAAAGGATCATATTGTATTTGCTGTTTGTTAACTATTTTAAAAAAGTGATTTGATTCAGTACTCAAAATGGTACCTTAAAATACCTCTTCCAAAAAAGAAAAAAATGTCATCTAGGCATATGTCAGGTTTATACTTGTGAAAACAACTCCCTTTAAAAAGTTGCTACTTAATGATAAGCATCCACAAAGTGTCTTGAAGCAAGTGAATTTATGTAACTTTAATTTTAATTTATTTTAATTAAACTGTAAGTTTAAGTCATGTAACTTTTTAAAATCAAAAATTAATGGAGTAAAAACAAATTCATGAAAATAAGAGACATGACTTTTGCTGCCACAGGCTAACATAGTCCTGATATAGCACAGAGAAGAGGGGATTTCTGCCATGATATATAAAATGTTTATCACAGAGGCATGGAACTGAGAGTTCTGTTTTGTTGTTGTTGTTGTTTGTTTGTTTTGTTTTGTTTTGTTTTAATTCTTAGGCAATTGGGGTTAAGTGACTTGCTCAGGGTCACACAGCAAGTAAGTATCTGAGGCTAGATTTGATCGTAGGTCCTTCTAAATCCAGATCTCCTCTTTTTCATAAGTGGGATGCCCTAAGATGGTCAGCTTCTTCCTCATTAGTTCTCCCATTTTGAGAACTCACAGCAAGAGCACCTTTGCTTGGAAAGAAGGTCAGATCCAGAGAAAACAGAAGCCTTTGTTAGAAACACTGCACCTGGGGTTCTTGGGAAAGCTAAAGCTAATAGCATCTGTCACATGGTAGTAAGACTAGAGCCAAGTGGTTATTGGTCCAAGAAATTAAATTATGATGCTTTATTGGTGCTGCACATGATAACTAATGTAACAGCTGCTACTTTGTTAAGACTGTTAATACAAAGGCAGAATGTTTGCATATTCACATTATAAATATTGACTTTTTTCCAGTATTAGATAATTCTGACGTGTTTGATTTGCTCTGCTCTGTTGCCAATAATTCTGCTTCAAAAAGTCATACCACATTTGATTAATTCTCCCAGGTACTGGAAAAGGAGATAATTTTCAATGCTATTTGACTAGCTCACTAGCCTCTTCCCTCTCTTGCACATTCAAACCATGACATTTAAAAAGGAAACAAATAGCTTCAGTCCCTACCATTCTGTTTTTGACATCCAGAATGATGATGCCATGTGTGGAACTGCTATTTCCATTGTGGCAATAATAGAGGGAAATGGGTACCTGGCTCTGCAGGAATAGTCTTCCAATTACTTCTAGCTCTAGAGCTGCAAGGGACTTCAGAGGTCATCTAGTCCAACCCCCTCATTTTACAGATGAAGGAAATAAGGTCCAGACTATGCCTTAGCCACAGTTTTACAATTATAAAAAGCAACAGAGGCAGAATTTGTACTCCGGTCCTCTGACTCTAGAACCAAATCTCATATAACTGTGCCATATTCGTATTAACATTGACTAAGATTTAAGCAGGAATGGATAAATTTTAAGATTAATGAGCCAAACAGGAGTGTTATCATTTTAGCAATGTATTAAATGGGAAGATTCCGAAAGGAAATGAGGACTAGCCTAACAGACTACAGTTGCAGATTTGATGGGGAAACAGGCAACTATGCCATCTGTGGGTGTCTAGAGTTATTGTCAAGTTACTCTCTTTTTTTTTTATCTATCTTTGGAACTTTTTAAAAGTCACTCATTTCAAAGGAATTAAAATAATTTTCTCATCTAATAAGTGGCTCTTTAATTCAATATAAATTATTTAAATGTGCCTCTTTCTCCCCAGTATTAGGGAATTGTTGTCATGTAGGCACTGGGAAGATATTGATCTTAGATGTGTGACATAAGCAGTTTTTTCTTCTCAGATTTCTTATATCACCCCCTCCTCTCATTTCTCAGCAGGAGGCTTTGCTTCATCATGCAAAAACTATTGTCATTCTTGGGAGTTCCCTCTCCTCCCCAATTTGTACTTTAACTCTTTTCAACCTCATCCCCCCATTCTCTTGTCCTTTACTGAAGTATTGGAAGAACATGTGGTCCTCCTTGCCAGTGACAGCCTTCCTATCTGAGTCTCCTCTGGGAGCCTACTTTTTAATCATGAAGTTCAAGAATGAATTCAGAATGAGATTAAAAGGTAATTGAGAAATATTTATCAAAGTAAATAAAATGTAATAAAACATAGATTGTTAATATATTATTTTCCAAATCTATACATCATACCTAGAATCAGGAAGAACTGAATTCACATTCGGCCTCAAACACTTATTAGCTGTGTGATCCTGGGCAATTTTGCCTCAGTTTCCTCATCTATAAAATGAGCTGGAAAAGGAAATGGCAAACCACTCTAGTAATGGTAGTCTCTCGGTGACCAAGAATGACAACTGTCTTTGTGCATTATCATCTATTGATGTACCCTCATGTGGCTTTGAAGTCCAAAGACTGAGGCGCAAAGTTAGTAAATGGGGCCACAAAGAGTCTGCCACACAAGAAACAACTGAACAAGAATTTTTTTTCAATTCAATTCAACTAAAAAAAAAGAATTTTTCAATAAGAAACCCACAGGGATTTTTATATGCCATAAACAAGGTATAATAGTCCTCATTTCTGAGTTTCACAATACTACCGTAGAGATATTTATAGCTGAAGTATGAGACAGGAAAAAATCTGACTCTTGGTCCTGATATTGCCACCCTTTACCAATATGAGCCAGTTGTCCTCCCCTTGGGTCAACTATAGTCAAGATATATTATAAAAAACAAGGCAAGCAATTGCTAAAATTAATAGAGAACACAATATTGACAATACAGTTTTCATTCAAATTATTGTCTTCTGAACTCTTTGCAATATTGTACAAATTGTTCTCCTGGTTCTGTCCACTTCAGTCTGTCTCCTAAATTGTTCCAAGTTTCTTGAAACTGTCCCTTTCATCATTTCTTACAGTATAATAATATTCCATAATTCCCTCAACTATTTCTTAGTCTCCAATTCTTTGTCACTTATAAAAAAATCTAGCATAAATATTTTTATATGTGTAAAACTTTTTCCTATTTATTTTGATCTCTTAAAGGTGTAGGTCTAGTTGTGCTATCATTGAATCAGGGGCAGTTCAATGTCTTTAGAGGCATAGTTTCAAATTGCTTTACAGAACCAATTATAATCCCACCAACAATGTGCCTATTTTCCCAGACTCTCCCACATTTCTGTCTCTTGTTCTCTTTTTTTAGTTCTTACCAATCTGATGGATGTGACAGAACTTCTGAGTTGCCTTAATAGCATGTGGGATTTAAATGTTAAATTTATTGTGGATGATGAGGTAGACTCATAGAGTCTTTGACATTCCTGCCAAAGTCAACAATTGAACAGTTGTTTTTTTTCAAAATTTCTACCTAGTCAGAAAATGGCAGAAAATCGGTATATTGTGAACTATTAGTCTCACAATGTTTTAGCAGTGGTAGAAGTTGTAGGACCCACTTGCCAATATCAAGTAAAATGGTCAGTCACAAACAAGATATAACCTGTGATCTTCCTAACCCTTTCCAGAGGCAAAAAGGAACTATAAACTGACTCTGATAGTTCATTGGTGTTTGTTTTCTTCAAGTAAACAGTGTGAGTTGGTAGCAGTCTCCTCTGAATTCACTCCTAGTGATATCTACTGCCATCTTGAGCCAGTAAAATAAGTTTCTTACCAGCTTTGGGTTTCTCTTTTATTGCCAGAGCACAAAGGCATTGTATAATAAATTCATGGCCAAGGAGCAAAATGCCTTGGGTAGCACTAACTGCTTCCTGGCAGAAGCGTGGGATCAGTTAGTCACAGACAGCACATCACTGCATAATTGCAACTTTTACCTTTGTTTCAACACTAATGATTTCCATCTTGGCTTTTCTCACCTTTCCTCGTGTTCTGGATCTGCCAAGTTATCCAAAGACAATTGAGTAAAAGAGGTTTGGTTTAGTGAAATAAAGTTCACAAACCCTAATACTGCATGCCAGAATGGTGGATATCCAGAATTGCACCTATGCTTCCCTTTATCTATAATTCAGCTTCCTGGGCATCACAGGAATATTATTAAAACTAGCCCTATGATAGCACAGATAACTTCTACTTCTCCAAAGGTACCTTAATAGTTTTTGTTCTTATGTGCCTCTAGGATAGAATTTTATATCCTTATTAGTTTTCCAAAGCGGGCAGTGCATATTAGAATTATAGTTGACTAGTGATGTTACCCATATTGGTCAAGCAGCTCCCAATTTGATGATGACCAAAATTACAGACCAATGGATTGGTATCTGTCCATTCATGAAATTTAGCTCAAAACACATAGTCTTTGACTTTCTCAAGGACAGCCTATCTCACAGCCAAGAAGATCAGTTTGTGTGTGATATGAGTCTCATTGTCTCTAAGTCCTTTTTTGGCAAATGAAAGAGTGTGGCAACCATTGTACTTGGTATAGGATTATTAACCAGACTTCTAGGGTAGAATCAACATTCTGGAAAAAGAGTTTACCTATATCTGCATAGTACTAGACAGTTGACCAAGTCCTCAAAGACTGATTCAAGTATCTTGTCTGAAAGATCTCCAGATGACTTCAGAAGATTCATGCAAAAAAAAACCTTTCTTGTCTTTTTGCCAGGTCTCCTCTATCACATATCTTAGAGTTCATACATATCTTCTTGTCAAGCTTCTATATCAACCTGTCCTTACATTCTTTAAGTACTAGAGAGTCAACAAAGTCAAACTTCTTTAAGTCTACTTTTTTAATTGAAAAGCTATGACTCTGCCAATACTTGCTTCAGTTTGGTAGTGCATACACAGAATATGTTATGATCAAAGTGTTTTATGTACTGAATGCTTTCACTACCTGAAATATTCTGACATAGTAGTCTAACAGAACAGCCAAGGATTGCATGGAGTATTTGCAGAGCTTGCTTGTCTACCAATCACTTAGTGGACCTTTCCTTTAACAGAGTGTGACTACATTCAGTTGTCTTTCTCTTCCTATCAGTAGAATTTAATAGGCATCTTTAAGCTTTCCCCCCCTCCAATCCTACCATTCTTGCTCTGATACCTAAAAAATACATCCTGCCTAGGTAAACCTAATATTGGATCTTACAGCCCTTGCTGCTGTTTACATTTTTTTTTATTTTATAATATTTTATTTGATCGTTTCCAAGCATTATTCATTAAAGACAAAGATCATTTTCTTTTGCTCCTCCCCGCACCTCTAGTAGCCGACGCGTGATTCCACTGGGTATCACATATGTCTTGATTCGAACCCATTGCCATGTTGTTAGTATTTGCATTAGAGTGTTCATTTAGAGTCTCTCCTCTGTCATGTCCCCTCAACCGCACTCGGTGTTTCTACTCCCACAGTTTATCCTCTGCTTATGAATAGTGTTTTTTTCTCCTAGATCCCTGCAGATTGTTCAGGGACATTACACCGCCACTAATGGAGAAGTCCATTACATTCGATTATACCACAGTGTATTAGTCTCTGTGTACAATGTTCTCCTGGTTCTGCTCCTTTCGCTCTGCATCACTTCCTGGAGGTTGTTCCAGTCTCCATGGAATTCCTCAACTTTATTATTCCTTTTAGCACAATAGTATTCCATCACCAACATATACCACAATTTGCTTAGCCATTCCCCAACTGATGGGCATCCCCTCGTTTTCCAGTTTTCGGCAACCACAAAGAGCGCAGCTATGAATATTTTTATACAAGTCTTTTTGTCCATTATCTCTTTGGGGTACAGACCCAGCAGTGCTATGGCTGGATCAAAGAGTAGATATTCTTTTGTCGCCCTTTGGGCATAGTTCCAAATTGCCCTCCGGAATGGTTGGATCAGTTCACAACTCCACCAGCAATGAATTAATGTCCCTAATTCGCCACATCCCCTTCAGCATTCATTATTTCCCTTTGCTATCATATTAGCCAATCTGCTTGGTGTGAGGTGATACCTCAGAGTTATTTTGATTTACATCTCTCTGATTATAAGAGATTTAGAACACTTCTTCATGTGCTTATTAATAGTTTTGATTTCTTTGGCTGAGAACTGCCTGTTCATGTCCCTTGCCCATTTATCAATTGGAGAATGGCTTGATTTTTTGTACAATTGATTTAGTTCTTTGTAAATTTGAGTAATTAAACCTTTGTCAGAGGTTTTTATGAAGATTGTTTCCCAATTTGTTGCTACCCTTCTGATTTTGGTTACATTGGTTTTGTTTGTACAAAAACTTTTTAATTTGATGTATTCCAGATTACTTGTTTTGCATTTTGTAACTCTTTCTAAGTCTTGCTTGGTTTTGAAGTATTTCCCTTCCCAAAGGTCTGACATGTATTGTATTCGGTGTTCGCCTAATTTTTTTATAGTTTCCTTCTTTATGTTCAAGTCATTCACCCATTTTGAATTTATCTTGGTGTAGGGTGTGAGGTGTTGATCTAAACCTAATCTTTCCCACACTGTCCTCCAGTTTTTATGAAATATTGGATTTTTGTCCCCAAAGCTGGGATCTTTGGGTTTGTCATATACTGTCTTGCTGAGGCCATTTGCCCCCAGTCTATTCCACTGATCCTCCTTTCTGTCCCTTAGCCAGTACCAGATTGTTTTGATGACCACTGCTTTATAATATAGTCTGGGATCTGGGACAGTAAGGCCCCCTTCCTTTGTATTTTTTTTCATTATTTCCCTGGATATCCTTGATCTTTTGTTCTTCCAAATGAACTTTGTTATGGTTTTTTCTAAATCAATAAAAAAAATTTTTGGAAGTTCCATGGGTATGGCACTAAATAGATAGATGAGTTTGGGTAGGATGGTCATTTTTATTATATTGGCTCGTCCTACCCATGAGCAGTTAATGTTCTTCCAATTGTTCAAGTCTAGTTTTAGTTGTGTGGAAAGTGTTTTGTAGTTGTGTTCATATAGTTCCTGTGTTTGTCTCGGGAGATAGATTCCTAGCTATTTTATTTTGTCTAAGGTAATTTTGAATGGGATTTCTCTTTCTAGTTCTTGCTGCTGAGCTGTGTTGGAATTATATAGAAATGCTGTTGACTTATGTGGGTTTGTTTTGTATCCTGCAACTTTGCTAAAGTTGTTGATTATTTCAATTAGCTTTTTGGTTGAATCTCTAGGATTCTTTAAGTAGACCATCATGTCATCTGCAAAGAGTGATAACTTGGTCTCCTCCTTGCCCATTTTGATGCCTTCAATTTCTTTTTCTTCTCTAATTGTTACTGCTAGTGTTTCTAGTACAATGTCAAATAGTAGAGGTGATAACGGGCATCCTTGTTTCACTCCTGATCTTATTGGGAATGCATCTAGTTTATCCCCATTGCAGATGATATTAGCTGATGGTTTTAGATATATACTACTTATTATTTTTAGGAATGACTCTTATATTCCTATGCTTTCTAGTGTTTAAATAGGAATGGGTGTTGTATTTTATCAAAGGCTTTTTCTGCATCTATTGAGATAATCATGTGGTTCTTGTTGGTTTGCTTGTTGATGTGGTCAATTATGTGGATGGTTTTCCTAATATTGAACCAGCCCTGCATCCCTGGTATAAATCCTACTTGATCATGGTGGATGACCCTTCTGATCACATGCTGGAGTCTTTTTGCTAGTATCCTATTTAAGATTTTTGCATCTATATTCATTAGGGAGATTGGTCTATAGTATTCTTTCTCTGTTTTTGACCTGCCTGGTTTTGGAATCAGTACCATGTTTGTGTAGGAGTTTGGTAGAACTCCCTCTTTGCTTATTATGTCAAATAGTTTGTATAGTATTGGGATTCACTGTTCTCTGAATGTTTGATAGAATTCACTGGTGAATCCAGCAGACATTGGAGATTTTTTCTTAGGAAGTTCTTTGATGGCTTGTTGGATTTCATTTTCTGATATGGGATTATTTAAGAATTCTATTTCTTCTTCTGTTAGTCTAAGCAGTTTGTATTTTTGTATATATTCATCCATATCACCTAAATTGGTGTATTTATTGCCATATAATTGGGCAAAGTAATTTTTAATGATTGCCTTAATTTCCTCTTCATTGGAGGTAATGTCCCCCTTTTCATCTTTGATGCTGTTAATTTGCTTTTCTTCCTTCCATTTTTTAATTAGATTGACCAGCAATTTGTCTATTTTGTTTGTTTTTTCAAAGTACCAGCTTCTAGTCATATTTATTAAATCAATAGTTCTATCACTCTCGATTTTATTAATTACTCCCTTAATTTTTAGGATTTCAAGTTTGGTTTTCTGCTGGGGGTTTTTAATTTGATCGCTTTCGAGTTTTTTTTTTAATTGGCATTTCCAATTGATTGATCTCTGCTCTCCCTAGTTTGTTAATATATGCACTCAGGGATATGAATTTACCTCTGATTACTGCTTTGGCTGCATCCCAAAAGGTTTGAAAGGATGTCTCGCCATTGTCATTTTCCTCTATGAAATTATTAATTGTTTCTATGATTTCTTCTCTAACTAAACGATTTTGGAGTATCATATTGTTTAATTTCCAGTTAGTTTTTGATTGGTTTTCCATGTACCATTACTGATCATTATTTTTATTGCCTTGTGATCTGAGAAGGCTGCATTTATTATTTCTGCTTTTCTGCATTTGTGTGCTATGTTTCTGTGACCTAATGTATGGTCAATTTTTGTGAATGTGCCATGTGGAGCTGAGAAGAAGGTGTATTGCTTTTTATCCCTATTTGTTTTTCTCCATATGTCTATTAATTCTTATTTTTCTAAGATTTCATTCACTTTTTTTACCTCTTTCTTATTTATTTTTTTATTTGATTTATCTAAATTTGATAATGGTTGGTTTAAGTCTCCCACTAATATGGTTTTACTGTCTATTTCTTCCTTCAATTCTCCTAGTTTCTCCATTAAAATTTGGGTGCTATATTATTTGGTGCATACATGTTGATTAGTGATATTTCCTCATTATCTAAAGTCCCTTTTAACAAAATATAATTACCTTCCCAATCCCTTTTGATCAGGTCTATTTTTGCTTTGGCTTTATCAGATATCATGATGGCAACTCCTGCCTTCTTTCTGTCAGTTGAGGCCCAGAAGGTCTTACTCCATCCTTTAATTCTGACCTTGTGGGTGTCAACCCACCTCATGTGTGTTTCTTGAAGACAAAAACATATGGTAGGGTTTTGGATTCTAATCCATTCTGTTATTCGTCTACATTTTATGGGTGAGTTCATCCCATTCACGTTCAAAGTTATGACTGTTATTTGTGGACTCCCTGGCATTTTGATAACCTTCCCTAATTCTAACCACCAGTGATTTACTTTAAATCAGTCCCCCTTATCCCCTCCCTTAATATGTTTCCCTTTTTAGTCACTCCCCCTCCCCCCTCTCTTTCCCTCCCCTTTTGTTTTCCCTCTCCCCCTTCCCTCCTTGGTTTTCCCTTCTCCCTACCCTTATTGGGTAAGATAGAATTCAAGATCCCAATGGATCTGGATGTTCTTCCCTCTCAGAGTTGATTTCCCTGAGAGTAAGGTTTAAGTAAAAACTCTCTTCCTCTCCTTCTTATGAGAGTTTTCTTTCCCTCCCCTTCCTGTGTGAATCTTTATGTGAGAAAGACACATTACATTTTCCCCACATGTTAGTATACATAGATTGATATAAATGTAGTCCTTATAGAAGAGAGTTTGAGTAAAAGAAGAAGATAAGATTTTTCTCCTTTTCCCTTTCCTTCATATTTACCTTTTCAGGTATCCCATGCTCTTTGATTTTTGATATCGAACTTTCCACAGAGCTATGGACTTTTCATTGCAAAAAGTTGGAAATCTTCTATTTTGTTGAATGCCCATACTTTCCCTTGGAAGTATATAGTCAGTTTTGCTGGGTAGGTGATTCTTGGTTGAAACCCAGCTCTCTTGCCTTTCTGAAAATCATGTTCAATGCCTTACAATCATTCAGAGTGGAACTTGCAAGGTCTTGTGTGACCCTGATTGGCATTCCTTTATGTCTAAATTGTCTTTTTCTGGCTTCTTGTAGGATTTTTTCTTTTGTTTGAGAGCTTTGGAATTTGGCAATTACATTCCTGGGAGTTGTCTTTTGGGGGTTTAGTGTAGAAGGTGTTCTGTGAGCTCTGTCAGTGGCTGTATTGCCCCCTTGTTCTAGAATCTCTGGGCAATTTTCTTTGATTATCTCTTGTATTACGATGTCGAGTTTGCTGTTTAATTCTGGCTTTTCTGGAAGTCCAATTATTCTTAAATTCTCTCTTCTCCCTCTATTTTCCAGATCTATCACCTTGTCAGTGAGATATTTTATGTTCTCTTCTAATTTCTTGGACTTTTGGTTTTGCTTTATTAGTTCTTGCTTTAAAGCCTGGTTTTCCTTTTCAGTTTGGTCATACTGATTTTGTAGATGCGTGAATTTCTTTTGCATTATTTCCCACTTTTCCTCCTAGAAGGCTTCCATCTTTTTGATCATTTCAGATTCAAATTCTTCATGGGTTTGTGGAGAGTTTCCATTTCCTTTGGAAGGTTTTGGAGCATTTGCTTGTGTTTCCTCTTCTGTCTCCTCTGTGTTTTGTATTTTTGCTCCATAAAATGTGTCCAAAGTTGCCCCCTTCTTCTTGTTTCTTTTGGAATTTGGGGACTTTTGTGCTTCAGTGTAGTTTGCTATCTCTATCTAAGTGGGGAGGATTAGCTTTTCTTATCTCTGTCTGGTGTTCAGAGGTTTTTAGCCCCAGGCAGATTGTCCTTTCTATGAAGTTGTTGTTCTGTCTTCCTGGGGAAGCCAGGAATTGCTGGTGTGTCCCTGGGTTGAATTGATTGTGCCCTGAGGCAGGGACCTGAGACTGGGATGGAGGGATCCAGCCAGGGGGTTATAAGCTTCCCCCGTCTCTCTGTTTCCCTGATGTCTGGGTGCCCCCTCGACTGGGTTAGGTTGTTTTCAGGATGTGGCCTTCAGAATAGCCGGTGCCCGAGGCCCTTTTGCCAGTCCTGAGTGTTGCTGTTGTTTCAGAAGACCCTGCTCTCTGAGGGGGAGGGGCCGCGGCTTCCCGGAGCTCTGGAAAAGGGCTCCTGATAAGAAGATTAGTTTTCCCTGGGTTGAATTGAGATTCAGATGGAAGGATCCAGCCAGGGGGTTAAGAGCTCCCCCATCTCTCTGTTTCCCTGCTGTCTCGGTGCCCCTTTGACTGGGTCAGGTTGTTTTCAGGATGTGGCCTTCAGAATATCTGGCTCCCGATGTCCTTTTGCCAGCCCTGAGGGTTGCTGTTGTTCCAGACGACCCTGCTCTCTGAGGTGGAGGGGCCACAGCTTCCTGGAGCTCCCAGGGCTCCTCCTAGGGGGTTAAGAGCTTCCCCGTCCCTCTCTGTTTCCCTGCTGTCTGGGTGCCCCCTCGACTGGGTTAGGTTGTTTTCAGGATGTGGCCTTCAGAATAGCAGGCCGTGGGGCTCTGAGGTTGCCTCTGCTGCCTCGGACTCGGCGCTCTGGGTTGGGGGGGATGGGTCCTAGGACTTTCCTTCTGCCTGCCCCTTAGGTCTGAGTGCTCTCGGGTTCTGGCTTTTGGGGGATGGCGCGTACCTTTTGATCCAGGTCCAGGTCCAGGAGGAGGACTCCTGGGGTCTATGCTGTTGATCGTTTTGAATTTCGGTGTCCTAGGAGCATTCGGTTTGAGATTGGTAAGGAAGGGTTTCAGGAGATCTGAACTTTAGCTTTCTCTAAGCCGCCATCTTGACCGGAAGCCTGCTGTTTACATTTTGAGTTTCTTTCTGATTATAAGCAACTAAACATAAGTCTCAAGATATATATTTCAAGGTTTAGCAGTGACCTAGTGAATTTGAGAGGTCTGGGGTTCATTGGTAGCATAGGTTAGAGAATATGACCACTGACCAGAGTGAGCCAAGCCTTCAGGTGACTGGCTGAGATGTGAACTTCAGGGGATAGAACAAAGCCATAGTGAAATGTAACAAAACTACTCACCATTCTCACTCATTCTTTAGGGAATGTGGTCTTGGTGGGGCAGCTACGTGACTCAGTAGATTGAGAGTCAGGCCCTAGATTCAAATCTGACCTCAGACAAGTGCTTCCTAGCTAAGTGACCCTGGGCAAGTCACTTAACCCCCCATTGTCTAGCCCTTATGGTAGAAGGTAAGGGTTTTTTAAAAAAAAGGTTAACTCTTGGTCTTCCTGAGAGTTTATGAGTAGTTATAGATTAAGTTATTAAATCCCAAATTTAATAATTTCTGTTCATGAAAATACATCTTTAATGATTAGGAAATAAATACCTGTGTCTTAACTATTTCACATTATACTCTGAGAATGTCCAGTAAACATCTTAAACTCAATGTGTCCAAAATAGAATTCATTATCTTTTCTCCTAAATGCTCCCACCTACACTTTTTCTCTATTGTTGTAGAGGGCAGCACAATCCCTTTAGTCCCTCAGGTTTAAAACTTTGAAGTTACCTTGGATCCCTCACTATCTCTTACCTCCCATATTCAGTCTGTTGTGAAATTCTGTCAAGTTCACTTTTGCCACTTGTCTTGCATATACCTCCTTCCCTCTTCTGATTCTGCTACCATTCTAATGCAGATTCTCATCACTTCACACTTGGATTATTGCAATAGCCTGCAGGTAAGTCAGTCTGCTTCCAGCCTCTCCCCACTATAATCCAATCTCCGTTCAGTGCTAAAGTGATTTTCCTAAAGCTCAGATCCAACCATCAGCTACTCTACTTAATAAACTCCAGTGGCTCCCCATTTCCTCTAAGGGAAAATTTTAAAAACTAGTATTCAAACTCCTTCCTTCTTAGGACCTTTATAACCTAGACTCCTCATAACCTAGAACCCTTCATAACACCCTTCATAACATAGACTAATTTTCAAGCCTTCTTATACTTTATTCCCCATAAATATTCTTGACACTAGCCTCCTTCAGGCTATACCACAAATAAGATTCTCCAACTCTCAGTGCTCTGGCTGTCCCCCATGCATAAAATTCTCTCTTTCCTCTGTTCCTTGTTTTCTTTAATTTCTCATTGAAATTCTACTTCCTGCAAGAAGATTTCCCCAATGTTACTTAATTCTTTTAATTCTGTTAATTATTTCCAAAATATATTGTACCAGCAGGGGATTAGAAACTAAAGTTTGAGAGGTAGCTCAGAGGGAGGAAACAGATAAAGAGGAACACCACTTCCCTCCCAGGCAGAGCTGTCTAGAGAAATTGAATTGGATCTGACCAGAGCTGAAAGGGAAGAGAAAATCCCCTTCAATTTCTGTTCCTATTTTCTTCTTTAGTTGATTGTATCTATGACCGCATTTAGTACATTGAAGATATCTGATTTCTCAATTAGTTAAACTATCTACTTATGAGATAAAAGGTTTGGTATAATAGGTTGGGAAAGAAGGAACAGGAAGTCCCTGAACTATATTCCTCCTATAGTTTCTTCAGGGGTTTGAAGCTCAAGTCTAGGGACTAAGGCCCAGATGATCTTAGTATCTTAGCATCTTTATAGGTTCAAGATGATTGTATTTCTTGGCACAGAGATATAGCTTTAAAGAAGTCTTCTGATGGATAGGCTATTGTCTTCCCCGAAGGGAAAAAGTCTCTATCCAACCACTATAAGACAGATGATTAGTCTGGATCTTTTTCTGTTCAACAAGGGATTTGTAGCTACATGAGCTCAGTGGAAATTTCTCCTTTACTCTTCAGTTCAAAAGGGGGGGGGGGGAACTACTCTCCAACTTCTCAGGTCCTGCTTTTCTTAGCTGTAGGTTCCATTCCTATCCTCCATAGGCAGTCAGACTTCTATCTCCTCTTTTCATGAAATAACACTGTATTTCCTTCAATATTTTTCTCTTTCACAATAGTTTGCTTTGTATGTGTATGTGTGCATGTGTGTGTGTGTGTGCACGCAAAATTCCTTGAGGGAGGGGACTGTCTTTTACCTATTTTTATGTACCCAAAGCTTAGAACAACATCTGGCACCTAGTAGTTGCTTAATAAATGTTTATAGATTGATTCATTTGAGGGTCATTCACCTCAATGGGTAAGCTTTAGTTTTATCTTGGGGCTAAGGTGAGAAGGGAGGTGGGGTAAATGATCAAATAAGAGGAGATAAGAATTCTAATTCTCTCATTATAGAGCAGATTTCCCCAGGAACAAACCCAGTCTGGGACACATGAGTGGGTCTAGAGCTAAGAGAGGCTCCTTTGCAGAGATGGAGAAAGCTCAGTGCATTGGCCCCCTGGGTTAAGCAGCAAGTTCCAATTGTAAGCATGGAAAATCCTTGAGTCTGTGCCACTAAGCAAAGCAAGAGACCACCACTGTTCTCTCAAATTCAAAGGAGAAAACCTTTAGAAAGCCTTCAGGGAAATGAAGGGAGACAAGAGTCCTAAGAAAAAGAATAATACTAAAATATGAACCCTTGGGAATTTATTTGCACAGAGTTGTTAATGTTCTTTTGTCTCCTGAAAATAGTTGATTGTTCTAGGACAAAAAAAGGAAAAAAATTGTTCAGACCTGAGGTCTTAAAGCCAAAAGGTATCTACATGCCAAAGAATCAACACTGGTAAAATAGAAATTACAGATCCCATCTCTGCAATATTTTTGGAAATGTTACACATGGCTATTGATCATCAAAATGATAAACATGAATGACAAAAAATTGAAAAGCACAAATCTTGTTGTTTTCCTTTCCTTAAAATATTGGCTTAATGTCTGCATCTAACCATTCTCTTTCTCTCCCTGATTATTTAAAACAGGTATTCTGATTACATTTAAAAGGAACTCTCACTTCCGGGTAATCATGGCTGCAATCTAGATGCCACACGCTTCCTCTCCCCGGCACCGAACGAAATCAAAGGAGCATAAAAATCACCTTTGGAGGAACAGAAGGACTCCCCAGTACTCCCCAGTACCCCACAGAGGTGAAGGTACGTGGGGTTTAAACATTTCCACAAAATATAATAAGAAGGAGGAAAAGCTTGCACAGAAAAGTGAACTGAGCCACCCTTCCCCCCCACCTCCCCCACCAAACCAGAGTGAACTACCAGAGTGCTCACTGGGACAGCAAGTGAGTGGGGGAATGTCTCTGTCTGGGGGGCACTCCAGGGTCCTTGGGATCTAAGGACTGCCAGGGAAAAAGTCTCAGGGGTGTTTCATGGAAGAATCCTGCACTGAGCACAGGGGGCCCAGGGAGCCATATTCAGGGCGGTTGCACAGAGCATCTGGGCGGAGCTAAACACCAGTGGCAGACCACACACTGATTATCTGGGCAGAGCTGAACACCTGGGCAGTTTGGCTGTGATCAGGGGTCCAGCACTCTAAGAAATCTCGGAGGCTGGGAAGAACTAGTCTGAGGCAACCTAAATTCACAGGAAACCCACCCATATCACCCAGACCCCAGACCAAAAAGGAAAGGGGAATAAAACCACCAAAGGGATGGCTCACATAGCCCAAAATCAAGCCTACAGGAAGAAAGGGAAAAAGGGACTACTGAAAACTTTTATGGTAGAAGTACACAAGAAAAAGAAGAGAATGAGGATGAAATCCAAAAAAATCAGAACATGCCTCCCAAAATGGAAACTATCAACAAGCTCTGGAAGATCTCAAACTGGAACTTATCCAAAAGATGGAAACCTGGAAAGAAAAATGGGAGAAAGAGATCAGCAGTCTAATAGATAAGACTGCTCAACTGGAAAAAGAGCTTGAAGCATCCAATAGAAGGGCAGACAAAGCTGAAAAGCAAAACCAGTCCCTAACGACCAGAATTAAGCAACTCGAAGAAAGTGAGATGATAAAACAGCAAGAACCAATACAGCAAAGCCAAAAAATTAATGAATTAGAAGAAAACATAAAATATCTCACTGAAAAGGTCACAGACTTGGAAAACAGAGGAAGAAGAGACAACCTCCAAATTATAGGTCTACCAGAAAAAACAGAGATAAACAATGAACTTGATGTTATTCTACAGGAAATTATAAAAGAAAATTGCCTACACGTTCTGGAGCAAGGGGGCAAAATAGAAATAGAAAGGGTTCATAGAACACCCTCTATACTAAATCCCCAAAAGATAACCCCTAGCAAGGTAATTGCCAAATTCAAGAACTTCCAAGAAAAAGAGAAAATCCTAAAGAAGCCAAGAAGAGGAGCTTCAGATATAGGGGGGCTCCCATAAGGATCACACATGACTTAGCGGCTAACACTCTGAGACCGCAAAGCATGGAACACGATATTTAGAAAGGCAAGAGAGCTGGGTCTCCAACCAAGAATCAACTACCCAGCAAAACTGACTATATACTTCCAGGGGAAAGTATGGGCATTCAACAAAATAGAAGATTTCCAAGCATTTGCTATGAAAAGACCAAAACGTAGTGGAAAAATTGATATCCAAGCACAGAAAGCAAAAGAAACATGAAAAGGTAAATATGAAAGAAAGGGAAAAGGAGATGAATCTTATCTTTTTCTTTAAGTCAAACTCTCTTCTAAAAGGACTACATTTACATCAAATTATATATATTAATATGTGGGGAAAATGTTTTGTGTAACTCTCAAATATTGTATGTATCATAAGAGTAGTTAGAAAAAACATGCATAGGGAAAGATTGGGGAATTAAGAAGATTTGGGGAAAGTGGGGGCAAAGAAAGGAAAAGAGGGGGGGAACCGTCGATAACACTAAGATTTACTTCAAGAAATAGGGGGGGGGACTTAATAGAATAATCCTTCCCATATAAAGATACACATGAGAAGGGGAGAGGAAGAACTCTCATATGAGAAGTAGAGGAAGAGAGCGTGAAGTGGAATTACTTAAACCTTACTCTCAGTGAAATCAAATCTGAGAGGGAAGAACATCTAGATCCAGTGGCATCCTGAATTCTATCTTATCCAGTAGGGCAAGAAAGAAAGGAAAATTAAGGGGGGGGAGGGAGCATAAAAAGGTAGGGAAGAGGAGGGGTGAGGGAGCATAAAAAGGGAGGGAAGAGGAGGGGGGAGAGGAAGGGAGCACAAAAAGGGAGGGGCTAGAAAGGGAAGCATCTCAAGGGAGGGGACTAGGGGTACTGACCTAAAGCAAATCACTGGTTCAAAAGGAGATAGCTAAAGAAGAAAGGTCAGAACTAGGGGAAGATATCAAAATGCCAGCAAATCCATTTGTTGTCTTCAAGAAACACATATGAGGCAGGTTGACACTCACAAGGTTAGAATTAGAGGTTGGAGTAAGACCTTTTTGGTCTCAACTGATAGAAAGAAGGCAGGAGTTGCAATCATGATATCTGACAAAGCCAAAGCACAAATAGACCTGATCAAAAGGGATAGGGAAGGTAAGTATATTCTGTTAAAAGGGACTATAGACAATGAGGAAATATCACTAATTAACATATATGCACCAAATGGTATAGCATCCAAATTTTTAATAGAGAAACTAGGAGAATTGAAGGAGGAAATAGACAGTAAAACCATATTAGTGGGAGACTTGAACCAACCACTATCAAATTTAGATAAATCAAACCAAAAATATTAACAAGAAAGAGGTAAGAGAGGTGAATGAAATCTTAGAAAAATTAGAGTTAATAGACATATGGAGAAAAATAAATAGGGACAAAAAAGGAATACACCTTCTTTTCAGCACCACATGGCACATTCACAAAAATAGATCATACACTAGGTCACAGAAACATGGCACTCAAATGCAGAAAAGCAGAAATAATAAATGCAGCCTTTTCAGACCACAAGGCAATAAAAATATTGATCGGTAAGGGTACATGGAGGGCCAAAATCAAAAATTAATTGGAAATTAAATAATATGATACTCCAAAATCGGTTAGAGAAGAAATCATAGAAACAATTAATAATTTCATTGAGGAAAATGACAATGGCAAAACATCTTTTCAAACCTTATGGGATGTAGCCAAGGCAGTACTTGGAGGAAAATTCATATCCCTGAGTGCATATATTAACAAATTAGGGAGGACAGAGATCAAGGAATTGGAAATGCAAATCAAAAAACTTGAGAATGAACAAATTAAAAACCCCCAGAAGAAAACCAAACTAGAGATCCTAAAAGTTAAGGGAGAAATTAATAAAATTGAAAGTGACAGAACTATTGAGCTAATAAACAATACTAGAAGCTGGTACTTTGAAAAAACAGACAAAATAGACGAAATACTGGTCAATCTAATTAAAAAAAGGAAAGAAGAAAGGCAAATTAACAGCATCAAGGATGAAAAAGGGGATCTCACCTCCAATGAAGAGGAAATTAAGGCAATCATTAAAAACTACTTTGCCCAAATATAAATATATAAATATACCAACCTAGGTGATATGGATGAATATTTACAAAAATATAAATTGCCTAGACTAACAGAAGAAGAAATAGATTTCTTAAATAATCCCATATCAGAAAAAGAAATCCAACAGGCCATCAAAGAACTTCCTAAGAAAAAATCCCCAGGGCCTGATGGATTCACCAGTGAATTCTATCAAAAATTCAAAGAACAGCTAACTAATACTATACAAACTATTTGACATAATAAGCAAAGAGGGAGTTCTACCAAACTCATTTTATAACAAAAACATGGTACTAATTCCAAAGCCAGGCAGGCCAAAAACAGAGAAAGAAAATTATAGACCAATCTCTCTAATGAATATAGATGCAAAAATCTTAAATAGGATACTAGCAAAAAGACTCCAGCAAGTGATCAGAAGGGTCATCTACCATGATCCAGTAGGATTTATACCAGGGATGCAGGGCTGGTTCAATATTAGGAAAACTATCCACATAATTGACCACATCAACAAGCAAACCAATAAGAACCACATGATTATCTCAATAGATGCAGAAAAAGCCTTTGATAAAATACAACACCCATTCCTACTAAAGACACTAGAAAGCATAGGAATAAAAGGGTCATTCTTAAAAATAATAAACAGTATATATCTAAAACCATCAACTAATATCATCTGCAATGGGGATAAACTAAATCCATTCCCATTAAGATCAGGAGTGAAACAAGGATGCCCATTATCACCTCTATTATTTGACATTGTATTAGAAACACTAGCAGTAGCAATTAGAGAAGAAAAAGAAATTGAAGGCATTAAAATAGGCAAGGAGTAGACCAAGTTATCTCTCTGAGGATGATATGATGGTCTACCTAATGAATCCTAGAGATTCAACCAAAAAGCTAATTGAAATAATCAACAACTTTAGCAAAGTTGTAGGATATAAAATAAACCCACATAAGTCATCAGCATTTCTATATAATTCCAACACAGCTCAGCAGCAAGAACTAGAAAGAGAAATCCCATTCAAAATTACCTTAGACAAAATAAAATACTTAGGAATCTATCTCCCGAGACAAACACAGGAACTATATGAACACAACTACAAAACACTTTCCACACAACTAAAACTAGACTTGAACAATTGGAAGAACATTAACTGCTCATGGGTAGGACGAGCCAATATAATAAAAATGACCATCCTACCCAAACTCATCTATCTATTTAGTGCCATACCCATGGAACTTCCAAAAAATTTTTTTACTAATTTAGAAAAAACCATAACAAAGTTCATTTGGAAGAACAAAAGATCAAGGATATCCAGGGAAATAATGAAAAAAAATACAAAGGAAGGGGGCCTTACAGTCCCAGATCCCAGACTATATTATAAAGCAGCGGTCATCAAAACAATCTGGTACTGGCTAAGGGACAGAAAGGAGGATCAGTAGAATAGACTGGGGGGCAAGCGACCTCAGCAAGACAGTATATGACAAACCCAAAGATCCCAGCTTTTGGGACAAAAATCCACTATTTCATAAAAACTGCTGGGAAAATTGGAGGACAGTGTGGGAAAGATTAGGTTTAGATCAACACCTCACACCCTACACCAAGATAAATTCAAAATGGGTGAATGACTTGAACATAAAGAAGAAAACTATAAAAAAATTAGGCGAACACCGAATACAATACATGTCAGACCTTTGGGAAGGGAAATACTTCAAAACCAAGCAAGACTTAGAAAGAGTTACAAAATGCAAAATAAGTAATCTGGAATACATCAAATTAAAAAGGTTTTATACAAACAAAATCAATGTAACGAAAATCAGAAGGGTAGCAACAAATTGGGAAACAATCTTCATAAAAACCTCTGACAAAGGTTTAATTACTCAAATTTACAAAGAACTAAATCAATTGTACAAAAAATCAAGCCATTCTCGAATTGATAAATGGGCAAGGGATATGAACAGGCAGTTCTCAGTCAAAGAAATCAAAACTATTAATAAGCACATGAAAAAGTGCTCTACATCTCTTATAATCAGAGAGATGCAAATCAAAACAACTCTGAGGTATCACCTCACACCTAGCAGATTGGCTAACATGACAGCTATGGAAAGTAATGAATGCTTGGGGGGATGTGGCAAAGTGGGGACATTAATGCATTGTTGGTGGCGTTGTAAATTGATCCAGCCATCCCAAAGGGTGATAAAAGACTGTCTGCCCTTTGATCCATCCATAGCACTGCTGGGTTTGTACCCCAAAGGGATAATAAGGAAAAAGACTTGTACAAGACTATTCATAGCTGTGCTCTTTGTGGTGGCCAAAAATTGGAAAACGAGGGGATGCCCATCAATTAGGGAATGGCTGAACAAATTGTGGTATATGTTGTTGATTGAATACTATTATGCTAAAAGGAATAATAAAGTAGAGGAATTCCATGGAGACTGGAACAACCTCCAGGAAGTGATGGAGAGCAAAAGGAGCAGAACCAGGAAAACATTGTACACAGAGACTGATACATTGTGGTACAATCGAAGGTGATGGACTTCTCCATTAGTGGCAATGCAATGTCCCTGCAGGGATCTAAAAAATACTATCCTCAAGCAGAGGATAAACTGTGGGAGTAAAAACACCCATGAAAAGCAACTGCTTGACTATAGGGGTTGAGGGGATATGACTGAGGAGAGACTCTAAATGAGCACTCTAATGCAAGTACCAACAACAGGGAAATGGGTTCGAGTCAAGAATACATGTGATAACCAGTGGAATCGTGCGTCGACTATTGGAGAGGGAAAGGTAGTGCGAGGGGTGGCGGGGAGGAGAAGAAAATGTTCTTTGTTTCCAGTGAATAATGTTTGGAAATGACCAAATAATGTTTAAAATTAAAAAATAAATAAATAAAAATAAAAGGTACTCTCTCTTCAATGTGAGCATTAATTCAATGTGAGGGTGAGGACCATCTGCATAATGCTTTGTAGGAAATAACTGAATGAATGTCATGTGTGGGAGTGGCATCTTGGCATGATGCCAGGAGGCAGGACTTGTTGGTACAGCTGCATGATCTGGAATTTCCAGATGTGGAGAGGGTTGAAGTGCATCTATAGTGCCAGAAACGTGGAAGTGGCAGTCCCAGCAGGTCCAATTCATGAAGTGAAAGACTTGGAATCTACCAAAACCATTGGGGTTTATAAAGGGAGAGGCTTGATGATTTTATTTACACTAGTCTGAAATTCTCGTCTTGACATTGGCTCAAAAGGCTCTTAACTTAAGAAAAAGCCACATTAGGTTTTAGAGTAAGCTTGTTGTCTATTTAAACAACTGGGTTGCTAATTTTTCTGTTTAGTTTTGCATCTATTAATTCATTATTCACCCTTCTGTCTCTACTTTCCTCTTTCTCCCCTCCCTTCCTCCCTCCTCTTCTCTTTCTGTCTCTCTCTAAAACAAGCACACACACACACACACACACACACACACACACACACACGAAATACATTGTCAAGAAGCAAATCCTGTCTAAAAGCAAACAGATTGTAGGGCACTGAAATTATATCTGATGATATCGTCTCACTTGAGAAATCATCAAATTCTTTATCTGTTTTGTGAACAGTCCTTTAACCTAGTACTTTTGGAGGTTGCATGATATTCAGGTTAAGTAAAGAGAAAGGAATTATCTCACTGCTCTCTTGATGGGTTCCCTGCCCATTCTCTGTATCACAAGGGCCTCCAGAACATTTACTGCTAAGTAATTGTTGGTCTCAGTCTCCAGAGAAGCTTAAGCACAAGCTAGCTACAAGACTTGATAGCCTATTATTACACACACCTCCAATGTAAGAGTTGGGGTTTCTCTACTTAAATACAAACCTGCCTTTTCTTTCTTATACTTTTAGGAATTCATTAATCCTTTTATCCTCTATTCCTTAATGTTCTGTTCTCAATTTCACACTTATAAGGCTCCTTACTCTTAATAACCAATGGATTATTGTTCTTGTAGGGAATAAAGTTTATATCTCAAATATTCACAGTATTTTGGCTTCTTTAAAAAACCAAGAATTCTGAGAACTATTAAGAATACGAATTAGATAATGATAGTATACTCTGTTGTAGATGGGTGTATGAGATTATCATATTATATTACATTTGATATAGGTGGAGTAAGGAAGAAGGGGAAGGCTCTCTGCCTGTGGAACAAGAAGTATAAAGTGGTGAGAAATGTTAATATATTCAAGTCTTATTTTATTATTCTGACAATTCATTTTTTTATTAGACAAAGGGGTAAGAAGACATTCACGTGTAAAGAAAGAGTAAAGTGCCCCTAACCAGCTGAGCTGCAATTCAATTCAATGCTGAGCAAAAGGGGCAAACTATTAGCAAACAAGACATTTGGTTATTCACTTAAGAAGACATTTTCAAATTTATTTAGACTAATCTCAGTCTAATGCCACTGCCTTTCTAAATGATTGGAAATGAGTGTTTTGACAAAATATGGCCCTTTATTCATAGGAGGACATAGGAACTTCTCTGGGTTTCAATTTTCACTGCTCTGTAACAATGCTTTCTTCCAGTTCTAAAATCTCTGATTCTGTCCAAGGGTTTTAACTAATTTCCCTGCCTCCATTCTCTCTCCTCTCAGATCCAATCCATCTTCCAGAAAGCAGACAATATAAACTCCTTAATCACTTAGGTGGACTATGTGACTCACTGGCTTAGGAAAATCCAGTGGCTTCCTAGTCCCTCTTGGCTAAAATATTCAAACATAATCTTGGTAAAAAGGAAGAATAGGAGATTACCCAGGATTCCTGTCCCATTTTTCCACCTCAAATAAACAAGTAAAGAATGCAATAATGCAGTAAAAATAATAGGAAGAAGAAAAGAACTGGCATAATCCACCACTAAGGAGTTTTTATGGAAAAGATACGTGAATACTTATCTTTAGACCATAGATCCTGGTATTCCAGCTACTGTTATGCCCTCACACTGGTCCATGTTTATCCCATGTCCCTTATGAAAGCTGCAGTTTTAAACATGGAGTTGTGGGGGTGATCACTTTGTAGGCTACTAGGAAAAACTGTAAATAAGACAAGCACAAAGGATTAAGAAGGGAAAAAGGCAATGATTATAAAAGAATGTGGAGCCCAAAGGAGAACACTATAGAGGAAGGAGGGTCCAATAACAGAAATTCAATGCCATTTATAACTAGGAAGGATTTAAGAATCCTGACCGGTGGAATAACCAACCACAATTCCAGGAAACAATACTTTAGACAAGGGCTAATAATTGTTTCCTCGTATGTAAAATGAGAAAGTTGGCCTAGACAGCTTTTGAGGTCATGTTCAGCTTTAGCTTTGAGAAGGAAATGAGAGAAAGCATGAAATAATGGACAGAGAACTAGTCAATAGATGCCCAAAGTGGGACTTTTAAACTTTTCAACTCTTTCAACTCTAGGATTTCTGCTCTAGGACCCCTTCTGTCATGATTAGTGGAGTTTCACCTGCCCCACTATTTTTGAGACACCAAGCATGATTCACTTTCCTCTCTACACTTCATCTAGTTGAATAAATCACTTGCTATATTAGAGTTATTATAAATACCTTCTTAGTGTGGATTTCTATCTCCCACTCCGCAGACCTGAACAATGATTAAATCAACTCTGCCACTAGAGAATGGATACATCAATCTATTCCCCTATGGACTCACCATCTCTATAAGCTTCTAGATCTAAGGAGCCCACTCTGGTCACAACGTTATGTGTGTTATAGCCCCCAATTAGAAAAATTCCATATGGGTAGATACCGTATTCTCAGGGATTACTTAAGTATTTAATAAGACTTTTTCATTCATTCATTTAGAAAGCCAGGAGGCTTCCTATCATCTTTAGTATAAAATCTAAACGCCTCTAGCTAGCATTTAGACCCTTTCCTAACCCAGCCTTCATGAAACATTACTTCCCTTCCCACTCTCTACAATCAATCCAAAGCCATCTTCTTGCTGTTTTTACACACAATATACAATTTCCCATACCCATGCTTTTCCATTGGCCATCTTCTGTGCCTTGAATACACTCTCTCTTCTACACAACTTTATAGAATTCATTTCCTTTAAGATTTTATGCAAGCAGCCAAAACTACTTGGTATTCATTTTGTACAAATACACATTCTGATATGCATTCAGAGGCAATGTAGCATAATGGTTAGAAAGCTGACTTGGCTTCAAATCCCTTCTCTGATATATATTGGGTATATAACTATAGGTAAGTCATCTGATTTCTCAGAGCTTTGAGAAACTCTCGAGGACTATAAATTGTACAAAAGACACCAGTAAGTAAGGGAAGTTTCCTCATCTGGAAGTTCCCTATAACAATGAAGTCACAAGACAAGTCCCTATCCTGTCATACTAATAGATCAGGTGCAAATAATGTCGCTACTGCCTCTTTCTTATTGAAAGTCTGTGAGATTGGTGACCTGAATACAGATTTTATTTTGGTAAATACGGAGGTAAGATTCAGAAAGCATCAGTGTTTTTTTCCCCAGGGTCCCACTCATGAAGAAATCATGGATCCCAAATCTACTGACTCTTTCCATAACATCATATTGCTAACAACAATATCTCTCTAAACTTTGAAGTTAAAGACAACTTCAAAAATGAAAAGGTGGGGCTCCTTTAATTTTTTCCTTTTAAACATTATTTTATTTGGTAAATTTCAAACATTATTCATTGGAAACAAAGATCATTTTCTTTTCCTCCCCCTCTCTTACCATCCCTCCCATAGCCGACGCTCAATTCCACTGCGTATCATGAGTCCTTGATCCGAACCCATTTCCATGTTGCTGGTATTTGCAATAGGGTATTCATTTAGAGTCTCTCCTCAATCATATCCCCGCAACCTCTGTAGTCAAGCTTGCCTTTCCTCTGTGTTTTTACCCCACAGTTTGTCCTCTGCTTGTGGATAGTGCTTTTTCTCCTAGATCCCTGCAGATTATTCAGGGACATTACATTGACAATAATGGGAAAGTCCATTACATGTGATTGTACCACAGTGTATCAGTCTCTGTGTACAATGTTTTCCTGGTTCTGCTCCTTTCACTCTGCACCACTTCCTGGAGGTTATTCCAGTCTCCATGGAATTTCTCCACTTTATTATTCCTTTTAGCATAATAGTATTCAATCCCCAACATTACCACAATTTATTCAGCCATTCCCCAATTGATGGGCATCCCCTCGTTTTCCAATTTTTGGCCACCACAAAGAGCACAGCTATGAATATTCTTGTACAAGTCTTTTTCCTTATTATCTCCTTGGGGTACAAACCCAGCAGTGCTATGGCTGGATCAAAGGGCAGAAAATCCTTTATCGCCCTTTGGGCATAGTTCGAAATTGCCCTCCAGAATGGCTGGATCAATTCACAACACCACCAGCAATGCATTAATGTACCAACTTTGCCACATCCCCCCAAGCATTCATTACTTTCCATAGCTGTCATGTTAGCCAATCTGCTAGGTGTGAGGTGATACCTCAGAGTTGTTTTGATTTGCATCTTTCTGATTATAAGAGATGTAGAACACTTTTTCATGTGCTTAATAGTTTTTATTTCATTGGCTGAAAACTGCCTGTTCATGTCCCTTACCCATTTATCAATTCGGGAATGGCTTGATTTTTTTGTACAATTGATTTAGCTCTTTGTAAATTTGAGTAATTAAACCTTTGTCAGAGGTTTTTGTTATGAAGAATGTTTCCCAATTTGTTGTTTCCCTTCTGATTTTAGTTACATTGGTTTTGTTTGTACAAAACCTTTTTAATGTGATGTAGTCAAAATTATTTATTTTACATTTTGTGACTCTAAGTCTTACTTGATTTAAAAACCTTTCCCTTCCCAAAGGTCTGACATGTATACTATTTTGTGTTCACCCAGTTTACTCATAGTTTTCTTCTTTATGTTCAAGTCATTCACCCATTCTGAGTTTATCTTGGTGTAGGGTATGAGGTACTGATCCAAACCTAATCTCTCTCACACTGTCTTCCAATTTTCACAGCAGTTTTCATCAGTTGATTTTTGTCCCAAAAGCTTGGGTATTTGGTTTTGTCATATACTGTCTTGCTGAGGTCACTTGCCCCCAGTCTATTCCACTGATCCTCCTTTCTGTTTCTTAGCCAGTACCAAATTTTTTTGATAACCACTGCTTTGTAGTATAGCTTGATATCTGGGACTGAAAGTCCTCCTTCCTAGGCATTTTTTTTTCATGATTTCCCTGGATATCCTTGATCTTTTGTTCTTCCAAATGAATTTTGTTATGTTTTTTTTCTAATTCAGTAAAGAAGTTTTTTGGGAGTTCAATGGGTATGGCACTAAATAAGTAAATTAATTTGGGTGGGATTGTCATTTTTATTATGTTAGCTCATCCCACCCACGAGCAATCAATGTTTTTCCAATTGTTTAGATCTAGTTTTAACTGTGTGGAGAGTGTTTTGTAGTTGTGTTCATATAGTTCCTGTGTTTGTCTCAGCAGATAGATTCCTAAGTATTTTATATTGTCTAGGGTGATTTTAAATGGTATTTCTCTTTCTAATTCTTGCTGCTGAAATGGGTTAGAGATATAAAGAAATGCTGATGACTTATGCAGGTTTATTTTGTATCCTGCAACTTTGCTAAACTTGTTCATTATTTCTACTAGCTTTTTGGTTGATTCTCTAGGATTCTTTAAGTAAAGCATCATATTATGTGCAAAGAGCGATAGCTTGGTCTCCTCATTGCCAATTTTAATACCTTCAATTTCTATTCCTTTTCTAATTGCTACTGCTAGTGTTTCTAGTACAATATTAAATAATAGAGGTGATAATGGGCATCCTTGTTTCACTCCTGATCTTATTGGGAAGGCTTCTAGTTTATCCCCATTGCAGTTGATGTTTACTGATAATTTTAGATATATACTGTCTATTATTTTTAGGAAAGGCCCTTCTATTCCTATACTTTCTAGTGTTTTCAATGAGAATGGGTGTTGTATTTTGTCAAAGGCTTTTTCTGCATTTATTGAGATAATCATGTGATTTTTGTAGATTTGGTTGTTAATATGGTCAATTATGTGGATGGTTTTCCTAATATTGAACCATCCTTGCATTCCTGGTATGAATCCTGCCTGGTCATAGTGGATAACCCTTGTGATGACTTGCTGGAGACTTTTTGTTAGTGTCCTATTTAAGATTTTTGCATCTACATTCATTAGGGAGATTGGTCTATAGTTTTCTTTCTCTGTTTTTGACCTGCCTGGCTTTGGGATCAATACCATGTTTGTGTCTTAAAATAAATTTGGTAGAACTCCTTCTTGGCTTATTCTGTCAAATAGTTTGTATAATATTGGGATTAGTTGTTCTTTGAATGTTTGATAGAATTCATTTGTGAATCCATCTGGACCTAGGGATTTTTTCTTAGGGATTTCTTTGATGGCTTGTTCAATTTCTTTTTCTGATATGGAGTTGTTTAGGTAATTTATTCCTTCCTTTGTTAGTCTAGGTAATGAATATTTTTGTAAGTATTTATCCATTTTACCTACATTGCCATATTTCTTGCCATATAATTGGGCACAGTAGTTTTTAATGATTGTGTTAATTTCCTCTTCATTAGAGGTGAGGTATCCCTTTTCATCTTGGATACTGTCAATTTGTTTTTTTTTCTTTCCTTTTTTTAATTAGACTGACTAGTATTTTGTCTATTTTATTTGTTTTTTCAAAGTACCAGCTTCTAGTCTTAATTATATAATCAATAGTTCTTTGACTTTCACTTTTATTAGTTTCTCCTTTGAGTTTTAGGATCTCTAATTTAGTCTTCATCTGAGGATTTTTATTTGTTTGCTTTCTCAATTTTTTAATTTGCATGCCCAATTCATTGACCTCTTCCCTTCTTAATTTGTTAATATATGAACTCAAGGATATACATTTCCCCTTGAGTTCTGCTTTGGCTGCATCCAATAGGTTTTGAAAGGGTGTCTCATCATTGTCATTTTCTTCAATGAAGTTATTAATTATTTCTATGATTTGTTCTTTAACTAACCATTTTTGGAGAATTGTATTGTTTAATTTCCAATTAATTTTTGATTTACCTCTCCATATTCCCTTACTAATTATTAGTTTCATTTCATTGTGATCTGAGAAGGTTGCATTTATTATTTCTGGTCTTTTGCACTTGTTTGCAATGACTTTATGCCCTAATACATGGTCAATTTTTGTGAATGTACCATGTGTTGCTGAAAAGAAGGTATATTCCTTTTTGTTCCTATTTATTTTTCTCCATATGTCTACTAACTCCAATTTTTCTAAGATTTCATTCACTCCTCTTACCTTTCTTAGTTATTTTTTGGTTTGATTTATCTAGTTTGGATAGAAGAAGTTTCAGATCTCCCACTAGTATAGTTTTTCTGTCTATTTCATCCTTGAGCTCCTCTAGTTTCTCCTTTAGAAATTTGGATGCTATGCCATTTGGTGTATACATGTTGAGTACAGATATTTCCTCATTGTCTATACTCCTTTTATCAGGATGTAATTACCTTTCCTATCTCTTTTAACTAGATTTATTTTTACTTTGGCTTTGTCAGATATCATGACTGCTACTCCTGCTTTCTTTTTATCAGTTGATGCCCAATAGATTTGGCTCCAGCCTATTACCTTCACCCTATGCGTATCTACCTTCCTCATGTGTGTTTCTTATAGACAGCATATGGTAGGATTTTGGATCCTAATCTACTCTGCTATTCGCTTGTGTTTTATGGGTGAGTTCATTCCATTCACATTCAGAGTTATGATTATTAGCTGTGTACTTCCCAACATTTTGATTTCTACTCCTGGCCCTGCCTTTTCTTCTCTCACTATTTCCTTCTACACCAGTGTTTGTTTATAATCAGTCCCCCTAGTTCCCACCCTTATTTTACTTCCTTTTCTACCCCGCTCCCTTCTTATGCCCTACTTATTTTCCCTGTAGTCTTTCTAAGATTACCCCACCCCCTCCATCCCTTGTACTGCTTCCCTCCACACCAGTCCGTTTGTATTGCTTCCCTCCCCACCCTTCTACTCCCCTATAGGGTGCAAATCTATTCTCTGCCCCCAATGGATTGGATTGTTCTTCCCTCTTTGGGTCAATTTCAAAGCACATATGAGTTGAGTATTTCCTATCTTCGACCTCTTTACCCTCCCAGTGTATTGATATTCTCCTCCCTCCCACCACGAGCTTCTTTGTGACATATAAATTTATCTCCATTTGTTTCTTTTCTCATTTCTTTTAATATTAACCTATTTTTAGCTCTAGTTATATACATACACATGTGTATGTATTTATGCATGCATATATCTATATACCTATTTTTTTCTTGTTCTTTTATCCTATACAGTTCGACACTGTTCCCTCTAAGTGTACTTCTTTTAGTTGCCCAGTTAATAGCAACAGTTTTTAAGAGTTACCAATGGCATCTTTTCTTATAGGGATACATATCATTTTAACTTATTGAGTCTCTTAAAATAATTTTTTTGTGGTTTTGCTTTGTTTTTCTTTTTTCCCTCTTTTTTAATAACCTTTTGATGATTCTCGTGGGTTCTGTGCTTGGACATCAAATTTTCTATTCAGGTCTGGTCTTTTCTTTTCAAATTCTTGGAATTCTTCTATTTTGTTGAATGACCATACTTTCCTGTATAAGAATATAGTCAGTTTTGCTGGGTAGTTGATTCTTGGTTGTAGACCTAGTTCCCTTGCTTTCTGGAATATCATATTCCATGCCTTTCGGTCCTTCAGTGTGGATGCAGCCAGATCCTATGTTATCCTCACTGTGGTTCTGTGGTATCTGAATGACTTCTTCTTGGCAGCTTGTAATATTTTTTTTTGGTCTGATAGTTCTTGAATTTGGCTGTAACATTCCTGGGTGTTGTCAGTTGTGGATTAAATACAGGAGGTGATCTGTGGATTCTTTCAATCTCCACTTTTCCCTCTTGTTCGGGGGCAGTTTTCTTGAATAATTTCCTGTAGTATGATGTCCAGGCTTTTTCTTTTGTCATGGTCTTCTGGTAGACCAATGATACTTAAATTGTCTCTCATTGAACGATTTTCTAAATTCTCTGTTTTGTGAATGAGGTGCTTCATATTTTCCTCAAATTTTTTCACTCTTTTGGTTTTGTTTTATAGTGTCCTGCTGCCTTGTGAGGTCACTTAATTCTAGTTGTTGTATTCTGGTTCTTAAAGACTGGATTTCATCCCTGGCTTTTTGGTCATCCTTTTCCTTCTGGTCTGATATTCTTTGGTAAAGATTTCCATCTTTCATCTCCTTTTTCTCATCTTTCATCTGCTTTGCCTCATCGTTCATCTCCTTTACCTCATTTTCCAGCTGGTTGATTTTGGCTTTCAAGACACTATTTTCTGTTTCCAGATGACTTATCTTAGTTTTTAAGTTTTTTACCAAATTGTCTTCAGTCTCTCTTAATTGTGTTTTGAATTGCATTTTGAGTTCTTCCAAAGCCTGTATCCAATTCACTGGGATTTCTGATTTTTCCTTTGCTGGTTCCCCCCCCCCCTCTGTTTTGTTTGCTCTTTGCTCATTACCTATACAGAAGCTGTCTTTTGTAATTTCCTTCTTCTTTATCTGTTGTTTGCTCTTATTTACCCTTCTTTGCTCCCCGTATTTGTCTATGCTCTTGCTCCTCTCATTTTTTTTTGTTTTGGGGCTTTCTGTCAGTCTCCCCTCTTAGAACTTTTTCAGATCTCTCAGTACAGTCTCTGGGGGAGGAATGTTAGCTTTCCTGTCCTCTGGAGGCTTTTGATCAGACTAAGTTCAGCTGAGTTGGGTTGTATGTGCTCTGAGGCCAAAAACTGCTGCAAGGCTGAAGCCAAATGAAAGGTCTCAGCCACCCAGGCTCTCTCCAGTTCTCTCTAGGTGCTTCCCTGCCACCTGCGTTCCATGCTCTGAGCCTGGCACAGCTCTGTCCACAAGATACACCCTCTAGACCAGTGCCTTTGCCTGCCCAGATGTTCCTGTCCTTGAGGGAGGCCCTGCACTCTAGGGGGGTAGAGGTCCTGGCCTCCCTGAGCTCTGAGGACTCCTGAAGGGATTAGGTTCAAATGGATTGGTCTGGATGTGCCCCGAGGCAAATACCTCCAGTGAGACTGGAGTCAAATGGAAGGACCCATCCACCGGGGCAGCCAGTTCTTCAATCTCTCTCTGGCTGCTTCCCTGCCACTTGTGTTAGACGCTCTGAGCCTGGCACAGCTCTGCTCACAAGGTACACCCTCCACACCAACACCTTTGCCTACCCAGTGGTTCCCGGTGCTGCTCGGGTGGTGGGGAGGGGTCCTGTGACCTTCCTTCTGCCTTCCCCATAGTCCCAAGTGTTCTCAGATTCTGGCTTTTGGGGGGCATTCATTTTGAATTGAGTCCAGCAGCAGTGTTCCCCAGCTGTGTCCTATTGTTAAGTTTGAATTTCAGTCCCCTAGGAGCATTCAGTTTGTGATTGGTAAGTAAGGGTTTTCAGAGGTCTGAACTTTTGCTGCTTCTAAGCCGCCATCTTGACTCCCATGGTGGGGCTCCTTTAAATAGAATTTATTTCCCCCTAAGTCCTTTAAGTACCTATTGTGATTTATTGTAAGAAATAGATGTCTAGGAAGATGTATGAGTAAAACATGGATTTGGTGTTCTTTGAGAGATCTCATTTAATCCACTATAGTAAGCTGAATTATTTCAGAAGAGAAAATCAATAGCCAAAATACTTTCTAGTCATGTGATTTATAGGTCTCAGCCTCCCTAATACTCTTTCTTCTTCGAAGTATCAAATGAGGATAGTAATATTTGTATTCTAGACGTTTGGAACTGAAACATTTTTTTCTAAAATATAACGCATCGTAAGCATGTGAATCTTCTGATTTTTCTCCTTGTATTTATCCACACTCACCTTGTTGGTTTCCACAGTGGACAAGTTCTAATGACACTCCATCTCTAACATTACCATTTAAAATGAGTCAATCACTTAAAAAAAAAGTCAATCATCTTTTTTTTTTTAATAAAGCCTTACCTTCTATCCTGGAATCAATACCATGTATTGGTTCCAAGGCAGAAGAGTGGTATGGGCTAGGCAATCGGGGTTAAGTGACTTGCCCAGGGTCACACAGCTAGGAAATGCCTCCTATCTCTAGGCCTGGCTCTCAATCCATTGGGCTACTCAGCTGCCCCCTTCAATTATCTTTTAACTCCAATATTAGAAAAACGTTGACAGAAAAATATAAAAAGGGGGAAGGAGCCGATTTATCCATGGTCGCATGTACTACTTCATTTTGTTTTCAAGGTCACTAGATAGTGAGGTGAATTTAAAAGCCTGCAGTACTTAGAAAATAAAATTAAGTTATAATTAACAAATAAACAAATGGATAATTGGATAGATATAGGTAGATAGATATAGATGGATAGTTATAGATAGGCATAGATAGAAACATAGATACATGGATATATGGATAGATGCATAGATAGATAGATAGATAGATAGATAGATAGATAAATAGATATAAAACTAAATATGATGCTTTCTCCTTTATAACCTGACTACGTAAATAGCTTTGAATCCAGAAATTTAGAATATGTAAGTCATATAAACTCTAGAATGAAGTCAAGCTGTCTACCCATTCATTTTACTGTCTAATATATAAAAGCTTCTCTGTATCTATTTAGACCCTCTCAGGGCAGAATAGTTTGTAGAAATAAGCTATCACCTAAAAATCAGAGGTTCCTCTCTCCCCTACCTTGAAGCGTCCTGTGAAGTCAGTGAGGATTTCTTATCTCAAGCATTGGGCAGGCAGGTACAAGGTGGAAACAATCACCAGATGTCTCAAGATATCCTGATATTAAATATTGCTGGAACAAATTGAAATACGAATAAATTTTTCAATATGAGAAAAAAATTGAGTAAAATTTCAAGTTCTAGATAAATAGGAGTTATTGTGGATAATGGTACTAAACCTAATTTTGAAAAATAATCTTTTGGTATCTAAATACTTTAGTTTTCATCTCCAAATAAAATACAGATAAAGTAAATGATAGAAAGCCAATGTCAAATAAAAGTTGTGAATTGTTCTGGGAATCAAAAGACCTAGGGTCCACCTTTGACAAGTCATCTGGTTTCTTAAATCTTCATTTTACTCACAGTAAAACCTCAGAGATAATGAAACTATGATTTTAAATATATATTTATATATGTATATAAAACATGTTCCAAACAAAGCCTAGGTCAAGAAAAAAGTTCTGAACATAATTTACCTAATTCTTTCCCAGAGTCTCAGTAGACACTGATAACATTCTTCCTCTCAGCATGGAAAGTGTCAGCCAGGATTCACTAACCATATTCTCAATCTTTCTTTCAACAAGATAGTTGGCATTGGTCCTGCTGGCTGTGTAGTGATAAGGGGATGGGGGGGGGGGGGAGTGAATTCTGAATTTTTCCGGGCTTCATTATCTTAGCTCCTGGAACCTTCCAACAATGTTTGATCTAGGCAGGAACACACCTACCACAACATAGGAGGTCATGACAAAACACCTTTCTCCTTATCAGTTTTTTGGCTATTTGACCTTTTTGACTATATTTTATTATTTCATAATGTTTATGTATCATTTTTCATATTTATGGATCATTTATAATAACTCACACTTATTTAGTTATATTGGGGGAAAGTGTAGTATTCTGGGAAGTGCTGATCAATTTAATGAATTTCCTTAATCAGCTTGATGAGATTTCAAAGGATGACTGTTTGTTTATAGGAAGGGTTCTTAACCTCTATTTTGTATCAAGGCAATCTGATGAAACCTCTAGGCCCCTTCTCAGAATAATATTTTTAAATACATAAAATAAGACAAATACAATTGCAAAGTTAACCATTCATTCATTTATTTAATTTATTAAGGATCCCAATTTAAGAATACCTAATTTAGAGTTATCTAAAAGGTACCTCCTAAGGAGGGTAAGTATGCCCCATGAGAGGTAAAGAGGAGTCTCAGCTTTGGGAGCTCAAAAGCAAATGAATTCAATAGTTTACCCATCAGATCTTCTAAAGAGAAAAGATTTCCTGATGCAGAGGAGAGTAGTCTGCCTAATTTCCTGGGCAATACATTACCTAAAAAGCAAAACCCAATGAGCTACTCAGATGGTACAAATATGGAAAGGAAAGGCTTATTTGGTAGTTCCCAAAGTATGTTGGACTGTAGGTAGAAGGGAGGAGCCTAAACCAGAAGGTGGCAAAATGAGACTGAAAAGGATCATATATTATGCTATTCGAGAGGAATTTATGATAATGTCAAGGTATGGTCCTGAAATCAAACTGAATTTCAGACCTCTTTGACAGGAGGCTCTCTGAATCTTAAAAACCAGTTCTCTTTCTATTGGTTGACTGTTTGCATATAAGATTCCTAGTCTGTCTTCTAACAGTGCCAGTTATTTTTTTTTGTCCTGTTTGTGGTTATTGAACACTAATAATGTTGACTCTCTTTAGTTTCTAGATGAAATAAACCAAATGTTTTGCTTTTATCAAACAAATAGCTTTTTCTTACCAGTTTTACCTGTGGGACACATTTTTTCCACATAGTTTGATGTATCTAATATCTCCTAACTTGGATATCTATGAGATAGTATTTCTAAAGTCCTGAAATAAATCTAACGTACAAGGGAGGACTATTCCCATTTTCCTTCAAGTATGGTATGTTTTTGTTATTAAACCAATCATGTGATTTTTTCCTTCTTTTGAAAAAAGAATGTATTAAAGCTCAGAAAATAATGATCCAAATGAGAGGCTCCTTTGAAGAAAAATAAAAAATAAATACACAAAAAGTAATAATTTCATTGAATTCCCAGAATATATCTAACTATTGTGTCCCTCGCCACTTTGAATCAGGCAGCTAGAGGAAGATTTATTGACCTTCATACTTATTTGTGTCCTAGTAACAGAGTTTAACTTATAAATGTATAAGGTCTTGAGTGACCTTAAATGCTTCAGCACACAATAATAGACTGTGTGGCTAAGATAAACTATCTATGGATATCCATTTCAAATTAAAGCAGAAGCCAATTTAAGAGCAATATTGCACAAAGAATTTCTTACTATAAAATTAAATATAGGGGAATGGAGAGAACTGTTTCTTAGTGCAAAACAACAACTTGGTTTTTGTTTTTCTTCCCTTTTAATTTATTTGACTTGAGAAAAATTAAAGGAAAAGAATCTTTGCTGTTCCACCTGGCTTTATTTCTTTTGTTTCTGACATCAGCAAAGTGAAAGGCTTTTCAAAACTCAACACAATGCTGTAAAAATGGATCTGATTACTCTATAAATGCTTTAGTTATTCAAGTTGGGATTATTGGTGTGTTCTCTCACTTTAACCCCACAATTAAAATTAGCTAATCACAAAAGCAAAGAATTTATATGGGAAGATGAGAAGTGTTAAGGCTTAGTTCAATTCTACAAATATTTATTAAGCATCTACAATGTGCAAAATTATACAAAACGGCTTTTTGAAATCTGAGAAATCAAGATAAAATCCACATAGATCAAATCAAAGAATCTTGGAATTGAGGAATAGGGAGAGAACTACCATCTACCCTAACCCATAAATTAAAGTAATCCACATACTAACATATCTGACAAGGTGTTGCATCAATTTTCATTGAAGACTTCCAAGGAAAAGAATCCACCACTTCTCAAGGAAGGTTGTTCAACTTTGGTATACTTAGGGCAGGTAGGTAGTGCAGTGGATAAAGCATTGAGTGCAGAGTCAGGAGGACATACCTTTCTGAGTTCAACTCTGACCTTGAAGTAAGTCCCTTAGCAAGCCAGCAGCAGGCCTCAGGGACAACTGAATTGGCAGTAGTAAATTCTAGAGCTCTTGGCCCAGAAAGGGTTAGACAACTGGTCAGAAGAAGTATAGGGATCCTTTTGTTGGAAATCAGATTCAAGACTCTGCTGCACTGTCCAACCATAAATCTGAATCATAGCCCATAGACAAGAGCCCTAGGCTCACAGAGTATGCAGTTACAAGGGAGAGGAGACTTTGGTCACAATTTCAGGACAAAAAAGACCAGAACAGAGGCCAGGAGCATAGGCAAGGAGAGTGGTATCTCTCCTTAGGTCATTTACCACATCAGAACAACTGAAAACATGTAGACTCTCTAGAACTAGCTCTGAAAACAGATACTCAAAAGACCTGAGGCTTCGGACACTGTCCCCTCAACCTCGGGAACAGAGACTAATTTTAACATAACATTAACAAAGTCAAGAAATAGACTGAGAAAATGAGCAAATATCAGCAACAAAAAAATCTGAATATAGAAAATTATGATGATGCCTGGGAAAGTCAAAACACAAATGCAGAACAAGACAATAGTCAAGACAGGTACATCAAAAGCATCCAAGAAAAATGCAAATTGGTTACAGACCCAAAAAGAATTCCTAGAAGATCCTAAAAAGAATTTCTAAAACCAAAAAAGCAAAATAGTAGAAAAATTGAGAAGAGAAATGAGAATGATACAAGAATTCATGAAGAAAGTATCAGAAGCACAAATTATAAAAAAAGAAACTAATACCTTAAATAATAGGCCAAATTCCAAACAAAAGTACAAAAATCTATTGAAGAGAAGAACTTTTTTGGAATCAATTGAAACAGGAGATACAAAAGCTCTATGAAGAAAATAGTTCCTTAAAATTAGAATTAGAATCAGTGGTTTGAGAGACAGTTCTAGATATGGGAGGTACTAGGTTCAAATCTGGCTTCAAACACTTCCTAGCTGTGGCAAGTCACTTAATTCCTGTTGCCTAATACTGCTCTTCTGCTTTGGAACCAACACACAGTATTGATTCTAAGATGGAAGGTAAGGGTTTTTTAAAAAGAAAGAAAGAATAAATGAAATCAAAAGAAAAAATTAGAAGAAAATGTTAAATATTTCATCAGAAAAAAATTGACCACAAAACTAATTTAGGAAAGATAATATAAGAATTATTGGACTACCTGAAATGATTGAAGAACCTAGACATTATCTTTCAATAAATTATCAAGAAAAACTATCTTGGTATTATGAAAATTTGGGGGTAGGAGTTTGAACAAAAGTCAGGAGAGCAGTTTGGTAAAACACAAAATATTTAGTTTATTTTGAGGAAAGTGCAGATAGAAAATTGAAAGAAGGAAAATAAAAGAAATCTTATACTTATACTTAAGATCCCAATCCTAACTATAATCTCTTCAAAAACCCTAAATCTATCTGCCTTCAAGGACAGTGTCTTCTGCCAGGCCAAGCTTGGGCTACTCTTCTACTCTAACTATCTAAGAATTTACCCACTATCTAGCTAGCTACCTAAAATGATCAATAATCAATAGTCAATCAGGTTGTTAATGGCCTTAAATCTGTTTTCTCTATTCACAACTGTCTGTTAGAAAAAACTGCCAGTCTCAGAGAGAGAGCCAGAAACTGCTACTCTTCTCCTCAGGGGACCCAGAGACCAAAGCCCCTTTCAACTGCCTGCAACTCACCTACCAACTGTCAGCCATGCCCTCCTAACTGTCATCAACTAACAGCCTGCACAATAGTGGGGCTCTTACTAAGAAATCTTTTTGCTCCATTGCCTCTTAAAGAGAAAAAAAATTAAGAAACTTTTCTTAACAGTATTATAGAACCAAAGGGTGAAAGAGAAATTGAAAAAACCCACCAATCATCTCCTGAAAGACATTCCAAAATGAAAATTTCCAGGAATATTATAGTCAGATTCCAAAGTTCCCAGTTCAAAGAGAAAATGCTGTAAGTAATCAGAAAGAAACAAGACACAAGATCACAGTCAGGATAACAAAACATTTAGTAGCTTCTACATTAAAGGATAGGAAGGCTTGTAATACAATATTCTGGAGGGCAACAGGGATAGGATTACAACCAAGAATAATCTCCCCAGCAAAACTGAGTATATTCCTTCAAGGGGAAAAAATGGACATTCAATAAAATGGACATTCTTAATGAAAAAAACAAAGCAGAACAGAAAATTTGACTAAGTATAGAAAACAAATTTCTCTGATAAAGGCCTCATTTCTCAAATATATAGAAAATAGAGTAAACATTTATAAAAATTCAAGTTATTCCCCAATTAGAAAATGTTCAAAGGCTATGAATAGGAAGTTTTCATATGAATTAATGAAAGCTCTCTATAGTCACATAAAAATGGTCTAAATCACTTTCGACTAGAGAAATGTAAATTAAAATAATTCTGAGGTATTCTGTCTTAAATGACAGAAAGAAAAATGATCAATGTTGGAGGAGATTGTGGGAAAATTGAGACACTGATACACTGTTGGTGAAGTAACAAACTGCTTCAACCATTCTGGAGAGCAAAGTATACCTAGAGGGCTATAAAATTATTAAAGCTAAATTAAACTCTGGTCTTTACTTTCCATAGAGTTATTAATATTTACTTGAGCAAAAGAAGGCAGATAGAGAGAAAAAGCCCATTTCTAACTAGCCACGTGGGTTCTTTTCCACATGGCTCTCTCCTCCAACTTCCTTTTACTGCCACATCCATGGTAATAGAGCCAGAGTCAGAGAGAGAAAAACCTCTTCCTGGAACTTCCTCTTTTATTCCTACCTTAACCATGGATCCTTAATCTCAACTTTTCCAGGTCATGTGTCTAGGTCACTGTCCCATGATCCTTGCTGGAGTGCAGAGAAGCAGGTCATATCTAAATGTGTGAAGGGGGTTGGGGGGTGTTTCCATTATACAATATCATACACACCCTTTGACCTTGCAATACCACTACTATGTCTGTATCCCAAAGAGAGAAAAAATAAAAAGGAAAATGACCTACATGTTCAAAAATTTCTATACTTTCTTTGTGGTGACAAAGAATTGGAAATTGAAGGGATATCCACCAATTGGGGAATGGATAAACAAAGCAAATGATTTTGATGTGATATAATTTTGCTATAAGTAATGTGAGACTGTTTCTCCATTTTGGTCACGTGAGTAATAGGGACTGATCTCTTTTCTTTGCCCCAGCTATCTAAGGGCTTGGGCCTTTTGGCCCAGCCTAAACAGAAGGGGTATTTAAGCCCTATTCCCTTCTCTCCCTCTCTCTCTCTCTCTCTCTCTCTCTCTCTCTCTCTCTCTCTCTCTCTCTCTCTCTCTCTCTCTAATTCCTTTCTTCCTCCTGTTTGTAATTAAACTCTATAAAAGGTTGACGGCTGACTTGAGTTTTCATTTAGGAATTACATAGCTGAATTCCTTGGCGACCTTAAATTAATATATATCAGTCTTTTAAAGTGATTTCCTTGTCACATTGTGGCTGACCACACGGGAGTCTAAAGAATTCTCTCAATAAACTTCTGAAATTCCTTGCCTTTTTACTATACCGTCTCACCACTTAGTCCCTTTTAACAAAAAACTTGGCTTAAAGACACAGCTGCTAGAACACATGAGTATAAAAAAACCTTTTCTCTCTTCTCTTTTCTCCTTAAGTTAAATTGAAATCAGCAGTTTTTCTTTTTCTTCCCTTTAATCTTAAAGAACCGCTGGGTAGCTCAGTGGATTGAGAGCCAGGCCTAGAGACAGAAGGTCCTGGGTTCAAATCAGACCTCAGATACTTCCCAGCTGTGTGACTCTGATAGGCAGAAAACAGCTGTTTTAAATCTCAGCAACAGGACCCTAAAGTCCTGGCTGGAAGAGCTGTTTCTAAATATCCTTTCCCTTAAGGAACAACTTCCTGGATTAGAAAAACAAACAAACAAACAAAAACAAACAAACAAACAAACAAACAAACAAACAAAAAAACGTTGTGGAAAGTTTGTGGCTTTGCCCTGCTCCCCACGTGTTTTGTGAAATTACAAAATATATATAAAAAAATGAGTACTACATTCTTTGACAATTATATGGCAGCTTAAGAAGTAGGGGCATTGAGGAATGCAGGATACCTCCAAATTTTATATAGTTCTGTCATTTTTGTACTCCTCAATACTATATTTAGAGATGCTAAAATAAAAAAAAATTGAGGATAAAATTAAAAAATGAGGATAAAAAAATGAGGATAAAATAGAAAAAAAATGAGGATAAAATAAAAAAAATGAGGATAAAATAGAAAATATTGAGGATAAAATAGAAAATATTGAGGATAAAATAGAAAAAACTGAGGATAAAATAGGAAATATTGAGGATAAAATAGGAAATATTGAGGATAAAATGGGAAATATGGAGGATAAAATAGGAAATATTGAGGATAAAATAGGAAATATTGAGGATAAAATGGGAAATATGGAGGATAAAATAGGAAAAATTGAGGATAAAATGTAAGCCCAATTAGAAGATCTAAAAAGTTTCTTACAGGATCAATTGGCAAACCACTCTACCAGAAACAGACCTGTTTCTGAACCTTTGAATGAAGAAATTTCCTTCCCTGAAATAGAGATGGAAAACACCTTCCCTATAGCCCAGTTAACAGACTGCTTCTCTCGTGCAGTGCAAATCTTGACTGAATTTAATCCCCAAAACCCTTCCCCTGCAATCCCAGTTTCTCATGTTCCCTCTCCTACAGAAAACCAAATTCCAACGCAAGGGAGATCTTGTCCTCCTAGGGAAACCTGTCCTTGTCAAACTGACCCACAGGTACAAAATTCAACTAGAGGCCTGTTTCCTCTAAGAGAAGTACCTGAAATAGGACGGAATGGGGATGTGGTGACTTTAAGACATAGGATACCGTTTACTCCCCAAGAAATCAATGAATTTACACGAAATATCCCCACATATGAACAAGATCCTTTTCTAGTAACAAAAAAGATGGGAGACATATTTTTTCAGTATAATCCGTCTTACAAGGACGTTGAGAACTTACTACAGGCTTTCTTAAGTGAACATGAAAAAAATAAAATAAATGCTCATGTCAACAAAACCCGGGGGCGTAATGCAGCACATTGGCCGTCTCAGGATCCCGAATGGGACTATAACAATCCTGAGGATTATCTACAACTATACCGTTGTAGAGAGGCCATCCTCACGGCAATGAGGGAATGTGCAGACAGTACAGATAAGTGGATGGAACTGAAAAAATTAAGCAAAAGGAAGAAGAAACACCCTCCAGATTTATGGATAGAATTATCGAGTTTGGGGACAGATACTTAGATTGGGACTTAACTAAAGAGAGTAGTTTAAGACAAGTTAGGAGAATCTTTGTAAATAACTCTTGCAAAGCAATTAAGAATTATTTTAGAACACAATGCCCAAGATGGTCAGATATGGACCTTGAAGAATTGTGAAAAACAGCTATATTTAAAGGGAAGCAAGGAAAAGGAGGAAGAAAATAATGATGACATGGAGGAAGTGAAGAAAAAAATAAGATATTTAATAGATAGGATGACTAAATTAGAAAGTGGGCATGATAATGAACCAACGACAATTGCCCCTCTCCAGAAATCCAATTATCAATCCATTACTTGCCACTTCTGTGGGAAGAAGGGCCACAAAATGATGGAATATAGAACCTTTCTTAAGATGTTTGGAAGGAATACACAGTTTAATAATAGTTTTAGAAATAATAACTATAGAAATGATGATAATGGTTATAGAAACCAGAATTCTAGAAATTATAATAATGACTATGGAAATAACTATAATGAATATAGAAATAAGAACTTTAGAAACAAGAATTATAGAAATAGGAATTGGGAAAATGACAATGCTCAAATTGAAGAAAATTATAATGATAATGAACAACAACAATATATGAGAAATGGCACTCGTCCAAAAAATACTCGAGGTACTAATGACCCTCAGAGAAGTGCCCTTCAGGGGTCTTCATTCTCGACTTCCGGTCAAGATGGCGGCTTAGAGAAAGCTAAAGTTCAGATCTCCTGAAAACCCTTCCCGACCCATCTCAAACTATAAGCTCCTAAGGCGCCAAAATTCAAAACAATCAACAGAATAGACCCTGGGAATCCTCCTCCTGGACCTGGACCTGGATCAAAAGGTATGGCCCCCCTCAAAAGCCAGAACCCAAGATCACTCGGACCTAAGGGGTAGGAACGCAGAGTCCAAGGCTACGGGAAGCCGCAGCCCCACCCCGCTCAGAGAGCAGGGTCCTCTGAAACAACAGCAACCCTCAGGGCCTTCTATCTGAGTCTCAGTGAAAGTCACTGCCCTCAGAGCTCCCGGAAGCGGCAGCCCATACCCTGGCAGAGAGCAGGGTCTTCTGAAACAACAGCAACCCTCAGGGTGGGCAAGACAGCCTCACGGGCTGGATCCTTCTATTGGAGTCTCAGTGAAAGTCACTGTCCTGGGAGCTCCGGGAAGCCTCAACTCCTTCCCCCACAGAGAACAGGGTCCTCTGAAACAGCAGCAAACCTCAGGGCCGACAAAATAGCCTCACGCCAGCTATTCTGAAGGCAACTTCCGGAAAGCAACCCGACCCAGTCCAGTCAAGCGGGCACCTTAGCAGCAAGGAAGCAGAGAGAACCAGGGGAGAGTGTGGCCCCCTGGTCCAACACTTCCATTCCAGTTCCAGTGAAAGTCATTGCCCATACTCAATTTAACCCAGGGAAAGCTCATAGAATCGACAATCTGCCCAGGACTAAAGCCTCTGAACATCAGACAGAGATAAGAAAAGCTAATCCTCCCCATTCAGAGATGGCAAACTCCACAGAAGCACAGAAGCCCCAAAATACCAAGAAAAATAAGAAGAAAGGGGCAACTTTGGACACATTCTATGGAACCAAAATACAAAATACAGAGGAGATAGAAGACGATATGCAAGAAAATGCTCCAAAACCTTCCAAAGGAAATGGAAACTCTCCACAAACACATGAAGACTTTGAATCAGAAATGACCAAAAAGATGGAAGCCTTCTGGGAGGAAAAGTTGGAAATAATGCAAAAGAAATTCACGCATCTACAAAATCGGTGTGACCAAACTGAAAAGGAAAACCAGGCTTTAAAGGCCAGAATCAGGCAGCTGGAAGACAATGATCGTGTAAAAGAACAAGAATTAATAAAGCAAAGCCAAAATACCAAGAAATTAGAAGAGAACATAAAATATCTCACCAAGGGGGGGGGGGGGAAGGAGAACAAAAAGGGAGGGAAAGAGAGGGGGGAGGGGGAGGGAACAAAAAGGGAGGGATTAAAAAGGGAAACATCAAGGGAGGGGACAAGGGGGACTGATTCAAAGTAAATCACTGGACTAAAAGGTAGAGCCGAAGAAGAAAAGGTTAGAATTAGGGAAGGCTATCAAAATGCCAGGGTGTCCACAAATGACAATCATAACCTTGAACGTGAATGGGATGAAATCACCCATAAAACGTAGACGAATAGCAGAATGGATTAGAATCCAAAACCCTACCATATGTTGTCTTCAAGAAACACACATGAGGCGAGTTGACACCCACAAGGTCAGAATTAAAGGATGGAGTAAGACCTTCTGGGCCTCAACTGACAGAAAGAAGGCAGGAGTGGTAATCATGATATCTGATAAAGCCAAAGCAAAAATAGACCTGATCAAAAGGGATAGGGAAGGTAATTATATTTTGTTAAAAGGGACTCTAGACAATGAGGAAATATCACTAATCAACAGGTATGCACCAAATAATATAGCACCCAAATTTCTAATGGAGAAACTAGGAGAATTGAAGGGAGAAATAGACAGTAAAACCATATTAGTGGGAGACTTAAACCAACCATTATCAAATTTAGATAAATCAAATCAAAAAATAAATAAGAAAGAGGTAAAAGAAGTGAATGAAATCTTAGAAAAATTAGAATTAATAGACATATGGAGAAAAGTAAATAGGGATAAAAGGGAATACAACTTCTTCTCAGCACCACATGGCACATTCACAAAAATTGACCATACATTAGGTCACAGAAACATAGCACACAAATGCAGAAAAGCAGAAATAATGAATGACGCCTTCTCAGATCACAAGGCAATAAAAATAATGATTAGTAATGGTACATGGAAAACCAAATCTAAAACCAATTGGAAATTAAACAATATGACTCTCCAAAACCGTTTAGTTAAAGAAGAAATCATAGAAACAATTAATAATTTCATCGAGGAAAATGACAATGGCGAGACATCCTTTCAAACCTTTTGGGATGTAGCCAAAGCGGTAATCAGAGGTAAATTCATATCCCTGAATGCTTGTATTAACAAACTAGGGAGAGCAGAGATCAATCAATTGGAAATGCAAATGAAAAAACTCGAAAGCGATCAAATTAAAACCCCCCAGCAGAAAACCAGACTAGAAATCCTAAAAATTAAGGGAGAAATTAATAAAATCAAAAGTGATAGAACTATTGATTTAATAAATAAGACAAGAAGCTGGTACTTTGAAAAAACAAACAAAATAGACAAAGTACTGGTCAATCTAATTAAAAAAAGGAAGGAAGAAAAGCAAATTAACAACATTAAAGATGAAAAGGGGGACAGCACCTCCAATGAAGAGGAAATTAAGGCAATCATTAGAAATTACTTTGCCCAATTATATGGCAATAAATACACCAATTTAGTAGATATGGATGAATATATACAAAAATACAAACTGCCTAGGCTAACAGAAGAGGAAATAGAATTCTTAAATAATCCCATATCAGAAAATGAAATCCAACAAGCCATCAAAGAACTTCCTAAGAAAAAATTTCCTGGGCTTGATGGATTCACCAGTGAATTCTATCAAACATTCAGAGAACAGTTAATCCCAATACTATACAAACTATTTGACATAATAAGCAAAGAGGGAGTTCTACCAGACTCCTTTTACGACACAAACATGGTACTGATTATCACTTTCCTATAATGAAAAGTGGAAAAATGGAAACAAAAATTTAAAGCAAAACAAATTAATGGAGTATGGGTGTCATCTGAAGGAAAACCCCTGCTCCCTAGAAGTTTCTATAACCAAATTTGCCAATCTATTCATAAAAATGGTCATTTTGGCACCAAGGGCATCGTGGACTCTGTCAAGAGAGTATGGATAGCCCCTGGTATAACTACTATAGCCTCTAAAGTATGTTCAGCCTGCCCTATCTGCCAGGCATATAACCAACATGCATATCGTGGAAAAGCCTTTGGGGGACATCCTCTGGCTTACACACCTTTTGAACATCTACAGATAGATTTCATAACGATGCCAAAGGCTGGACGTTATAAATTTTGTCTAGTAATTGTAGATCAACTAACCAGATGACAGGAAGCATTTCCTACAACCCCAGCCACAGCAGATTTTGTTGCAAAGATACTTTTAAAAGAAATTATTCCTTGTTTTGGCCTGCCAGCACGTATTGACTCCTATAGAGGGAGTCATTTTACCAATTCTGTCTTAAACCAAATATATTCTTGCTTGGGGATAACTCAAATTCCATGTTCCATATCACCCCCAGAGCTCAGGCCAAGTGGAGAGGATGAATAAAGAACTTAAGACTATGATTGGCAAATTATGCACTGAGACCCATTTAAAATGGCCTGAAATTCTCCCTCTGGCCCTATTTTATCTTAGAAGCAGGCCTAGAGGAGACTTACATATTTCACCATTTGAGATGCTTTTTGGACATTCACCTATACAGGCTAAGCCTTTCTCCCCGGCTTATACATCGCTATTAGGGGGAGATATTACTATTGCTTCCTATATACAGGAGTTACAGCACAAACTACGTGAACTTCATGAATCCGGAGCTGCAGTACAAGCTGGACCATTAGACTTTTCTCTGCATGACCTGAACCCAGGAGATAAAGTTTATATCAAGAATTTCAAGCGAACTGGAGCAACTCAACCTTCATGGGAAGGACCATTCCAAATATGATTAACTACTCCAACATCTATAAAGATTGGAGAAAGAGACTCTTGGATTCACTGCTCACATGTGAAGAAAGCATCTTCTGCTGAGACTGATTGACTCTATCCTATCATATGAGTTGTGACTCTATCTTATCATATGAATTGGAGATAATAATCCATAGACAAATGGATGCTGTTTTTTTTTCAAGAATATATTGAATTACTGATTTTTTTCTTATTTTTCTTATTTCTTTTCTTTTATTTTTTGATCAGAATATTTTATTTTTTTCTCATTTTTGTACTGAAGGTACACATAATTAATATTAATATTATTTTCCCTGAAGTAATACAAGTTAATATATATACTCTTGCTATAATATCAATATATGCCTAAAAGCTTTAAACTATGGGAACCTGCCATTTATTGATAAAATATTATAGGACTGTGATTAATGTTTGTGTCTGATTTCAGGAAAAGGGATAAAAACAAGGAGCACAGACTAAACCTGAATAGTGCCAATAGAGCACACAAGAAATATTAAAGTGAGACTCGAGCTTGCAACGCTTAACTTATGTTTAAGTCGTAGGACTTCCTTGTATCTACACTCTTTACGAAGTACTCAAATAAGTACAAAGCTTGACTATCATGCTGGCTCCCTATATCCCTGAGAGAAAAAAAATCAGACGAGGGAATGACATTTCCCCATTAAAATAGAATTCTAATTCTTTACTTCTTATATTATGGCAACTTTCTGTAGTCTTGGCTACAAATGGCTAAGTGAAATATTACTGCATTCTGTCCTACATACTTGTGGGATACAAATTACTTTAAACTGGACCTATACAAGGCCTATTTTGAATTTTTCTTATGTTTTTGATTATTTTTCTATTCTTTTGATAATTGACACATACACCCCCATAACTGAACATTGCATTCTGAGCTAAACTTGATATTTTTTAAATACTTACTTCAGGGGGGATTGTATTTTAATTTAAAATCTAAAGAATTTTTGAATTTTTGTTTGTTTGAGATTGTATTTTTATAAAAATCCAAGAATTTTGTTTAAGATTTTACTTTTATAAAAAAATTCAAAGATTTTGATTCTGTTTGAGAAAAGATCTTCAAGAAAGAAGCTTGAAACTTTTATATCCAGAGAATGAACTGTTGCAGAAAGATGCCGAAAACCTACACTTCATCAAGAAGATCAAGAATGAATTTTGGATGTGATTGATTAGACTGAATTTTTGATTGAACATTTATTGTAACTGTACACATTTATGCCAAAAGGGACTGCCCCTAATTTGGCTTTCTGTCAATGCGCCTAACAAACATTGGTTTTGCTTTCTTTTCTTTTCTATTTCCTCTCTCACTATTCTAATTTCTTTTAGAAAATTGAATATTGTGTATATCTTTAGTTAGAAGTGAATTTAGAACTACAAAATGATTATGTTAAATGATCAATGGGGAGACTAGTCTCCCAATGATCATCAGGGGGGATTGTAAACCTTAAAATTTCTTAGACTTATAAATGTTGGAAATTTCACCATTGGGAAATTTCATACTTGAAAAATTTCCTATTGATAGTGGGTCTTGGCTATTGGAATGTGAACCCCATTGGCATGGGAGGTTCCTCCTCCTCCCTTCTTAAGATTACTTTAGGACAGAACCCTTTTGCTGAACAATGGAAAGGACTTTGACCTATGCTTAAGCATAGAACAGGAATTTCTTTGAGTCATGATTGATTTTAGAATTGATACAATGGAGATACTTGGAATGACAGAACCAAGTCTTGGAAATTGCAATCTCCACCCTACTCAGTCCTAACAGGATTTAGGAAGGGCTGCAGCATAGATCAAAATTTAATTATTCCAATCTCTACCCTACTCAGGGTAACAGGATTTAGGAAGGGCTGTAGCAAAAGATCAAGATTTAATTATTTGAGAATATGACCTCCAACAGACATGTGCAAAGCCACAGACCTCTGGGCGGTCCTGGGTTAAGCTAGAGCCACCATTGGCACAGGGAAAATGATGGACAGTGATTGGTAGATGTGAGAACTGAGGGGAGGGAACTTGGATGGTTTCCTTAAAGATAGGGGGTTCTGAGGACTGGAGGGTTGGTTGGAGAGTTTTGGCTCTGAGTGGTTGGAGAGGTGCTCTGAGAAGCTTGCTCTGAAGGAAGCTGAAGGTGGGGGCCTCTGAGACTGTTTTTCCATTTTGGTCACGTGAGTAATAGGGACTGATCTCTTTTCTTTGCCCCAGCTATCTAAGGGCTTGGGCCTTTTGGCCCAGCCTAAACAGAAGGGGTATTTAAGCCCTATTCCCTTCTCTCCCCTTTCTCTCTCTCTCTCTCTCTCTCTCTCTCTCTCTCTCTCTCTCTCTCTCTCTCTCTCTCTCTCTCTAATTCCTTTCTTCCTCCTATTTGTAATTAAACTCTATAAAAGGTTGACGGCTGACTTGAGTTTTCATTTAGGAATTACATAGCTGAATTCCTTGGCGACCTTAAATTAATATATATCAGTCTTTTAAAGTGATTTCCTTGTCACAAATGATGAATAGGAAAACCTGGAAAAACTTTCATGACTGTTGCAAAATGAAGTGAGCAAATCTATAAGAACACTGAACATGGTAACATCAAAACTATATGATGATAAATGAATAGATATTCTCAGCAATTCAGTAATCCAAGTTAATTCTGAAAGACTTGAAATAAAATGCTATTCACCTCCAGAGAAAGAACCCTTGGAGTCTGAGTGCAGATCAAAGCATTCTTTAAATTTTTTTTATTTTCTTGTTTGTTTGGAGGGCAGTTTGTCTCCAATTTTCTTTCACAGTGTGTCCAATATAGAAGTGTGGCTTCAATGACTGTACATCTATAACTTATATTAAGTTGTTTGACATCTTGGAAAGGGATGAGGGCAGAGGGGAAAAGAATTAGGAACTCAATTTTTTAAATAAATGTTAACATTTATTTGTATAAGTAATTGGGAAAAAATAAAATGCTAGGTTAAAAATAAATTCTCAAATAAAAATCTAGCCTCAAATATTTAGCAGCTGGGTGATCCTGGGCAAGTCACTTAAACGTGTTTGCCTCCATTTTTATCTGTAAAATGATCTGGAGAAGAAAATGGCAAATCACTCCAGTATCTTTGCCAAGAAAACTCCAAATGGCATCAGAGTCAGACACAATTGAAATGATCAAACAAAGAAAAAATATAGCTCAGCCTCCCCTCAAAAGTGGATTGTCTGAAAGCTGTCTCATATGCAAGGAATGTTATGAATCCCTAGTGAGATTTCTCTTTGCCATACTAACCAAAAGAAATCTTATTAGAAAGCAAAAGGCACTTAACAAAGGTAAATGCTTCACACATTTACATATAAGTAAGAGTGAACACATGGAGAGAATTATTAGAGCTTAGAAAACCTGGGTGAGTGAGGCCACATGCATAAACAAAATATGGAGCCAAAGCTCTTTTAAGGCTATGTCCTGGGAGGAACCCCTCTCTATGACTGATGCTGCTGCCTTCTTTGTTGGATAGGAAAGTTGTTGGTCCTCTTTGAGGCCATCATCAGTTCCTGCCTCTGCTACCTGCTCTTTGCTGGTCTTCTACTCTCTACCACTGCCTTTTGCTGTTCTCTGCTCAGTCTCTACTGCACTCTGTTGGCCTTCCAATTCATTGCAGCAGCTCTTAGGTGGTTCAGTTGTTTTTATTCAAGTCATGACCAACTCTTTGTCAACCTATTTGGGATTTTCATGGCAAAGATGTTAGAGCAGTTTGCCATTTCCTTCTCCAGTTCATTTGACAGATGCGGAAATTGATGGAAATAGTGTTAAGTGAGTCACTCAGCGTTATACAAGCTAAGAAGTGTCTGAGGATGGATTTGAACATAGAAAGATGTTGCTTCCAGCACAACACATGAACAGGTAGGTTCTTAATCTGTGAGGAAAAACAGGGACACTACTATAGGGAAAGGGAAAAAGAAGGGAAAAGGTGTAAGAAAGTACACAAAGACAGGAATTGGAAGGAGCCTTGAAACCTCTCCAATTTGAACGCTCTTCAGCAGGAGTATTTATTTACAAATTGATCAATTAGCTGAGGAGGGCACATTGATAAGAATTACAATGGTTCATTCAAAATTACAACTTTTGGTTCCACAAATATAATACAGAATTTTGGATGCAGAATGTTTCTTCCTAAATTTCACGATTCTAAAAATATGTTACAAATAGACATATAAGATTTCCTGGAACGTCAGACTTAGCATAGGCCTTACTGAACATCCTCTGCAATGTATTTATCTATAGTGTCTTTTTCTTGCTGTAAGAGTTGTGTGCTGTGAATCTTAAAAATTCTCAGACCCTACTTCATAAGATTTGGTTAAGACCATTCCCCATTTAAACAATGAAGGTACTTGATCAGGAATGTGGGAACTCTACTTCACCCATACTTAAGCATACTTTAGGGGAAGATAAAGTTGTAAACTCCTTACTGAACAATGAAAAGTACTTAACTCATACTTATAGTGAGGCAAAATTCCTTAAGCTAAGTCTATTTTTAGATCTAATACAAAAAGGTGCTAAGTACCTATGAAGGTCAGGCAACTTGCAAACTTGCAAGTGGCAAAGAGGTGTGAACTCACTCAGAAGTTTTAGTCTACCCAGAGAAGTTGAGAATTAAAGAAGGTGTGAATTAAGAATGGTCAGTCCTTTGGGAAAATGTCTACTGTGATTGGTAGATGTGAGAACTTAGGGGAGGTGACATAGGAGAAAATTCTCTTTAAAAGGAGCTCAAAAGAGGTCTCTGGAAGACTCAACTTGCCAAAACTGAATTGGAGAGAGGCAGCTTGCCAGAGCTGTCTTAAAGGGCTTGGTGGCTGAACTTAGTTCAGCTTGCCGAAGCTGAACTGGTGGGTCTCTCTGAACACTAGAATCTTGCTTGGGACAAATCTTGTGAGTGGATAAAAGACTGACTGACCTCTCTCTTAAGGCTTAAAAGCCTATATCTTTTCTCATTGTTTCCTCTTACTCTCTCTCTTTCATTAATTCCTTATTTGTATTAAAATCTCCATAAAAACCCAGCTGAATTGAGTATATTTCATATTTGGGAATTTTTCCCTGGTGACCACTATATTTTTGATTTGAAACCATATTTATGCGGTCACAGTTTATGCCAACCACTCTTTTAATTATTACAGTGCCTATGTAGATAAGGAGAACTGCTTGAAATGTGACTTTTGTAAAGCTGAGAGATAATGAATCTGCTTATTTGGAAGATTTGGGTAGCTAGGAGGATGCCTTTCTTTTGAAAAAGAGCTGAATTAAGTTTGTTTCCTGCCTTCTGCATTTTAGTTTGTTTTTTTAATCCAAATCAATTCTTTGAAGTTTTCAGTACTTATCAATCTTATGAATTTTAATATAATCATAACAAGAAAATTTCTCTTATAATTAAATCTAACTTTCAACTGTCCCTATACCATTGTCTTTGTTTTTTTTTCTGTGAGATTCCTTTTAATTTTATTTTGTTTTTTGGAAATTTTTATTTAATTAGTTAATTTAGAATATTTTTCCATGGTTACAAGATTCTTATTCTTTCCTTCTCCTCCCTCCAACCCCCCCTCCCATAGCTGACATGGAATTCCACTGGGTTTTACATGTGTCATTGATCAAGACCTATTTCCATATTATTGATATTTGAGCTAGGGTGATCCTTTCGAGTCTTTAGATCTTTAGAGTCACATCTCCATTGACCCATGTGATCAAGCAGTTGTTTTTTTCTTCTGTGTTTCTACTCCCACAGCTCTTTCTCTGAATGTGTATAGACCATTGTCTTCAGGTTCAGCTTTGAGTATATTTTTAATCTCAAGATTCGTTAGTTCTGATCTCTTCAAAAGATGAGACTTGCTTGACTCTAGGCATAGCACTCCATCCACTACACTACCTGGCTGCAGTTCAGATGAATCTTCCCTCCAAAGGAAGGGTCTCAGATCTTTTATAGTATAGCCCCAGTGGCAATTTCAATTCTTTTGGAAATCGGATCCACAATCATACTTAGTCAATCATCAGTCTGAAACTGTTTTGTGCCTTTTAAATCCCTCAGTTTCTGTCTCAAATATCACTCTCTGATTTCATAGTAAATGTACAAGGGACTCAGGTGAACTTCATTTCAACTCCCATAATATCCTTGGTTATTAACCTAGGTCCAAACTTAGGAGCTTTACTTAGCAAGGGTAGAGGGGTTAGTGTCTTAATTTTCCACCATGTCATTGGTAATGGAGTGAAGCATAATTGGTAATGGAATAAAGAATAATATGCTTCACCTTCTTATTTTGTGTGATTCATATCCATAGCTTTCCATGAATCTTCCCTAGAAGATCTTCACCAATACACTGGAGGTCTCCCTCCTCTGATTCTTTTAATGTGTCATCAATATTGGGTAGTATCAGAGAAGTCCACCTGCTCTCTCTCTCTCACTCACTACATGACTGGCTTTTTCTACTCATAATAATGAATTCTATTTTATATCCTTTATGCCTCAGTCAATTATACCTTCATCTTCCCATTGTCCTCTGAGTCATATGGAATTGCATTTCTTCTGGAATCTTTGTGTTTCCATGATTCACACATCCAGGAAGCATCGACAGAATACTATGTGGGGGAGGCAGTTTTTGTGTCCATGAGCAGGATGGCATTATGGATGGAAAGCACTGACTAACTTTTCTACTGTGATCTATACTCTTCTCCTCTTATTCTTCAATTCAGAGATCAGCTTATTTCCTATCTTCAGAGTCTCTCAAAGACTCATATGATGACCAATTAAATCAGCTTCCTGTCAGATTTTCAAGAAAAAAACCCCAACAATATATATCCTTGATCCACTTGGTATTTCCTGTGGGTATTGCTCACTCAGACTGGTTTGGGGTCTCATTGAGGATATCCTATAGCATTCCTGAATCACTCTATTATCCACCACTGAGAATATCTTATGTAGGACTGCCACCTTGATGCTGGCAGGTAATTCTACTGGATTTTATGCTTGATTGAATTTGATGCTCAAATGGAACTTCTGAGAGTTCTTTGTTCAATAATCCTTTGCCATGTGTTTTTATATAATCTTAGGGAAACACTTCCTACTAGAAAATCTGTAAGGGTGGACTTGGCTCCATCAAATGATAGGGAGGGAGGAGGGTTCTCACAATGAGAGAGCGTGTTCCTGAGGACTTTGATTTTCCTAGTAAAGTGGGAAGCTAGGTCATCTGCTGATATAGAGTAGGGCTTAGTTTTTGAGACTTGCAAGGAAAGAAGATTTTGAATACTTGCTGTGGGATTATAATATAGAACCTGTTAGAAAAGAATGGAAAGATGACAAAAATTGAGGACCAAGTTAAGGTTAAATAATAAACTTACAGTAGATTCAGTAAAGCAGTTTTCTGATCTCCTCCATCAGTGTTCAATAGTTTAGGCATAGAAGAAGAAGGGAGTGGGTAACTCCTCCTTAGCTATTAGAGAGTTAACGACAGGGCATTAGTCAAGGCAACCAAAGGGAAAAAAAACTGAATCTTTTAAACATTTAGCTATGGAGTCAAGAAAGTGAATTGTGGTGAAACCAGAGTAGGGGTGATAGATTGGGAGTAGGGAGCATAGAAGTACTCAGTGTCACAGTGGGAAAAAGAATAGGTTCTGGAGAAAATGAAGCAGTGGATAAAATGAAAGAATAGAGAAATTTTTTGAGAAAATCATTTCATAATTTAAGATCACAGAAATTGGGCAGTTTGTGGTGATGTAGTTTACAGTGTAATCATTGTAGATATCAATGGCAGAGAATATGGGATAGGGAGAGAAAGGACAAGGTAAAGGTAACATAGAAACTCATAGGAGTTGTGGAAGTTGACATGAGGATTGGAAAGTAGCAGCAATAAGAATCCAAAGCAGGTAATATAGAAATGGAATGAATATTAAAGGAGTAAAAATTTCTGAGTAGTGGTTATAGAGAATCTGGAAGAGACAATAGTAACATTAGCAACAGCATTTCAAGATCTGCAAAATGCTTTCTATATTTAATCTCACTTATATTTCACAACAACTCTGGGAAATAGTTGCTTCTATTATCATCACTATACATATGAAGACCTGAGCAGAAGAGAGGTTAAATTATTTGCCCAAAATTACATAGCTACTGAACATCTACAAAATTTGAACTCACATCTTCTTAGCTTCAAGGCCAGTGCTATATCTACCATGCCAGGCTGCATCAAAGAGTAGTAATGAGTCTGATGGCTCCTCCTGGCCCAGTGCATTAAGGGTAATGAAAAAAGACAACCAACACTGGAGTGGATGGGCAGACATCTTGCAAAAATGTTTCTCTGTGAAAAAGAAAATTGATATAGTGTGAGATGAAGAAATCTATAATGAAGGAAAAATCAAAAGTAATGGTTTGGGTCTACAAAAAGATGAACATGTAGGGTGGGTACCAGAGAAAGAAGATTTCACTTCAATAGATGGTAACTAAAGCACAAAATTATGAGAACAGGAGATATGAATTTGTCACAATAGGTAAGGTATCAGTTGTTCATATATTCAGTTGAACAGTGGGCATACTACCATGGATATCATCACCACAGACCATTCTCTTTTCCAGCCCCAGATCCTCTTTGTAACTGTGGATGTAGAGAAATGAAGTGGTCATGTGTTGCCTGTGACAAAAGGTCATCTTCGACAAAAGAAACATTAAGATCACCATTATATTGGTTGAGATCACATGATAGATAGGTCATTAATCATGGTCAATATAAAATCAATATGTCAATTTCAAAGATTATTACAAAGAGGAATAGAATAGTGAACCAACATATGGCTCACCATTTAAGTAAGTTAAAATCATTACATCTTTTCCATTCCTAAATTAATTTTCTTTCTCTTTTTAAAAATGTCTTCATTCTCGACTTCCGGTCAAGATGGCGGCTTAGAGAAAGCTAAAGTTCAGATCTCCGGAAACCCTTTCCTACCGATCTCAAACTATATGCTCCTAGGGCGCCAAAATTCAAAACGATCAACAGCATAGATCCTGGGAATCCTCCTCCTGGACCTGGAAATGGATCAAAAGGTATGGTCCCCCTCAAAAGCCAGAACCCGAGATCATTTGGACCTAAGGGGTAGGAGAGCCGAGTCCAAGGCTACAGAGGGAAACTTAGAGCCGAGATTGTAACCTCTTGGCCAGATCCTTCTATCCGAGTCTCAGTGAAAGTCACTGCCCTCGGAGCTCCGGGAAGGCGTGGCCCCTCCCCACTCAGAGAGCAGGGTCCTCTGAAACAACAGTAACCCTCAGGGTCAACAAGACAGCCTCACGGCCAGCTATTCTGAAGGCAACTTCCAGAAAGCAACCCAACCCAGTTGAGGGGGCACCCAAACAGCAGGGAAACAGAGAGAGCTGGGGGAGAGTATAACCCCCTGGCTGGATCCTTCCATTCCAGTTCCAGTGAAGGTCACTGCCTTAAGGCATACTCAGTTCAACCCAGGGAAAGCTCATAGAACAGACAATCTGCCCAGGACTAAAACCTCTGAACACCAGACAGAGATAAGAAAAGCTAATCCTCCCCATTCAGAGATGCCAAACTCCACAAAAGCACAGAAGCCCCATAATCCCAAGAAAAATAAGAAGAAAGGGGCGACTTTGGACACATTCTATGGGGCCAAAATACAAAATACAGAGGAGATAGAATACGATACACAAGAAAATGCTCCAAAACCTTCCAAAGGAAATGGAAACTCTCCACAAACCCATGAAGAATTAAAAGATGGAAGCCTTCTGGGAGGAAAAGTGGGAAATAATGCAAAAGAAACTCACACATCTACAAAACCGGTGTGACCAAACTGAAAAGGAAAACCAGGCTTTAAAGGTCAGAATCAGGCAACTGGAAGACAATGATCATGTAAAAGAGCAAGAATTAATAAAGCAAAGCCAAAATAACAAGAAATTAGAAGAGAACATGAAATATCTCACCGACAAGGTGACAGATCTGGAAAATAGAGGGAGAAGAGATAATTTAAGAATAATTGGACTTCCAGAAAAGCCAGAAATAAACACCAAACTCAACATCATGACACAAGATATAATCAAAAAAAATTGCCCAGAGATTCTAGAACACGGGGGTAATACAGCCACTGACAGAGCTCACAGAACACCTACACTAAACCCCCAAAAGACAACTCCCAGGAATGTAATTGCCAAATTCCAAAGCTATCAAACAAAAGAAAAAATCCTACAGGAAGCCAGAAAAAGACAATTTAGATATAAAGGAATGCCAATCAGGGTGACACAAGACCTTGCAAGTTCTACTCTGAATGATCGTAAGGCATGGAACATGATCTTCAGAAAGGCAAGAGAGCTGGGTCTTCAACCAAGAATCACCTACCCAGCAAAACTGACTATATACTTCCAAGGGAAAGTATGGGCATTCAACAAAATAGAAGACTTCCAACTTTTTGCAATAAAAAGACCAGAGCTCTGTGGAAAGTTTGATACCGAAAAACAAAGAGCAAGGAATACCTGAAAAGGTAAATATTAAGGAAAGGGAAAAGAAGAAAAATGTTATCTTCTTTTATTCAAACTCTCTTCTATAAGGACTACATTTATATCAATCTATGTATACTAACATGTGGGGGAAATGTAATGTATAAATAAGGGATAAAGAAAGACCTAATAGAATAATCTTTCTCACACAAAGATTCACATGGGAAAGGGAGGGGAAGAAAACTCCTATAAGAAGGAAAGGAAGAGAGGGTTTTTTACTTAAACCTTAATCTCAGGGAAATCAACTCTGAGAGGGAAAAACATCCAGATCCATTGGGATCTTGAATTCTGTCTTACCCAACAAGGGTAGGAAGAAGGGAAAACCAAGGGGGGGAGGGGAAGAGGGAAAACAAAAAGGGAGGGAAAGAGAGGGGGGAGGGGGAGGGAACAAAAAGGGAGGGACTAAAAAGGGAAACATTAAGGGAGGGGACAAGGGAGGCTGATTCAGAGTAAATCACTGGACTAAAAGGTAGAGCCGAAGAAGAATAGCTTAGAATTAGGGAAGGATATCAAAATGCCAGGGAGTCCACAAGTGACAGTCATAACATTGAACGTGAATGGAATGAACTCACCCATAAAATGTAGATGAATAACAGAATGGATTAGAATCCAAAACCCTACCATATGTTGTCTCCAAGAAACACACATGAGGTGGGTAGACACCCACAAGGTCAGAATTAAAGGATGGAGTAAGACCTTCTGGGCCTCAACTGACAGAAAGAAGGCAGGAGTGGTAATCATGATATCTGATAAAGCCAAAGCAAAAATACACCTGATCAAAAGGGATAGAGAAGGTAATTATATATTGTTAAAAGGGACTTTAGATAATGAGGAAATACCACTAATCAACATATATGCACCAAATAATATAGCACCCAAATTTCTAGTGGAGAAACTAGGAGAATTGAAGGAGGAAATAGACAGTAAAACCATATTAGTGGGAGACTTGAACCAACCATTATCAAATTTAGATAAATCAAATAAAAAAATAAATAAGAAAGAGGTAAAAGAAGCAAATGAAATCTTAGAAAAATTAGAATTAATAAATATATGGAGAAAAATGAATAGGGATAAAAAGGAATACACCTTCTTCTCAGCACCACATGACAGATTCACAAAAATTGACCATACATTAGGTCACAGAAACATAGCACACAAATGCAGAAAAGGAGAAATAATGAATGCAGCCTTCTCAGATCACAAGGCAATAAAAATAATGATCAGTAATGGTACATGGAAAACTAAATCAAAAACTAATTGGAAATTAAACAATATGATACTCCAAAATCATTTAGTTAAAGAAGAAATCATAGAAACAATAATTTCATCGAGGAAAATGACAATGGCAAGACATCCTTTCAAACTTTTTGGGATGCAGCCAAAGCGATAATCAGAGGTAAATTCATATCCCTGAATGCTTATATTAACAAACTAGGGAGAGCAGAGATCAATCAATTGGAAATGCAAATTAAAAAACTCAAAAGCGATCATATTATAACCCCCCAGCAGAAAACCAAACTAGAAATCCTAAAAATTAAGGGAGAAATTAATAAAATCAAAAGTGATAGAACTATTGATTTAATAAATAAGACAAGAAGCTGATACTTTGAAAAAACCAACAAAATAGACAAAGTACTGGTCAATCTAATTAAAAAAAGGAAGGAAGAAAAGCAAATTAACAGCATCAAAGATGAAAAGGGGGACAGCACCTCCAATGAAGAGGAAATTAAGGCAATCATTAAAAATTACTTTGCCCTGGTCTTCCGGGTAATCATGGCTGCAATCTAGACGCCACACGCTTCCTCTCCCCGGCACCGAACGAAATAGACTACATCAAAGGAGCATAAAATCACCTTTGGAGGAACAGAAGGACTCCCCAGTACCCCACAGAGGTAAAGGTACGTGGGGCTTGAACATTTCCACACTAAAATAAGAAGGAAAAGCTTGCACAGAAAAGTGAACTGAGCCACCCTTCCCCCACCCCACCTCCCCCACTAAACCAGAGTGAGCTACCTAAGCGCTCACCGGGACAGCGAGTGAGTGGGGAGCGTCTCTGTCTGGGGGGGCACTCCAGGGTCCTTGGGATCTGGGGACTGCCAGGAAAAAACGTCTCAGGGAGGTTTCACTGGAGAATCCAGTGGAACTGTACTTGGGGCGGGCTGCGCTGAACACTGCGGACCACGCTTTGATTATCTGGGCGGAGCTGAATACCTGGGCTCGGAGGCTGGGAAGAACTAATCTGAAGCAACCTAAATTCACAGAAAAACCGCTCATATAACCCAGACCCCAGACCAAAAAGGAAAGGGGAATAAAACCACCAAAGGGATGGCTCACATGGCCCAAAATCAAGCCTCCAGGAAGAAAGGGAAAAAAGTGACTATTGAAAACTTTTATGGTGGAAGCAGCCAAGGAAAAGAGGAGAATGAGGAGGAAATCCAAAAAAATTCAGAACACGCCTCCCAAAATGGAAACTATCAAAAAGCTCTGGAAGATCACAAACTGGAACTTATCCAAAAGATGGAAACCTGGAAAGAAAAATGGGAGAAAGAGTTCAGCTGTCTGACAGATAAGACTGCTCAATTGGAAAAAGAACTCGAAGCATCCAATAGAAGGGCAGACAAGGCTGAAAAGCAAAACCAGTCCCTAATGACCAGAATTAAGCACCTCGAAGAAAGTGAGATGATAAAACAGCAAGAATCAATAAAGCAAACCCAAATAATTAATGAATTGGAAGAAAACATAAAATATCTCACTGAGAAGGTCACAGACCTGGAGAACATAGGAAGACGAGAAAATCTCCATATTATCGGTCTCCCAGAAAAACCAGAGGTAAACAACAAATTGGATATTATTCTACAGGAGATTATAAAAGAAAATTGCCCTCACGTTCTGGAGCAAGGGGGCAAAATAGAAATAGAAAGGATTCATAGAACACCTTCTATACTAAATCCCCAAAAGACAACGCCTAGGAATGTAATTGCCAAATTCAAGAGCTTCCAAGTAAAGGAGAAAATCCTACAAGAAGCCAAGAAGAAGAGCTTCAGATATAAGGGGGCTCCCATAAGGATCACACAAGACTTAGCGGCTAAAACACTAAGAGACCGCAAAGCATGGAACACGATATTTAGAAAGGCAAGAGAGCTGGGTCTCCAACCAAGAATCAACTACCCAGCAAAACTGACTATATACTTCCAGGGGAAAGTATGGGCATTCAACAAAATAGAAGATTTCCAAGCATTTGCTAAGAAAAGACCAGAGCTCTGTGGAAAGTTCGATATCCAAGCACAGAAAGCAAGAGAAACATGAAAAGGTAAATATGAAAGAAAGGGAAAAGGAGATAAATCTTATCTTTTTCTTTAAGTCAAACTCGCTTCTATAAGGACTACATTTACATCAAATTATATATATTAATATGTGGGGAAAATGTTTTGTGGAACTCTCATAAATTGTATCATCATAAGAGTAGTTAGAAGAAACATGCATAGGGAACAATTGGGGCATTAAGAAGATTTGGGGAAAGTTGGGGCAAAGAAAGGAAAAGGGAGGGGGGAACCGCGATAACACTAAGATTTACTTCAAGAAATAGGGGGGGAATCAATAGAATAATCTTTCCCATATAAAGATACACATGGGAAGGGGAGGGGAAGAACTCTCATATGAGAAGGAGAGGAAGAGAGCGTGAAGTGGAATTACTTAAACCTTACTCTCAGTGAAATCAAATCTGAGAGGGAAGAACATCTAGATCCAGTGGGATCCTGAATTCTATCTTATCCATTAGGGCAAGAAAGAAAGGAAACTCAAGGAGGGGGAGGGGGAAGGGAGTACAAAAAGGGAGGGAAGTAGAGGGGGGAGGGGAAGGGGGCATAAAAAGGGAGGGTATAGAAAGGGAAGCATCTCAAGGTAGGGGACTAGGGGGACTGACCTAAAGTAAATCACTGGTTCAAAAGGAGAAAGCTAAAGAAGAAAGGTCAGAACTAGGGGAAGATATCAAAATGCCAGCGAATCCACAAATAATAATCATAACTTTGAATGTGAATGGGATGAACTCACCAATAAAACATAGACAAATAGCAGATTGGATTAGAACCCAAAACCCTACCATATGTTGTCTTCAAGAAACACATATGAGACGGGTTGACACTCACAAGGTTAGAATTAAATGTTGGAGTAAGACCTTTTGGGCCTCAACAGATAGAAAGAAGGCAGGAGTTGCAATCATGATATCTGACAAAGCCAAAGTACAAATAGACCTGATCAAAAGGGATAGGGAAGGTAAATATATTCTGCTAAAAGGAAGTATAGACAATGAGGAAATATCACTAATCAACATGTATGCACCAAATGGTATAGCATCCAAATTTTTAATAGAGAAACTAGGAGAATTGAAGGAGGAAATAGACAGTAAAACCATATTAGTGGGAGACTTGAACCAACCACTATCAAATTTAGATAAATCAAACCAAAAAATAAACAAGAAAGAGCTAAAAGAGGTGAATGAAATCTTAGAAAAATTAGAATTAATAAATATATGGAGAAAAATAAATAGGGACAAAAAAGAATACACCTTCTTTTCAGCATCACATGGCACATTCACAAAAATAGATCATACACTAGGTCATAGAAACATGGCACTTAAATGCAGAAAAGCAGAAATATTAACTGCAGCCTTTTCAGATCACAGGCAATTAAAATATTGATCGGCAAGGGTACATGGAGACCCAAATCAAAAATTAATTGGAAATTAAATAACATGATACTCCAAAATCGGATAGTTAGAGAAGAAATCATAGAAACAATTAAGAATTTTGTTGAAGAAAATGACAACGGCGAAACATCCTTTCAAACCTTATGGGATGCAGCCAAGGCAGTACTTAGAGGAAAATTCATATCCCTGAGTGCATATATTAACAAATTAGGGAGGACAGAGACCAAGGAATTGGAAATGCAAATCAAAAAACTTGAGAATGAACAAATTAAAAACACCCAGAAGAAAACCATACTAGAGATCCTAAAAATTAAGGGAGAAATTAATAAAATAGAAAGTGACAGAACTAGTGAGCTAATAAACAAGACTAGAAGCTGGTACTTTGAAAAAACAGAGTACTGGTCAATTTAATTAAAAAAAGGAAAGAAGAAAGGCAAATTAATAGCATCAAGGATGAAAAGGGGGATCTCACCTCAAATGAAGAGGAAATTAAGGCAATCATTAAAAACTACTTTGCCCAACTATATGGCAATAAATATACCAACCTAGGTGATATGGATGAATATTTACAAAAATATAAATGGCCTAGACTAACAGAAGAAGAAATAGTTTTCTTAAATAATCCCATATCAGAAAAAGAAATCCAACAGGCCATCACAGAACTTCCTAAGGAAAAATACCCAGGGCCGGATGGATTCACCAGCGAATTCTATCAAACATTCAGAGAACAGTTAATCCCAATACTATACAAACTATTTGACATAATAAGCAAAGAGGGAGACCTACCAAACTCCTTTTATGACACAAGCATGGTACTGATTCCAAAACCAGGCAGGCCAAAAACAGAGAAAGAAAACTATAGACCAATCTCCCTAATGAATATAGATGCAAAAATCTTAAATAGGATACTAGCAAAAAGACTCCAGCAAGTGATTAGAAGGGTCATCCACCATGATCAAGTAGGATTTATACCAGGGATGCAGGGCTGGTTCAACATTAGGAAAACCATCCACGTAATTGACCACATCAACAAGCAAACCAACAAGAACCACATGATTATCTCAATAGATGCAGAAAAGGCATTTGATAAAATACAACACCCATTCCTACTAAAAACACTAGAAAGCATAGGAATAGAAGGGTCATTCCTAAAAATAATAAACAGTATATATCTAAAACCATCAGCTAATATCATCTGCAATGGGGATAAACTAAATCCATTCCCATTAAGATCAGGAGTGAAACAAGGATGCCCATTATCAGCTCTATTATTTGACATTGTATTAGAAACACTAGCAGTAGCAATTAGAGAAGAAAAAGAAATTGAAGGCATCAAAATAGGCAAGGAGGAGACCAAGTTATCGCTCTTTGCAGACGACATGATGGTCTACTTAAAGAATCCTAGAGATTCAACCAAAAAGCTAATTGAAATAATCAACAACTTTAGCAAAGTTGCAGGATACAAAATAAACCCACATAAATCATCAGCTTTTCTATATATCTCCAACACAGCTCAGCAGCAAGAACTAGAAAGAGAAATCCCATTCAAAATCACCTTAGACAAAATAAAATACCTAGGAATCTATCTCCCAAGACAAACACAGGAACTATATGAACACAACTACAAAACACTCGCCACACAACTAAAACTAGACCTGAACAAATGGAAAAACATTAACTGCTCATGGATAGGACGAGCCAATATAATAAAAATGACCATCCTACCCAAACTTATTTATCTATTTAGTGCCATACCCATTGAACTACCAAAATACTTCTTCACTGATTTAGAAAAAACCATAACAAAGTTCATTTGGAAGAACAAAAGATCAAGGATATCCAGGGAAATAATGAAAAAAAAAACACATATGATGGGGGCCTTGCAGTCCCTGACCTAAAACTATATTACAAAGCAGCGGTCATCAAAACAATTTGGTACTGGCTAAGAGACAGAAAGGAAGATTAGTGGAATAGCCTGGGGGAAAGCGACCTCAGCAAGACAGTATACGATAAACCCAAAGATCCCAGCTTTTGGGACAAAAATCCACTATTCGATAAAAACTGCTGGGAAAATTGGAATACAGTGTGTGGGAGAGACTAGGAGTAGATCAACACCTCACACCCTACACCAAGATAAATTCAAAATGGGTGAGTGACTTAAACATAAAGAAGGAAACCATAAGTAAATTGGGTAAACACAGAATAGTATACATGTCAGACCTTTGGGAGGGGAAAGGCTTTAAAACCAAGCAAGATATAGAAAGAATCACAAAATGTAAAATAAATAATTTTGACTACATCACACTAAAAAGCTTTTGTACAAACAAAACCAATATAACTAAAATCAGAAGGGAAACAACAAATTGGGAAAAAATCTTCATAGAAACCTCTGACAAAGGTTTAATTACTCATATTTAAAATGAGCTAAATCAATTGTACAAAAAATCAAGCCATTCTCCAATTGATAAATGGGCAAGGGACATGGATAGGCAGTTCTCAGATAAAGAAATCAAAACTATTAACAAGCACATGAAGAAGTGCTCTACATCTCTTATAATCAGAGAGATGCAAATCAAAACAACTCTGAGGTATCACCTCACACCTAGCAGATTGGCTAACATTACAGCAAAGGAAAGTAATGAATGCTGGAGGGGATGTGTCAAATTAGGGACATTAATTCATTGCTGGTGGAGTTGTGAATTAATCCAACCATTCTGGAGGGCAATTTGGAACTATGCCCAAAGGGCGACAAAAGAATATCTACCCTTTGACCCAGCCATAGCACTGCTGGGTCTGTACCCCAAAGAGATAATGGACACAAAGACTTGTACAAAAATATTCATAGCTGCGCTCTTTGTGGTGGCCCAAAACTGGAAAACGAGGGGATGCCCATCAATTGGGGAATGGCTGAACAAACTGTGGTATATGTTGGTGATGGAGTACTATTGTGCTAAAAGGAATAATAAAGTGGAGAAGTTCCATGGAGACTGGAACAACCTCCAGGAATTGATGCAGAGCGAGAGGAGCAGAACCAGGAGAACATTGTACACAGAGACTAATACACTGTGGTATAATCAAACGTAATGGACTTCTCCATTAGTGGCGGTGTAATGTCCCTGAACAACTTGCATGGATCCAGGAGAAAAAAACACCATTCATAAGCAAAGGATAAACTATGGGAGTGGAAACACAGAGGAAAAGCAACTGCCTGAATACAGAGGTTGAGGGGACATGACAGAGGACAGACTCTAAATGAACACTCTATTGCAAATACTATCAACAAAGCAATGGGTTCAAATCAAGAAAACATCTAATGCCCAGTGGACTTACGCGTCGACTATGGGGGGTGGGGGGGAGGAAAAGAAAATGATCTTTAATGAATAATGCTTGGAAATGATCAAATAAAATATATTAAAAAAAAAAGAAATAATCAACAACTTTAGCAAAGTTGCAGGATACAAAATAAACCTACATAAGTCATCAGCATTTCTATATAATTCCAACACAGCTCAGCAGCAAGAACTAGAAAGAGAAATCCCATCAAAAATTACCCAAGACAAAATAAAATACTTAGGAATCTATCTCCCGAGACAAACACAGGATCTATATGAACACAACTACGAAACACTCTCCCCACAACTAAAACTAGACTTGAACAATTGGAAGAACATTAACTGCTCATGGGTAGGATGAGCCAATATAATAAAAATGACCATCCTACCCAAACTCATCTATCTATTTAGTGCCATACCCATGGAACTTCCAAAATTTTTTTTTACTGATTTAGAAAAAACCATAACAAAGTTCATTTGGAAGAACAAAAGATCAAGGATATCCAGGGAATTAATGAAAAAAAAATAGAAAGGAAGGGGGTCTTGCAGTCCCAGATCTCAGACTATATTACAAAGCAGCGGTCATCAAAACAATTTGGTACTGGCTAAGAGACAGAAAGGATGATCAGTGGAATAGACTGGGGGCAAGCAACCTCAGCAAGACAGTATATGAGAAACCCAAAGATCCCAGCTTTTGGGACAAAAATCCACTATTTCATAAAAACTGTTGGGAAAATTGGAGGACAGTATGGGAAAGATTAGGCTTAGATCAACACCTCACACCCTAAACCAAGATAAATTCAAAATGGATGAATGACTTGAACATAAAGAAGGAAACTATAAGAAAATTAGGCGAACACAGAATAGTATACATGTCAGACCTTTGGGAAGGGAAATACTTCAAAACCAAGCAAGAATTAGAAAGAGTTACAAAATGCAAAATAAATAATCTGCATTACATCAAATTAAAAAGTTTTTGTACAAACAAAACCAATGTAACCAAAATCAGAAGGGTAGCAACAAATTGGGAAACAATCTTCATAAAAACCTCTGACAAAGGTTTAATTACTAAAATTTATAAAGAACTAAATCAATTGTACAAAAAATCAAGCCATTCTCCAATTGACAAATGGGCAAGGGACATGAACAGGCAATTCTCAGCCAAAGAAATCAAAACTATTAATAAGCACATGAAAAAGTGCTCTACATCTCTTATAATCAGAGAGATGCAAATCAAAACAACTCTGAGGTATCATCTCACACCTAGCAGATTGGCTAACATGACAGCTATGCAAAGTAATGAATGCTGGAGGGGATGTGGCAAAGTGGGGACATTAATTCATTGCTGGTGGAGTTGTGAATTGATCCAACCATTCTGGAGGGCAATTTGGAACTATGTCCAAAGGGTAATAAAAGACTGTCTGCCCTTTGATCCAGCCATAGCACTGCTGTGCTTGTACCCCAAAGAGATAATGGACAAAAAGACTTGTACAAAAATATTCATAGCTGCGCTCTTTGTGGTGGCCAAAAATTGTAAAATGAGGGGATGCCCTTCAATTGGGGAATGGCTGAACAAATTGTGGTATATGTTGGTGATGGAGTACTATTGTGCTAAAAGGAATAATAAAGTGGAGGAATTCCATGTGAACTGGAACAACCTCCAGGAAGTGATGCAGAGCGAAAGGAGCAGAACCAGGAAAACATTATACACAGAGACTGATACATTGTGGTACAATCGAAGGTGATGGACTTCTCCATTAGTATCAATGCGATTTCCCCGAACAATCTGCAGGGATCTAAAAAAAAAATACTACCCACAAGCAGAGGATAAATTGTGGGAGTAAAAACACCGCTGAAAAGCAACTGCTTGACTACAGGGTTGGAGGAGATAAGACTGAGGAGAGACTCTAAATGAACACTATAATGCAAACTCCAACAACAGGGAAATGGGTTTGAGTCAAGAACACATGTGATAACCAGTGGAATCATGCGTCGGCTATGGGAGAGGGAAAGGCAGGGGGGGGGGGGGAAGGTGAGGGGAGGAAAAGAAAACGATCTTTGTTTCTATTGAATAATGTATGAAAACGACCAAATAAAATAATATTTTTAAAAAATTATTTTGCCCAATTATATGGCAATAAATAAACCAATTTAGGTGATATGGATGAATATATACAAAAATACAAACTGCCTAGACTAACAAAAGAAGAAATAGAATTCTTAAATAATCCCATATCAGAAAATGAAATCCAACAAGCCATCAAAGAACTTCCTAAGAAAAAATCTCCAATGTCTGCTGGATTCACCAGTGAATTATATCAAACATTCAGAGAACAGTTAATCCCAATACTATACAAACTATTTGACATAATAAGCAAAGAGGGAGTTCTACCAAACTCCTTTTATGACACAAACATGGTACTGATTCCAAAACCAGGCAGGTCAAAAACAGAGAAAGAATACTATAGACCAATCTCCCTAATGAATATAGATGCAAAAATCTTAAATAGGATACTAGCAAAAAGACTCCAGCAAGTGATTAGAAGGGTCATCCACCATGATCAAGTAGGATTTATACCAGGGATGCAGGGCTGGTTCAACATTAGGAAAACCATCCACGTAATTGACCACATCAACAAGCAAACCAACAAGAACCACATGATTATCTCAATAGATGCAGAAAAAGCATTTGATAAAATACAACACCCATTCCTATTAAAAACACTAGAAAGCATAGGAATAGAAGGGTCATTCCTAAAAATAATAAACAATATATATCTAAAACCATCAGCTAATATCATCTGCAATGGGGATAAACTAGATGCATTCCCAATAAGATCAGGAGTGAAACAAGGATGCCCATTATCACCTCTACTATTTGACATTGTACTAGAAACACCAGCAGTAGCAATTAGAGAAGAAAAAGAAATTGAAGGCATCAAAATAGGCAAGGAGGAGACCAAGTTATCACTCTTTGCAGATGACATGATGGTCTACTTAAAGAATCCTAGAGATTCAACCAAAAAGCTAATTGAAATAATCAACAACTTTAGCAAAGTTGCAGGATACAAAATAAACCCACATAAATCATCAGCTTTTCTATATATCTCCAACACAGCTCAGCAGCAAAACCTGGAAAGAGAAATCCCATTCAAAATTACCCAAGACAAAATAAAATACCTAGGAATCTACCTCCCGAGACAAACACAGGAACTATATGAACACAACTGCAAAACACTCTCCACACAACTAAAACTAGACTTGAGCAATTGGAAAAACATTAACTGCTCATGGATAGGATGAGCTAATATAATAAAAATGACCATCCTACCCAAACTTATTTATCTATTTAGTGCCATACCCATTGAACTACCAAAATACTTCTTCACTGATTTAGAAAAAAACATACCAAAATTCATTTGGAACAACAAAAGATCAAGGATATCCAGGGAAATAATGAAAAAAAAAAACCACATATGATGGGGGCCTTGCAGTCCCTGACCTTAAACTATATTACAAAGCAGCAGTCATCAAAACATTTTCGTACTGTCTATGAAACAGAAAGGAAGATCAGTGGAATAGACTGGGGGGAAGCGACCTCAGCAAGACAGTATACGATAAACCCCAAAATTCCAGCTTTTGGGACAAAAATGCACTATTCGATAAAAACTGCTGGGAAAATCGGAAGACAGTGTGGGAGAGACGAGGAATAGATCAACACCTCACACCCTACACCAAGATAAATTCAAAATGGGTGAATGACTTAAACATAAAGAAGGAAACCATAAGTAAATTGGGTAAACACCGAATAGTATACATGTCAGACCTTTGGGAGGGGAAAGACTTTAAAACCAAGCAAGACATAGAAATAATCACAAAATGTAAAATAAATAATTTTGACTACATCAAATTAAAAAGCTTTTGCACAAACAAAAGCAATGTAACTATAATCAGAAGGGAAACAACAAACTGGGAAAAAATCTTCATAGAAACGTCTGACAAAGGTTTAATTACTCAAATTTATAAAGAGCTAAATCAACTGTACAAAAAATCAAGCCATTCTCCAATTGATAAATGGGCAAGGGACATGGATAGGCAGTTCTCAGATAAAGAAATCAAAACTATTAATAAGCACATGAAGTGTTCTAAATCTCTTATAATCAGAGAAATGCATATAAAAACAACTCTGAGGTATCACCTCACACCAAGCAGATTGGCTAACATGATAGCGAGGAAAGTAATGAATGCTGGAGGGGATGTGGCAAATTAGGGACATTAATTCATTGCTGGTGGAGTTGTGAACTGATCCAACCATTCTGGAGGGCAATTTCGAACTATGCCCAAAGGGCGACAAAAGAATATCTACCCTTTGATCCAGCCAAAGCACTGCTGGGTCTGTACCCCAAAGAGACAATAAGGAAAAAGACTTGTACAAGAATATTCATAGCTGCGCTCTTTGTGGTGGCCAAAAATTGGAAAATGAGGGGATGCCCATCAATTGGGGAATGGCTGAGCAAATTGTGGTATATGTTTGTGATGGAATCCTATTGTGCTAAAAGGAATAATAAAGTGGAGGAGTTCCATGGAGACTGGAACAACCTCCAGGAAGTGATGCAGAGCAAGAGGAGCAGAACCAGGAGAACATTGTACACAGAGACTAATACACTGTGGTATAATCGAATGTAATGGACTTCTCCATTAGTGGCGGTGTAATGTCCCTGAACATTTTGCAGGGATCTAAGGAGAAAAAAACACCATTCATAAGCAGAGGATAAACTGTGGGAGTAGAAACACCGAGGAAAAGCAACTGCCTGAATACAGCGGTTGAGGGCACATGACAGAGGAGAGACTCTAAATGAACACTCTAATGCAAATATTATCAACATAGCAATGGGTTCAAATCAAGAAAATATGTAATGCCCAGTGGATTTACGTGTCGGCTATGGGGCCTGGGGGGAGGAAAAGAAAATGATCTATGTCTTTAATGAATAATGCTTGGAAATGATCAAATAAAATATTAAAAAGAAATGTCTTCATTCTCTATAGTCTTCATTAGGTGTTTAATGCTTTCTGTTTTATAAACAATATTTGTTTAAGGCTTGAATTCACTTGTTTTCTCTCTCCTACATTATAAGATCATAGGATCATAAATTTAGAACTGAAATGGGCTTTTGGTGACATTTAATGCAACCCTTTCATTTTACAGATGTGGAAACTGAGTACCAGAAGCACTTGCCCAAGCTCATCCAGGTGACAGGAAGCATTTCAATACTGGTTCTTTGCCTCCAAAAACCAGTATGTTCTTTATTACTCATTCATTCTATGCTTTTATATAACATTAACTATCACTTCATAAATTTAAATTTCTGAATTCAGGCTTTAAAAGTGGCTGCATACTATATAAAACTATTAAAATATAAACATACTATATAAAACTATTAACACATAAAATAGATTCTCACCAGGGAGCAATAAGTGTCTTTCTCATTTTCCTTATTTTGAATTGCATCCCTCTTGAGTCACAGATGAGTTTCTCTTCTCTCTCCTGAAGTACAACCCCAAATCCCCCCCAAACCATACTTTTGCTACATAAGTATTAAATTTAACCAATCACCTTAAAATGATGCTTTGGGGAAAAATTTTAATGGCTAAGGTAAAATTTTATACCTTTATCACTAATCCTTAACTTTTTCCATTTCAAATTACTCTGATATTTGATATAATATTTGCTTGTATAGCAACTTATTGCATGATATGAGGGTTTGTTTTCCCCTTCCCCCTTAATCTTCCAGATCTCTAGGTGCAGATGGGAAACCAACATGCCAATGGAAGAAGCTCAAGACTTCTGTAATGTATGTTGTTGGCAAATGAAGTGTCCAATACTGATTCTACTTTTTGGTAAATCCTTACCTTCTGTTTTGGGAACAACTCTAAGACAGAAGAGCAAGGGCAAGGTTAAGGGACTTTCCCAAGGTCTCATGGCTAGGAAGTGTTTAAGCCCAGATTTCAACCCCACTGCCCCTGACTCCATGCCTGACACTATAATCTACCATGCCACTTACCTTCCCCAATGATACTTTTAAAAGGCAAATGCAGCATTTCATATATTTCTTCCTCTCCTTTAGTGTTCAATCTTTAATATGTGTGATTTGGGAATTAGATCTTCCTGACCTGGACTAGCATGAATGATACAGCCACAATTCCTGGAGATCTGAGAAGTTAACCATTAGGCATGCTTGGGCTTGCTGACTGACATATTAAATAGATTTATCCTAGTAGGGGGCTATAGGTTGAATACAGTTTCTATGAGATCATTGCAATGGTAGAAGCTAGAGGTAGTAAGGCATTTCCCTTTTTTCTCTTTAAGACTTTCAAATTAAATCAAATCTTTAATAACGCATTTGTACAAAAATGTTTGATAGTTGACTGTGCCAACCTCCTTCCCTGCAGGAACAATGAGACATATCTCATTGATTAAGTGTAATTTTCATCTAATTATTCAGAAGGGGGGAGGACTGGAGTTCAAGTGAATGAGCCCAACCACTTGATTCCTCACTATTAAGTTTTATTGTCCTACTGAATGCAATTTAATCCAAATGCCAACCAATACCCATTTAGGAAGAGAAACAAGATCATGGAATCAAGTTGGAATAAGATATGATTGACTATTGTAAAAATGGAGACTTGAATCTAGGATTTCAATCCCCAGAAGTCCTTTCTCTACTTCCAGGATGCTTTGTAATTGCACTAAATTCTCACCTGGGCCAAGAGCAAATTATTATTTAAAGGGTCTCCACCTATGGCGGGGTATCTCTTTTTCCTGTTGCCGCTTCCAAGCAGACGTGTCTTTTTCATAATGTAGGTGAGGTTGTCTAGGCCTCTCTGGACCTAGACATGTGCTTTCTTATTCTGTATTTTCTTAAATTCCTTATCTTAAATAAACCTCTAAAAATATAACACTCCTTGCAGAAAGAAACTACTTTCTACCTGCCTCAGTTTCCTCTAAATTTTAATCTTAACACTATGAAGGAAATAATTTATATCTGTAAGTAGGAATTCAGGAAGGCAAACAGAAAGAGATAGATATTAAGAAGACCAAGAGGAAAAAAAAGAAGACAAAGAGATGGTTGCTGTTACCCACCTATATCTGGAAGGGGCTCATAGTTGAGATGGGAGGCAAGTTGGAGTATTCACACATGACCAATTAAATGAGCTAGTTCACCTCCAGGTTAGAATGCCATCTAATGCAGCTATAGTGTACCCTGAGCAGTGGAGTGCCTCATTTAAATTCTTAGAGGCTCAGTTTTCTTCTTTAATATGAAGAGATTGCCTATATGAACTCTATGGTCCCATATAGCTCTAAATCTATGATATTACTCTTGTCACATGCCTCCCTCTCAGTTTCTAATAGAAACATGATTTCTCTGTAAGAGTGCCAAAAATTCATTTAGTTTGGAATCCAAAGTCCTTACTGATTTGTCCTCAAACTTCAGTAATTTGGCATTACAGTGTCCTGAAACTGCTTATCTTTCAGATGGAGATTCCTTTTGTTTCTCTGTCTTTCCTTCATTCAGCACCTAGAACTGCACAGAAGGGAAAAACATAGCAACTTCCCAGTTCCTTGTTCTGAGCTATCTAACACCCTTTCTTCCACATTGCATAAAAGGACAAAAGAAATGTATGTGAGAGTATAATGGCATTGAGAGTACAAATGTCTTCACAATTTTTTTCCCAAAGAGAAAAAGAACATTTTGTTCTTTATTCTTTGAGAAATAAAACATGCCCCATCACCACCATCTTTCTCTTTCAGACCAAGATCTGACTACTAATTTGCATGTAGTGTTATATTAGTTTTAATAGACTTTTGATTTAGTTTTGTATCAACATTTAGAAGTCTATTCTTTTATATAAATCATCTTAGAAGAGAGTACCACAGGAGAGAATCTATAATCTCCTGTAAAATATCTTGATGAAAGCTATAGTTTAATTACTTCAACTTTTTAAAATAAAATTTTCAAACCTTTTGTTCTTGCATTGCCTACATTTCTCCTGTATTGCTTTCCCTCTTCCTTTCAGAAAGTAATCCTAAATAACAAAGAATGTTTAAGAGAAAACAATTCTTTAAAAATGAAGAGAAAAATAGCAAAATCTATTAATACATTGAAAAAATCTGAAAATATATGTCATGTTGCATGCATAGGGACTCTAAAAAAAGATTATGAGCAGCTTATGTTCATTATCTGTTCTTTAAGAACCATTCTTGTTCTTTGTAATTATACACAATTCTTTTTTTTTTAGCTTTTATTTCCATTGATGTTGTTGTACATTGTCTTCTTGTTTCTGCTTACTTCACTTTGTATGAGTTCATGTAACTTTTCCAATGATCCTCTATATTTTTCATATCTGTCCCCTCATATAGCACAGCTGTATTCCATTGCATTTGTGTACTTTGTTATTGTTCATCCTTCATTTTCAAATAGGACAAATGACATCATGGAATGATGCCTTGACTTGTGCTTGAATTAGATTTAAGCAAGGTAGAGTTGCACAAAGTTATTGACCTTACTCTCTCTTTGACAATCCTAGAAGTCCAGTGGAAGGCAAAGTCTGGATGACTGCTGATGAGCCAAGATGCAGTGGATGACTTTGGAGTCTTTGATATCTGTCCAAGCTGTAAGAGCTCCCAGTACCTGCTTTAGCCAACTTCATGGTCATAGGAATAAATCATTTTCACCTCTCCTTTCCTCCGGGGGAATGTCTTTATATGCTTGGGGGAGACATTCCTTCAAAGTTATCATTGGGGTTGACTCCTGTTGGTGATCCTCAACCTGATTTTAGCCATCTGCCAATCGCAGTATGGCTGCGATTCACGCTACAGCTTCATGGAGGTGCAGGTAAGAGTTGGTAAAAAGGTGGATGCCCAGAAAAAGTTCAGTATGACCTCACATCAGAGATGCTGGTCCTCCCAGAGCACCCCACATACCCTATTCATGTACTACAACTTCTTTAGCCAGCTAGGGTATCAGTGAACATATATTTTCTTTTCAGCTCTTTGCTGCCATAAAAATATTATAAATATTTTGAAGTATGTGAGGACTTACTTTTTATCAATGACAATGAATAAATGCTGGTGATAGAATATCTGGGTCAAGGAGAATGGACATTTTAGCTATTTGCATAATTTCAAATTACTTTCCAGTTTTGTTGTTATAGATACACAGCTCCAAAGCAATATATTATCTTTTCATAGACCATTAAATATTGAATGTTTTCATATTTTGTCATCTTTACCAATTTGCTGGGAATTAAGTGAAATCTGAGGATCATTTTGATTTCTCTTATTATTAGTGATTTTGAATGTTCTTTGATATGGTTGTTTAAAGCTTGCAATTCTTTTCTTGAGGACTCAATTCATATATTTTGATTATCTATCTAACAAGAATAAATTTTGGTCATACATATTTCTATTAATTATTTTTATGTCTTGGACATAAAATCCTTATCTGAGGAATTTGATCCAAAGATTTTTTCCAGTTAACTTCTTCCCTTAATGTAGATGCTTTCATTTTATTAGTGCAGAAACTTTTCATTTTCATGTAATTAAAATTAGCTATTTTATTCCTTATAATTGTCACCATTCCTTGATGTTTAAGAACACAACTCCTACCCAAAGCTTTGAAAATACATGATCTAGGGGGAAGCTAGGTGGCATAGTGTAATGAGAGCCAGACTTAGAGATGGGAGGTCCTAGATTCAGATTTGATCTCAGACACATCCTAGCTATGTGACTCCTAGTACAAGTCACTTAACTTCCTTTGCCTAGCTCTTACTACTCTTCTGCCTTGAAATCAGTACATAGCATTGATTTTAAGGTGGAAGGTAAAGGCTTTTTTATTTAAGTAAATTATCTACTTCTAAGGTTTTTATGGCATAATCTTTAATATTCAGATTCAATATCCATTTTGAATTTATCATAGAGTATGACCTAAAATGTTTGCAAGACTGCTTTCTAATCTTCTGTGAGCGTGAAAATATGGGTTTCAAGACTGTGAATTGCCCAAACTGTAAAGATAATTTTTAGTGTCTTGATTTTATATCAAAAATAAGTGGTCACCATGGGAAAAATTCCCAAATACCCAAGTCAGCTGGGTTTTATGGAGATTTTAATTATTATAAATGAAGGAATGAAGGAAAGGGAAAGAGACAGAGTAAGAGGAAATAGTAGGAAAAGGCTAGGGCCTAGGCCAATGGCCTAGGCCTTTTCTCTTTAAGAGAGAAACTAAGTCAGTCTTTAATCACCACAAGATCTTTCCAAGCAAAATTCTAGTGTTCAGAGACCCAGCTACTCTGAGTCCTAGCTCCAACTCAGCTACCAAAGCTGAACTAACTTGAACTACCTTGAACTGGTTCAGACAGCTCCTTTTAAAGAGAAGTTTCTCTTGTGTCACCTCCCCTAAATTTTCACGTCTACCAATCACAGTAGATGCTTTTCCTAGGACAGCCCATTCTTAGTTTTTAGTTCTCACCTTCTCTGGGTAGATTATATCTTCTGAGTACTTCACACCTCTTTGCTAAACTTGCCCCTTGCAAGTTGCCTGACCTTTTAGTGATTAATTTGACCTTCATAGGTACTAAGCACCCTTTTGTGTTAGATCTAAAAATAGACCTAGCTTAAGGGCTTTTGCCTCACTATAAGTATGAGTTAAGTACCTTTTCATTGTTCAGTAAGGAGTTTTACAACCAACTTTATCTTCCCCTAAAGTATGCTAAGTATGGGTGAAGTAATTTTAAAGTTCTCACATACATTCCTGACTAAGTACCTCCATTGTTTAAAATGGGGAATAGCCTTAACCAAATGTTCTAAGGTAGAGTCCGAGAAATTTTAAGATTCACACTTTTTAGCATTTCTTATGAAATAGGGAATTCTTTTCAAAGTAATTTTTATTTTACAGTTTGTCAAAAACTGGGTCTTTGAGTTCCATTGTTTGTTTCTTTCTTGTCTTGTTCAATTGATCTATTTCTTCATTTTAACCAATACAAAGTGTCTTTGACTTTGACTATGACTACTGTTTTATAATATAATTTGAGGTTGGGAAGTTCTCTTCCCCTTCATTCCTTTTTTTTTCCCATCATTTCAAGTTAAGCTGATTTTAGGATATTCCATTTCCCTGTTTCTCAAATCATTGTTCATTTTTTGTTTCTAATTTCTTTGTTCTATTAGAAGTAAATAAAGTTGACTTTGAAGACAGAGGACCTTAAATTTGAATCCTGGCTCAGCCACTTTCCTTGGGTGAATCATTCAGCCTATCAGGACCCAGGTTTCCTCTATAAAACAGGAAGGAAGGAGGGCTAGATGAATCCTAGAGCCCCTTTTGCTCTGAGTCTGTGATCCTGTGATATTTATCACCTTGTCACATTTTTTAATCTCCTTTTTTTTCAATTATAACTTCCCAGCAAAAAGACTGCCACATCACCCACAATGTACTATAGTTTGGTATTACATATATTATGTACAGATAGGTATCATCTATTCTAATAACACTCCAGTAACTTTGACATCTTATTTTTCAATAATTTTAACCCAATATATTCAATTCAATTTGAGAAATATTTATTAAACATGTACTATGTCATTTGGTACTATGCTAGGCATTAACAATACAGAAATAGGTATAAACATATTTTGAACCCAAGCAGTCTAAAGTTGGGAGAGGCTGGGGAAACAGGAAGGCAGAGGCAGGACAATAAAACAAATAATTAGTCAAGCAAGATTAAAATAAGCACAAAGAAGCATTCCAGGCAAATGGTTATGAGAAATTCAAGGATGACAAAATCCTATTCTCTGAAAAGGTGGAAGGAATGTGGGGTCAAGTGAGGAAGGAAGGAAGGAATTGTAAAAAATCTGAATAATAATTTTAAATACAGTGATATACTTGAAGGATTCATTTTATAATTGGTTTTAAGTTGATAATTAAAGCCAATTAACATTGTCTCCTAGGGGTAAAGCATTTCACAATTATTTTTTAAAATCTTCATCATATTTGCACCTAATTGGAAAACACATTATAATGCATGACCATAGATCATACATCCAAATGTGAATTAGTTATTACCTCTGAAACTAAAATGGTCAATGCATGACAAGTGTGTGATGTCTTTTGATGACTGACTGGGAAATGAAGAGCATATGTTTTCAGTGGAATGAACAAATTTAACATTAATGAGATAAATTGCAGAACTCACAGACTATATTCTAATTCTAAGTTGTCTGGGTTTTTCTTTTTTTAATGTGTGTCTTTCTATCTCTTTCTCTGTGGCTCTCTCTCTGTCTCTCTATCTCTCACCCCCTTTCTCCTCTTCTCTCCCTCTGCTTGTGTCTGATGTCTCCCTCCTATCATCTCTCTATCCATTCAGTTTTTCAAGTCTTGAATTTACCTCCATATTGTGTTTTAAATCCATCTATTTCTCTCTTCTCACATGGTCACACTATATTAGGCCCTCATCACCTTTCACCTGGACTATCCTAGTAGTCTCCTAATTTATTTTTAATTAAATGTTTATGTTTTTAATTATCAGAAACCTATTTTTACTCCTCACTACTCACCCCATTGAAATACTGAAAAAAAATCCCTTTTAACAAATATTAATAGGCAAGCAAATCAAATTCCTCTCATTTATTACATAAAAAATCTGTCAGAAAATGATTAGTGTGTTTCATAATCAGTCTTCTAGAATAGTGGATAGTCATTGAATTGATCACAATTTGCATAGCTATGAAAATTGTTTATTTTAGCAGCATTGTTATTGTGCAAATGGTTCTTTTGATTCTGGTTATTTCATTCTGCATCAACTTTTATGAGTTCTCAAAAGGGTTAATTTTTTCTAATAATGATGTTATAGCACACATTGTTCTTCTGGTTCTGTTTACTCTGTAGCAGTTCATATGTCTTCCTATATCTTTTTGATATTATCCATCATTTCTTATAACACAATAGTATTACAATATATTCATGTGCGACAATTTGTTCAGTCATTCCCCAATTGATTAGCATCCCTATCTGGTATCTGGTATCCATTTGGGATCCAAAAATTATATCCATTTTTTTGCTGCAACAGAAAAAACTGGAATAGATAGATTGATTTATTTATTTATTGATAGGTTTTTACATACAGGATTTGTCCTCTTTAATCCTTTATGGGGTATAGTTATAGCAGTGGTGTGACTTCTTGTCCATGTACTTTTAGTACTTGTCCATGCCTTTTAGTATTTTCACCATAGTTTTCCTTCCTCTCCCTGTTTAGAGATTCCTCCTTCCCTCTGCCTCTACTAGTCTTTAGTTGCCTTCAAGACTTCAAGTTCAAGTGCAATCTGTCACCTAAATTTCTTTCTGATTCCCCCAACTTAATAGTGCTAGTAGGAAAATTATTTTTTTTGAAAATTTTATTTAATTAGTTGATTTTAGAATATTTTTCCATGGTTACAAGATTCATGTTGTTTCCCTTCCCTCCCCAAAACCCCCTCCTGTAGCTGACGCATGATTTCACTGGGTTTTACATGTGTCATTGATCAAGACCTATTTCTATATTATTGATATTTGCACTAAGGTGATCACTATATCCCCAATCATATCCTCATCGATCCATGTGATCAAGCAGTGGTTTAGGAAAATTATTTTGAATATATCTTACTTGAATTTTACATCTACTTTTTAGGTATGTGTCTTTATTTTTCTATGTGCATATTGTATCTCTCCGGTAGAATGTAACCACCTTGAAGTATTGCTTTAGTTTGCCTTTAGTTTGTCCCATACTTAGAATGTGGGGCTTTTTTTTTTTAAGAACTGTGATTTCATTGGTGTAGGGACTTTCAAGTTAGGAACTTCCATTCCTAATGTATATTGGAACTTTCTCTGCAACTTCTAATCTTAAAGAGTTTTCTGGGATACAGAGAAGCTAAGTGACTTCCCCAGGGTCACCCTGCCTGATGCTAGATCCAAATATTCCTGATTCCAGGGCTTGTTATCTTTCCATTGCTCCACAGTGCATAGCCATAGAAGATGCTTAACAAATGCATGCATCAGTGTACAGAGAATATTTAGCAGGAATGAGTGAAAAACTATTATAATATTTTATGTACTGAAGTGAATTAATTTCAATGAAAATAACTACTAAGTCATTTTGATTGGTTGCATATATATTCAATTTTAAATTCATCTAAGTACAATTAGCTTTTTTTTTAAACATAAATGATACAAGGCATATCCAATATCTGTAATAAGTCTTACCTTTGTCTTGGTTGAAGGGAGCAAAACTGAATCCTAGGCAACCTATTTGGTAAATTAACCTAATTATGACTTTAAAGGCCTCCAGTGTGAGGGTCCTGGGTCTTTGGAGTAAGACAGACAAAGTGAAGTGGATAATTAAACTATTTGCCCAAAGGTACGCAGTCAGTGTACCAGTCAATGTAGTAGCCAGTGTACATAGTCAGAGGTGGGACTTGGACACAATTTTCCTGACTCTTCCCTCCAGGTTTTCTGATTTTCCTTCTTGTTCACAACACCAGGATGGTCTCTAGTCTACATCCTCTGTACACTTAAATCTTTCCCAGTTGAAGTACTTGTTATTCAGCGGTACATACTGAGAGTTGTAGTGCAAAGAATATCAGAGCTATTCAAGAATTTGAGTTTCAGCTGTGATGCTCTCTAGCTAAGAGGCCATAGACAGGTCATGTGTCTTCTGCTATCCTCAGTTTCCTCATTTACTATGTGAGGATCACACCTGTACTGCCTGCCTCGTGGGATTGCAATGACAAAAAAAAAATTTTTTTTTTTGAAACCTTATAGCATGACAGGCTGATAGAGATGGTGGTGGTGACTTAATTTTCCTGAAAAACTCCTTGAGTAGAAATTTCCCTCTCAGTTCCATCTCAGTAACTGGGAGCTGGCAACAGGAACCTGGACTCCTAGAGCAAGTCTTTGGTGTAAAATAGTTGTGTCAATAACAATCAATATTCATTAAATTATTTTGGTGGAAACCTACTGGGTAGGAGTGAGCTCAGTGGTTCCACATCATAGCTGGGGATTTTTTTTTCATCAGACAGACCCTATGTAATCAAAATACATTACTAACAGCATATGAACATACTTCCTAACAGATAACAGGCCTCCTGGACATCAGCCAGATGCAGATGAAGCATTACATATATTCAATAAAGGGTCAGTATGCATTTCCCTTGGTTGTATTTTTTTTATTAAAACTCTCATCTATCAACTTCGTAAATTTAAAAAGATAAAAAATGTTATTTCTATAAGTTTGTTCTATCAGTAACTGTATTAGGAAGAGTCCAGGTTGTTTTGAGAGATGTCAGACTTATTATGTAGGGAAATCTCTCTAGGGAAGATTCCTGACAACTGCAACACCTCCCTATTTACAAAGGTATCACCTGCAGTATATCAGAGGATTATATAATCAACAAGAATTCATTCAGTATTTACTGTGTTCCATGAACTGCAATAAGCACTGGAAATACAAATATAAGAAGAAAGACAATCCCTGCCCTCAAGAAGCTTATATTGTGGGGGCAGTTAGATGGCTCAATGGATTGAGAGACTAAATATGGGAGATCCTGGATTGGAATCTGGCCTCAGACACTTTCTAGCTCTGTACCCCTAAATTAGTCACTTAATCCCCATTACCTAGCCCTTACTACTTTTCTGTCTTGGAACCAATACACAATATTGATTATAAGACTGATTCCAAGATAGAAGGTAAGGGTTATTTTTTAAGCTTGTGTTCTAATGGAACAATACAATATCAAAAAGGGAACTAAGGGGAATAAAAGAAAGAAGGTACCCATATAGGGTCATGTTCAAGAAAGTCCAGAAATTTAGGAATGGATACAACAGAGAAAAGGAGGCATGGCTGGCACTTTTCCTTAAAAATGGAAGTACTTGGAGAAGTCAACTAATCAAAGGAAGGGCCAGAAGGCCCTTTCACACCTTTTAGTGTGAAAAAGTCAGAGAGAACAAGTGGACTTTCAGTGTTAGAAGGCTGCGAGGAAATGGTAGAGAATGTCTGGAGTCAGGATGAGAGCCTGGAGAGCATCTGAGTAAAAGAAGAGGAAATCAATAAATATGTTTTCTAGTGTCCACTCACTCCAGACCCCAAAGATCCCACAATAAATGGACAGGTCCCTAAGCTTTATCTAAATGTTCTCATATAAACACTTATCCAAACTGAAAAAAAAATCCCAGATCTGCCACAAAGGAATATGGACTAAGAAATGGAAAGGGCTTTAGAGCAACTCCTTCATTTTACAAATGAACTGAGATGCAGAAGGGTCAAATAGTTTAAAGGGTCACATAGATTGCAAGAGGCAGAGCTAGGATTTTAAATCAGGTTTTTCTGACTCCAAATGCACTACTCTTTTTACTGAACTCTATTGTATACTCTAGAATATATCTTTTGTAGATATAACAAACGTATCAGTTTGTTTTATTTTTTCAAAAACATTGGAAAGGTGTTTTAGGCTGGTTTTTTTTTTAGGGTGTTTACTATTGGTGTTGTTATTTCTTTTCTAAGTGGAAAGAAAAAAAAGATAGGCTAGGATGGGATAGATGACTAAAAATTGCATTTAACACTGGGGGAATTTTGTCAGGGATAATGACAAACTGAATTTCATATATTTTTTTCCATTAGAATAACCTTTCTCCTGGAAGGAAACCAGAAAATGTCACATTTTTAAATATTGAATTCCATATTTTATAATCTTGTAATGTTTTGTGACAAAAATCCAACCTTGGGGATTTATATATTGATACACATAGCAGAGTTTCTTTTTGGGGAAACTGGCATGTTCGTTCTCTGTCTATAACATGTTAAATATTAATCTGTTTTACCAATCTCTTTCCAGATACAGAGAGTTCTCTACAAACTAATGTTGAAATAACCCAAATGCAAATTAATAAAGATTTTTAAAATATTTGGGGGAGGGATAATTTATTTATAATGAAGATCTCCTTTCCAAATTCCGTCCCACCTGAAGTAATATGTTGGCATTTCAATATCATGTGACTCCTTTCAACAAGTCCAAATTATAGATCCTCAAATAGTACTTGGTACAAAAGAATATTGATGTGTTATAATGAGCCTTTATTGCCCATGTTTCTCATATCTCTCTAGCAAAAAAGAATCTCTATAAAATGGACTGGGGCAGAGAGAGATATGTAAGTATTAACTCCACAACTCACAGGAAAAAATATGTAATGCAATTAGTAATCATCCTTGGCAGTATCCCCCCCTCCCCAGTGTAAAGTGAAATCTTTAGTCATTCCTCCCATCCTATCCTATTTTTTCTTTTTTTTTATTAAAAAAAACTTTTAAAAGAAAAGTTGTACCTCATTTCACTTTCCTAATAAACAGTCCCTAATCCCTCCTGAAGACACCTTCTATTGAATTTCTACTGCCAGGCTTTGATTCAAATCTCCTGGCTTCTCTTCTCAACTGTGATATCAAAGTCAAATAGAAACTAGGACCATAAATCAGTACATAAGGATTCCCAGTGATCACATAAGGACTTTGTTTTAAACTGTAGTGTTCCCTATGTCTTAATGTATTTTGGTTTATTTTGTTAACTCCTCCTTACACACTTCTGTGATTACAGATTACTCAGCATTCATTCTTCTCATTTCCTTCTGTGTTTCTGAATCCCTTGTGTCCTCTGATGCATGCCCTGTCCTGATCCCTGAAGATTCTTGCCCAAACACTGAATTAAATAAAGAAGTCAGTAATCCTGAGCTAAGAAAAACAAATGCTAAAGCTTCAAATCAGTTGAATTATTTGGATAGACATCTAGACCTTTAAAATGACCTTAACTCTCAAAAAAACATTCTGATGTTTACTCATCACCAATTATAAATCAACTTTCAGTAAACACAGCATACCTACCCATCTGTTTCACACTAGCCTCTTTACATACTTATTTGTAGAATTCTTTGCGATGCTATTTACTCCAAATTTCCAGTCATGTTTCATATTAAGTGACAGAGGATTAGGGTTCCTGGGGAAAGGTATACATAGTACAGAAGCAGAATGTTAAATCCCAGTAAATATTGGAGATAAATATTATTATTTTGCTCAGCATGCAGACAGTAAATGCTTGAATTATGTTTGCTTTTACAATAGATTCAGGAGATAGTTTGCAGTTAGCTATGGGTAAAAACAAGACAAACAGGACAATGGGCATTTTATAATTACTTTTTTCAGTGAAGAATAATAATTGTTGCTAAGTATTTAATAATCAGCTCTTGGGGGGGAGATACTTTTATATTTTATATTTGATCTGCACACTGTCACCATCACTTTCTTAAGTCTGGACAATCACCAAAAACCATAAGCTTAGACAAGAATTTTCAGTATTTTTAAATTTCCTAGATGTAAATGCTGACACTGAAAATCTAAGAATCAGCTCTCATGAGTTGATTGGCGTTGCATCCAACACATCCTTGAAAGTGTCATGTAGGTGTGTTTTATTTTCTCAATATAACAGAGAAACAAAGCAGCCCAGTGGGGGAACTAGAGCCAGGCAAAGACATGATAGAAATGTAATCCAGTTCCCACCCATGCTGGGATTGGGAAGGGCTGCCCTGTGTTATGTGGTACCTATGGAAGAAGATAAAATACCTAATTGGTGGAACAAATGTAGAGGTCAAGCTACATGCCTGCTTGAATGGTGCAAGTGGGGCCAGAGTTTTTTCAAGAGAAGCATGAGGAAAGATTTGTAGAGCTGTAGGAGATTTCTCAAGAAGTCCCTAATTTCCAATATGTATACCTAAAGACTTCAAAGAGAAAATTTCCAGGGGGAAAAAAAGATCAGTCTTTGTCTGTCTGTCTCTGTCTGTCTGTCTCTGTCTGTCTTTCTCTCCTTCCCTCTATCTCTCTTTTCTACCTGTGCCCCCATCTCTCTCTCCTATCATTATCATCTTCAGTCATTATCATTATGAGAAATACTATTGTCTTTCTAAATTTGTTAGCCTGTTGCTATGAATTAATAATACTAACATTTATATAGTGCTTACTAAGTGCCAGACAGTGTGCTAATCTCTTTGGAATTATTATCTCATTTGAAAATGAAATGTATGCTATGGGAGCTATAATGAAATATTAGTTTTTATTCCCTATATCCCTGGTGTCTTGTTCCTTTTGGCCTCTAATTTACTGTTGCAGTATTACCCACTATTAAATTTGTCATTTCCTGGGATGGGTGGGAAGTGAATTCCTAGCTTTCTGACTGCTTAGTTAGATCTATCTATCTATGTCAGATATTCATCAATACCATGATGAAATAAAGCACACAGTATAGTTTGTATACCTTTATGAGAAAAACAAATATATCAATTCCCTTTCTCCTGTCTCTACCCCAAGGATAACTGTAAATCAGTTCTTGAGTCTATTTCAAAAACAAATAGAAAAAGGTAAAAAACATTAGCTGAATAATAGATTGTATAATGATATTGCTTCTGATATTTTCTGGCATCAAATATTCCATTTCTACATGGTATAGTTTTGCAGCAATCCAGTGCAATCACATTGAAGGTTCATTTTTCTCATGTCTTTTTACCACCATATTGATTATGAGAATGGACTCCAAAGAAAGTCAAAACACTCTCAAGAACTCCCCTGTAATTCTGTGTTCCATTAAAGAACCTAAGTATTCTAAAAGCAGGTACTTTGGACAATATTGAAAATTGAAAAGAAGAGACAAGGGTAGGAGAAAGAGTAGAGGTTTAAGAATGAAAATATTTCAATCTGAATCCTAAATCTAGTAGCAGTGGATTCTTGGGCAAGTCAGAACCCAGTTCCCACTTCCAAAATATTCCCACTTCCAAAAAGGCTATTTTACGGAGTTTTATATGGATCAAATGAGATAATGGACATGAAAGTGGCTTGAAAATCTGTAAAGTACTATATAAAACTGTGGTCTGATCATTGTTTCTATTTATAATATGTTATATTTCAAACAACAGCAGCATGTAGCACTTTAATCAGGTTTAGGAAGACCAGGATTTGAATCCTGCCTCGGACACTTGCTAGTTTCATGTTGATAGACATTTCTCCATCTGAATCTCAGTTTTCTGTGTCTACCTCACTAAATTGTTGGGAAGCTCAAATGAGAAATTTGAGCAACACTATGCAAATATCAGTTATTCCTATTTTTATGGTGCAGCAAATTGGTGCAGTGAAGAGATCAATGGATTTGCAATCAGGAAGACTAACCTGGCTTCAAATCTGGCTTCATACGTTTATTGGATGAATGATCCTGAGCTAGTTCATTACATCCTGTCTGCCCCAGTTTTCTCATCTGTGAAATGGAGATGATAGTCCCTATCTTCCCAGGATTGCTGTATGGATCAAATCAGAAGATTTGTAAAATACTTTGCAAACCTTTAAGCATTATGCAAGTGGTAGCTATATTTCCATATTATTTTATTATAATAAAGCTGCTGTGTTTTCGTCATGTTGTGGTAGTAGTTGTGGCTAAGAAGAGATTTATGTGCATTGACTCAATTCCTAAAATCAATATTTAGAAAGACTATACAAACTAGCCTGTAAGAAAATAAAAGATATTCAACAGAGGCATTGGGGTAATTCCAATAGTCAGTCGGGACCTAAAAATAAAATATAATTAAATACTTCATTGTTTTTACTTCAACAGAAATGAAGATATCTGAGGAATTCAAGCTCAAGGAGGCCCTAGGTTCAAATATGACTGCAGACACTTTCTGGCTGGTCAGATCACTTAACCCCCCATTACCTAGATCTTACCACTCTTCTGCCATGGAACCAATACTTAGTTTATAGTTTTTAAGAAAGAAGGCAGGTTTAAAGGTTTACTTAAAGGTGTAAGATAACAGGAAAAAAAGAGTTAATACAATATAGAGCTGCAGTAGGAGGCAGTATTAATTTTGCTAATTTGTCCTAATTTTGACCCATTCTTGCATCCCTAATATAAAACCACTCATTGAAAATAAATTATTATTTGGATACAATGGAAAAAGTTCTTTGCTAAATTTTAGTTAAGATTTTTTGCATCAAACTTTGTTAATAATAGTAAACTATAGTTCTCTTTTTCAATTTTATCCCTTCATTGTTTAGGTATCAGAAAGGCATTTGTCTCATAAGAGGAGTTTGGTAGAGTACCTCACTTCTCTGTGTTTGAAAACAATCTATATAGTAAAATGGATTGTCTTCTCTTTACATCCTGTCTCACCATCTTCTCTAATACTAAAAAAAAAAATTATGATCTCCCCTAGCCCCCATGAGTTCAATTTTCTATTCTATTCAGATGCATCATAGAACTAATCTTTCTCCCGAGCTGTATTTCATCCTCAATTATACCTCAGAATCTATAGCTTCATTCAAAGGTAAGCTCATGAATAATTTCCATGGAAGTATCCATTTGACACTTGTTTGAGCCAGCTAGATATTGTAGTGGGTAGCATGTAGGAATTAAAATCAGGAAGACCCATGTTCAAATCCTGTCTCAGCCCTGGGCAAGCCATTTAATCTCTCTGTGCCTCACTTTTCTCATCTGTAAAATGAAGGAATAGACTCAATGATCCCTTCCAGTGCTAAATCAACAATCTTTTATTTACTTGTGAAGTCTTTTTATAAATGATTTTTCCTACTATTCTGAAGAAAAATTGTAGAATTTTAGCATCTGAGGAGCTGGATTTTTTTTAACATTTCCATAAATGTTAAGATGTGTTAAGTTTTTATTTGCAGCTTTTTAAAAAACCCTTACCTTCCATCTTAGAATCAATACTATATATCGGTTCCAGGACAGAAGAGTGGTAAGGGCTAGGCAATGGGGGTTAAGTGACTTGCCTAGGGTCACACAGCTAGGAAGTATCTGATGCCAGATTTTTAACACAGGACCTCCCATCTCTAGACCTGATTCTCAATCCACTAAGCTACCCAGCTGCCCCCTATTTGCACCTTTTAAAGAATTTCTGTAGGCATTCCCATGCTTATGAAAAAAATGTGTGGCACTTAGTTATATTTCATCAAATTGTTACCTTTTCAGACAAAAAAAAAACTGTATTTGCCACAATTGAGCCTCAATTACTTTGAACTGAATGCCATCACCACTCCCCTGTACCTTCCTAGGACTCATGTTAGGGAGGGAGGCATCACTAAAAAAAAAAAAAAACAACAACAACCATGCACTAAATAAAGCATCTGGGAAATGATGCTCAAGGTGAGAGAGCCACAAAGCTGATCTGTGAGCTACAACAGCCCCATCTGGAAGCCATTACCTTGAGGAGCCCATCTTTTTATTATACTTTCCCCCCTCCTTTTCAAAATTGATTGCCCCTGACAATGAGAACATCAATAAAACTTTAAGAACTGGAGGGAAGATGGCATCACATCTGCTAATGTAAACACAGAGGACTCTGGAGAGGCCAAATTCGAGGTACTTATTGCAATAAGAACTTACACATACTTTATCAACAAATAAAACATGCCTAGTTAAAGGTAAAAGAAAACAGGAACACATTAAATTGGCAATAGAAGTCTTTCAGTTGTCCATTTATTTTTGACTCATTTTAATTTGTCAATTTAATATGCCATTAAGAAATGAGAATATGATGTTTTTTTTTTCAAGTTTTCCCAGCAAGGAGACCAAAGTACTTGTTATGTTTTCACCATTTATGTCAGGCAACCTATATGTATGCATATCAGGTGTGACCCTCATATCTTTGTCGTCTAGAGGATTTCTGCATCATCCCTGCATGATTGAATTGGAATGCTCTACCAACTGTGTTTTAATCCTGCTTTATTATTATTAAAATACTAAACATGGGAAGTAAAGATGTAATTTCAGCAGGTGTTATTATCTAATCAGGCAAAATTCTTTAAACCCCTATCTTAATGATGCTATAAATTTAATACTGCATGAGTAAAGCCTTTTAATAGTAAACCAGAGAAGCCAATGTACAGATTGTAGATCTTGATTTTCTATTCAATTCCAATTATGCGTATTCTTCATGGTAATAAATTCACCATGTGGCCAAGAAGGCATCCTTTGGAGGAATCAGAATGGTTCAAAATCAAAATGCAAATATACTTAAAATTAGAGACTGTGTTTTTGCCTTTTGAACAAATGATGATATGTTGCCTAGCTAAAGAGAGGAAAAGTTTGTATTTTTTTTTAATTTATGGACGGATATAGACCAGAGAGGCACAGAGACAGATAAACAGAGAGAATGGTATACTGGCTAAGGAGCTTTGGAGTCAGATGACCTGAATTGCAGCTTTACTTCTGTCACATGCTGGCTGGCTGTGTGATCCTGGGTAAGTCAACTGATATTAAGTGGTTTAGACAACTCTCTAAAACAATAAATTAGAGAATAGTTAATTAAGTAGATTGTTAGAGCAAGTTTATTTACTGGGAGTTCCCTAGAGCAATAAAATCACAAATACTGGCCAAAAAGGAACAAAAAAATAGCTGATGATGTAGAAGATGATTCCTCATCCTCCTTTAAGGCTTCCTTAAGCCATTAACTGTACTTTTAGTTTCCAGTGGTTATTTTCTCTCAAATCCAAGTCTTGATCATACTTCATAATAACCCACCATTCTACTGGATTGTTTTTTCATACTATTTCAGAGCAAAGACCTGCCAGGGGGCTTGACTTTCATTCATATTGGACAGCAAATTCATATTCAAAATATACCTTGGGGGTTTTCATGCAGACTGTTTATCTTGGCCACATCAGCTACTGGATGGGCTATTTCAACATCCCATTAAAAATTCTGATACTTTACCTACCTCCTGCTCTATTCCTTCAGTATACCACATGTAAAAATACCATGGAACTCTTTCATTCACTCAAAACAATACTACAACTTTTTCTGGTGCTTAAGCAAACACAACTATTGGTGGATTTAAGAGAAGGAAACAAATACTATCCAACCATTCTATCCACAATGACTAAAAATGACAATGAAAGTATCTGGGAGAATTATAGACAGACTCTCACCTACAGCTAGTGCAAGGTGTATGTACCCCTATTTGTATTCAAAACAATCCATGAAGCCACTAGAGTTTTAAGGGGCATTAATTATACACACACTCTGGGTTGTAGGTTTATAATGTGAACAGACTGAAAGCATACAACATGAACAAAACTGTCTTGGGAATATATATTAACTTCTCCATTCATGCACCATGTGTTCAGCAATCAGTTGTGTCTGTAATAGAATTTTTTTTAAACTCAAGTACATTTTGTTTTTATTATCTCTGTTAGTAGAGAGACTACTGGCCTAGTCTTATGCAATAGCTGAGTAGACAGGTGCTCACAAAGTAAATATATAAATAAAAATAAATAAAGGGGCATCATAGACAATGTATATCTCACACTTAATCAAAATCCTAGAAGCTGTTGTCTACAGACCACCCCCAAACCCCTGTCACTCTCTTTCCTGCCTCCATGAGTTCAGTACAATATTCACAATTTTCCTCTCTTCCTCAATTTCAGCCTTCATATTAGGAGATTTTGGTATCCATATTGACTATCCTCCAAACACTTTCATTATTTAGTTCCTCAATCAATTCACCTTCCATGACCTACTCCTCCAATCCTACATACAAAGAAGGTCATATCTTTCCTTTATCTTACTATCAACCACAAACACACCACCTCAGTGTTCAAGAGCTTTTTTCCTGGCTTTTTTATTACTACATTAATTCTGTTTTCTACTTTGGTACACTTTGAATACTGGGCACACTGATCACAGAAGTAGATAGACTCCATATTCTGTGGCCCTATAAAATACAACACAAAAAACTTCAATTGTTCTAACAATACTTAACTTCACGTAAACGTTGTTATTGAAATTACCCTTTTAGAACACAAATAATGCATTTTCTTTTAATCTAACTGCTTATTCATTTAGTCACATCAGACTGCAAAGAAAGAGCAAGAAGCAGGCAAGCTGATGTAGACCAAGCAGTTGTTTCCATTTCTTTATCTTACCATTATCTATTATTTTCCATCTCTTCCTCCGCCTTCCTGTACCAGACCCTACTCTATGTCCATAAAATGATTTTCAGTTCCTTAACCCTCCATTTTTCTCAGGTTATTACTCCTGCAGTAGTCATTCTTTACTCTTTTTCAACTTGATCCCATGTAAAATAATCCATCTCCATATTATCTTCTCTTAAGTGCCTGCTCCCTCTTCATATTGCCAATTACACTCTGCTAATCATCAGCCTTAGATCATTCTCATCATCTTCTGACTTTGTTCCTATGTAGGTGCTACTGAAAGTGGAAAAAAGATCATCTAGCCTTTCAGACTGGATCCACTACAAATTTATTTTAACCTGAAGTGGACCCTGATTGCTTCTAATCTTTTTTATCCTCCCTTATCAACTCATTATCCCACTCTCCACTGTAGTTCTTTCAAGCCTTTTCATGGCTCCTCAAAATTCCCATGCTCCCACTCCTCCCACCCTCTCAATTGAGAACTTTGTCTCTTCTAGAAAAAATTGAGACTTTTCTCCAAGAGTTCCCTCTTCTCCCTTTTTCATCTTATATCATTCAGAAGGCTTTTGACACTATTGCCTCCTTCACCCCTTTCTCATACAATGAAGTGGCCTGTCTCCTCACCAAGAACATTCACCTGCTCAAGTGATCCCATTTCCTCCAGCAAATTGCCCCCTCTGTCACTTTTCTTCCATCTGCACCACTGTCGACAAGTATAGTCATATCTCCCTCATCTTCTCTTGACCTTTACATTGTTGTTAACTACCATCCTTTATCGTTTCTGCTTTTTGTAGTCAAACTCTTTTTAATTGAAAAAAATTTTAATTAATTAATTTAGAATATTTTTCCATGGTTACATGATTCATGTTCTTTACCTTCCCTTCTCTCCCTCCCACCTCACAGCTGACATACAATTCCTCTGGGTTTTACTTGTGTAATTGATCAAGACCTATTTCCATATTATTGATATTTGCACCACATCCCCAATCATATCCCCATAGACCTATGTGATCAAGCAGGTGTTTCACAGTTCTTCCTTTAAATGTGGATAGCATCCTTTCTCATAAGTTCCTCTGGATTGTCCTAGATCATTGCATTGCTGCCAGTAGAGAAGTCCATTACATTCAAATGTGCCACAGTGTATCAGTCTCTGTGTACAATGTTCTCCTGTTTCTTCTCCTTTCACTCTGCATCAATTCCTGGAGGTCATTCCAGTTCACATGGAATTCCTCCAGTTCACTATTCCTTTGAGCACAATAGTATTACATAACCAACAGATAAAACAATTTATTTAGCCATTCCCCGATTGAAGGGCATCCACTCATTTTCCAACTTTTTTGCTATGTGGTCAAAATTCTTGAGAAGGCCATCTACAACACGTGATCTGTGTTGTCTCTTCTCACTCTCTTTTTAACTTTTAATGTCCACCAAAATTATTGTCCTCCAAATGTCCTCCAAAGTTATTAGTGATCTCCAAATTGCCAGTTGCAACAGCCTTCTCTTAGTCCTCATTCTTTTTGTTTTCTCTGTATCCTTTGACACCATTTACCATCTTCTCTTGGTACTCTTTCCTCTCTAGGTTTTCAGGATACCAGTCTCTCCTAGGACACCTACTGTTAATGGGTTTGACTTGGATAAGGATCCAGCAAAAGAGATTCCTCCTTATACGACCATTCCTTCTCAGTCTCATTTGCTGGATTCTTAACCAGGTTATTATCCCCACTAATCATCGGTATCCCACAAAGCCCTATTGTGAGCCTCTTCTTTTCTCCATCATGGTGATATCATCAATTCCCACAGATTTAATGATGATCTGTATGGTAATGATTCTCAAATCTACCTATCTAGCCCTAACTTCTCTGCTGACCTCCAGTCTTGCATCTACGACTGCCTTTCAGACATCTCAAACTGAAGGTCCAGTAGGTATTTTAAGCTCAACATGTCCAAAACTGAACTCCATATCTTTCCCTCTAAACATTCCCCACTTCTAGACTTCACTAGTATACTAGAAGTCACCTCCATCCTCCCATTCACCCAGGCTCACAACGTAGATGCTATCCCAGCTCCTCACTATCTCTTAACTTTATGTCCAAAATATTGCCAAAGTCTGTATGTCTCAGCTTTGCCACATCTCTGGAACATACCTCCTTCTTTCCTTTTATACTGACACCACTTTAGTGCAGTCCCTCATCATCTCTCACCTGAACTATTCCAATAGCCAGTTGGTTACTCTGCCTGTCACAAATCTCTTCTCATCCTTCAGCTGTCCAATTAATTTTCCTGGAATTCAGGTCCAACATTTTATCCCTATTTTATCCCCCCTACTCCTAATCAATAAATGCCAGTGGCTACCTATCATCCCCAGGATACAAAATCCTCTGCTTGCCATTCTACATCTTTCATAACCTATCCCCAATCTAACTCTCCAGTCTTCTTATACCTGATTTGCAGTAGTTTTTCAGTTGTGTCTGACTTTTGGTAACCTCATTTGGGGTTTTCTTGGCAGAGATACCAGAGTTATTTGACATTTTCTCCTCCAGCTCATTTTATAGATTAAGAAACTGAGGCAAACAGGGTTAAATGACTTGCCCAGGATCACATAGCTAGTAAATATCTACTTAAGTGGAATTGAACTCAAGAAAATGAGTCTTCCTGACTCTAGGCCTGACATTCTATCCACTGTACCATCTAGCTGCCTTTCTTCCACTTTATACCCTACCACCTACTCTTTAATCCAGTGATATTGGCTTCCTTGCTATTCCAGAAATAATATATTTCATTTGCTCTAGCTGTTCATCATGCCTGGAATGTTCTCCCTCCTTTTCTTTACTTCCTGACTTCTCTAGCTTCCTTCCCAAGGAAAATCTCATCATCTTTCTCCAACCCCTCTTAATTCTAATGCCTTTCCTTGTTAATTATTTCCTTGTTTATACATATTCATTTGCTAATTGGCTCCTCCCATTAGAATGTGAGTTCAGAGTAAGGGCAAGGATTTTCTTTGGCCTCTCTTTCTATTTCCAGCATTTATCACAGTGCCTGGTACATAGTAGGAACTTAACAGGTGTTTATTAACATTCTGACCAAATGGAGTTAGAGAACTGATAAATTTATGTATATTGAGAAAAACACTGCACGCAACTGAACAAAACAGGTAAGAAACTCAATGGATAGCCTTGTGGCATCATAGTTAGTAGTAAATGAGAACAAAGATCATGTGATCATAAATCTAATGGTGGAAGTGACTTAAAGGTCATGTAGTACAACTCCCTTGTTTCTTGTTTTACATATAGGGGAAAGGATGCTCAGGGTTGTAAAAAGACTGGCAGAAAGAGAGTAAGTAGCAGATCCTCTGTCTTTAAGGTAAGCACTTTTTCCAGTGGAAAAGAAACATCACAAAGGGTGTAATAGTGGGAGAGACAGAGGGGGCTTTAAAATTGATAGAACTAGGAAACCAATTGCTGTTGGGGACTGATTTCTGGGTAGCAGCTTCCTTCTTCTTCCACTAGGCTACAACTTTAATGGAGTCCTGACATGACCAAAAGGTGAGTCAACCCCTCCAAGCTTTTTTCTTTGACCTTGAAATCCTCCCTCCTATTACACAACTTAGAGACAGTTCTTCTGTAAACTAAAATATCTAATTTATTTCTGTAAAAGGAGAGAGACAGAGACAGAGACAGAGACAGAGACAGAGAAAGAGACAGAAAGAGAGAGAGAGAGTAAAGGGTAGAGGGCAGAGGGACTAAGGAGACCCTGCCAACTATTCCCTAATGGCTACTTTTAGATGGTGGGATCAAACTTTCTTTCAAGAAAAATATAGATCCCTCAGGGAAATGGTGATCCAGGGTGATCTTCAGTACAGGGCGGAAACACTTTCCTTCGGCACAGCCAGGCAAAAGGAGAGAATCTCCTCCCTAGCTCTTCCCAGAGTCTTAGGTAAGAGAGAATGACCAGAATCTCCCTCTGGCCAACAGTTTCTCTCTTTTGAATATTCCATGGAATTCCCTTCCCCTGATGACTGAATGTTCCATTGCCCTTCCAGATGCATCTTCTTCAACCTTTGTAGGTCTTCCTTGTTCTTAGCAAATTCCTTGTTTACAAGGGCAAGCCTGACCTTCTTGACAATTTTGCCTGGTGCTAGCTCTAGCTTTGGTGAATGAACTGATAAAAATAGAAATCAGGCTTGCAATAGGTGTTGTACTGATTTTGTGTTCAGTAGAAATGGAGAGCTGGAGGAATGCTGCTGAGGAAGAGCAGCCAGGCTGCCAGACCCTAGTCACTCCTCAGAGGGAAGTTGTGTATGCCTTGGCACCTTAAGAAAGGGGAGAGAAAAGGAAAGAAGGAGATTTCCTACTGCTTAAAGTCTACAAAAGCTTACTCTAGGGAGCAAGGAAGTGGTTCAGAAGTTCCACCTCAGCATTTGTTGCCTGTCTGCAGAACTGACTCTTTTAATTGGGTGTCCTTTTAAAATGTTTCCTTTTCATTCTTTAATAGAAGAATAGTTTTTAATTGGATTTTACAGCCCAGGAGTACTCATGGCATTTCAAACTTTGGAGATGCTGGACTAAGCCTAATTTAGGATTAGTCCACAATAAGGGGGGATTTTTATTTTAGGTAACTGTGTATGTACCCCTGGGCAAGTCAACTATAAAATAACTAAAATAAGAGCACCTCTCTCACAATATTGTCAAGAAAATCTAATAAGAAATGATATGAAATGGTTTACAACCCTTAAAATCTTATGTAAGTATGAGTTATTGTTATTTATTACTCAATCAAAAATATTTATTAAACACCTACTATGTGCCGGGCATTATACTAAGTATTAAAGATATATGGAGATGGTTTACAAACCTAAACCTTATGCAAATTTAGTGATTATTGTTATATATCAATTAATCAAAAATATTTATTAAGCATCTACTATGTACCAGGCATTATACTAAGTCTTGGCGATATATAAGGGCACACAGGATAACTAAGAAAATAAAAACAAAGAACAAAAGATTAGGATAAATGGAGTTATGCTTTACCATACACAAAACTGCTAATTTAGACAGAGTTTCAGAAAAAAAAGTACCAAGAGTTTGATGGACTCTCATGTTTTATTCTGTCCTATTGGGCAAAATCAAAGTAAATGAGTAAATGTGCAGGAAATTGAGTTCATCTCAAAATAAAGACAATTTTCAAATAATTATAAATGACCCAAAGAAGAATGGATTCCTTCAGTAGAGGTTAAATCATGCATGATTATGTTGGTAAGGAGACCTCCTCCCCACTCAAATTAGAACCCAGTAAATGATCTTTGAGAGTCTTAATTTAGTTGGACCAGTGGAAAGAGTCAATAAGACCTGAATTCAAATTCAGATTCAGAGACTTCCTAGCTATGTGACACTGGGCAAGTCGTTTAATCTCTGTATGCCTCAGTTTTCTCATCTATAAAATAGGGATAATAAGAGAACATACTTTCCCAGTTTCTTATGAGGATCAAATGAAGGAAATAATTATAAAGTGCTTAGCACATTGCATGGCATATAGTAACAGCTTTACAAATGTCAGCTATTATTATTATAAATTATTATCATTATTAAAGAAAATACTGGATAACTATCAAGAATGATGAAGAAAGTTTCTGCCCAAGTATAGATTGGACAAGATGACCTTTGAATTCACAGGGACACTGAAATTGTATTATTTTATCCATTTAATACATTATTTTATCTATTTAATAAAAACAGAAGTTAGTGGTTTAATTTCATAGGAAATACGGCAGCTCCACAAGAATTTACACTAGAATGTGGTTTGAAGTAGAATGTGAAGTGGTTAAAATAGCTCTAGGAAAAGGAAAACATTACATTCATAGCAACAGCTTGCATTGATGGAGATGTCAAGTGTTGTGACAGGTGGGAAGATGACAGAGAGAATAGCAATAGTAATTAAGAAAGAAAGCATACAATCATGAACAAAAGTTTGATCAGAAAAAAAGTAGAAAAACAAACATATATCAGCAGTATTGTGAAGGAGGAAATGTCAGAATTTTGAGTCTTTGGATGGGGGGTTATTTCAGGTGGTGAAGAACAGAAGAGAGTAATAACCTTGTTCATCTCCAGAGCAGGCAGCTGATAAAATAAATGTTTCCTTTCATAGTTATAACTATATGTATGTTCTTTGTAATGTATTCAGCTATGCAATTTTTGTTTTGTTTTGTCTTTAGGTGGCAATTAAAAAAAAGAAATCCATATATATTTGAACATAAATATGTCCCCAAAGTCCTAGTGAAATATTAAGTTTTAACATCTTCAGAAGTGTAAATACTACACACTTACCAAAAGCATAATATTCAAGCTTTATTATTTGCATGTTTAGATGTGTTTGATTTTGTGAATTTTGAGAAGTTTAAAATTTTTGTTTTAACAAGCACTATATATGTGATAATTCCTGGATGACAATTTTTCAGAGCAGTATAGCAGTAGAGAAAGTTCTCTTGCTTGGTCACCTCAGCCACATGATCTCCATCTATCTCCATCTGACATTTTTCTTGTTGGGTAAAGTCAAAATTTTCATGTATACATGAAATCCTTAAAGCTAGAATTAGAAGTATTTTCTTTCTCACTAAGCATCAGCTAGTGAACATCCTTAGAAACTTCAAAAATTCACAAAACGTACAAATATTTTAAAAATCTAAATAATTTTTCTTATAAATGTTCTCTGTAAAGTCTGTAGCATTTATATAACTAAAGTCACCTATATGGAGCCTAACACTGCATTAAGATTTTTGTGACAGACTATTTTTTCCAACTTTTCCAACTTTAATCTGACTAAGGATTAATAAGTAACACAAGGCAATAAGAGCATATAAATTTCCTAAAGAATTCACCTTACTCACTTTTGTTACTTTTTAAATTTTTAATTGTCTACAAAGTCCTATAGACTTTAGATCAAGTTTTATAAATTGCTTTCTAATACTAGTTGTTCAATTTGGTTTCCCAAGAAAGCAATATCCTTGTTTTACTTTTTACCCAACTCAATCAAATTATACACTCTACTTACGTGATAATGGACTAGAAATAAATTCAAGACTTAATTTGTTTAATACTGAGTGACATAGTTTCTTTCCCAAAAAATCTTCCCTAAGAATATAATATAGCATATATATTAATTAATATAGAATATATACAAGGCAGCTAGGTGGCACAAGGAACAGAGTGCTGGGCCTGGCATCAGGAAGAATCATCTTCCTGAGTTCAAATCTAGCCTCAGATACTTCCTTGCTATGTGACCCTGGGCAAGTCACTTAATTTCACATGCCTCATCTGTAAAATGAACTAGAGAAGGAAATGGTGAACCACTCTAACATCTTTTCTACATTAGGGTGGTGGCAGTGGTATAGAGGAAAAAATATATGAGGGATGTTATGCCAGGTAGAATGAACAGAACTTGGCTACAGTTTAAAAATGTGAGGTGAGAGAGTATGGAATAGAGAAAAACACTTAGGTTTCCAACCATCCAATTCCTAGATGACTAAAAAGATGGTAATGGCCTTGAAAATGTTTAGTTTTAGACATGTTAAATTTAACATGCCTATGTGAATTCCAGGTTGAGATTTATGTTATGGTCCTCCTGCTACAAGGCCAGTCCTATATCAGGCCATCTCAAACCCTCTATTGATTCTATATAAGGAAGGCCAGGTATTTCTTCTTTCCAAGGGCTTATCATATTGAGGTTGTAGACTCTAAACAATCAACTTAGTGCCAATATCGATAATATGGAAATCAGACTTGATCAATGACACATGTAAAACCTAATGGAAGCACGTGTTGGCCATGGGAGGGAGCAGGAGGAGAGGAGGGAAAGAACATGAATCATGAAATCATGGAAAATTTTTCTTAATCAATAAAATTAAATTTAAAGAAAAGAAAAGAAAAATTAAGGGCTTATCATAGCACCAAATAGCCTGGATACCTCCCATGTAAACTGGAAGAGGGTAAGGCACTTACATACCACAATATACAGGATATCTAGCATCAAAGGAAGGGGAAAGCATGTAATTAATCCACCATCAACCAGCCAGTGGGAGACAAGAGTTTTGTCCTTCCATCAACCTCCTGGCTTTGTAGAGCCAGAAGGAAATATAGAGTTGGCCTAGAAATGCTACTGCCATAGATAGATCTCTATTCCCTCTTGACTCTGAGTTTGTAACTCTTTTCCCCTGTAGTCTAGACTACATAAAGATGAAGGATGGGTCAGGTGATGGTTTGTAGGCTACATATGGATGGTGCAGATGATGATTTCTCTCTCTTCTCAGTCAGGCCACATACAGACCCATAGGGCAGGTTATGATTCATTCTTATCCCCTCTCCAGGCCACATATGGAGACCAGGCAGGTGATGCAATTCCAAGGATGCCTATGGTCCACCATAGTTAGTAGGAGCAAGATCCCACAAGCAATGGCCTGGACTGGGTTGGTAATGATATCACAATGAGCGCCTATTCCCACTGCTTTGGTGTTTGGGAGGGAAATTGAGTTTACTGGCCTTTTTCTTTCCCCTTCCTGGGAGTAAGCCTCATCTATTATCATCCCAAAGAGAGAGACTACTAGACTCACCCCTTCTTCATTTGGATAGTGATGGTGATGATGGTGATAGTGGAAAGAGGCAGGTAGATATCAAGCTTTCCAACAGACACGCCTGTCATCCGAAGTCCATGGATCAGCATATGGATTATCTAGGACCTAGTTAACAAGAATGATTCTGTAAAATCAGAAGCTATCCTCAGGTCTTTGGGAATGGGCTCCTCTCTGCACCATGGCTCCATGCTGATGTTCTGGGCTAACTACTCCATTCCCCAAGTGGGGTACCAACCTTTTCTCTTCCACATTATTATTATTCCTCACTCTTTACATTCCAGTTGAATGTCTTACTTGTTCCCATTCCATCTCTTTCTTTTAGGTGTCTACCAGGCTTTTCCTTGCCTTCACCTCTTGGAATCTATGGATTCTTTCAAGTTTTAACTCAAGAGTTACCTCTTTCAAGGGTTGGGGCAGCTACCTGGCATTGTAAGGACTCAACTTAGAATCAGAAAAACTCATCCTCATGAGTTCCAATCTGACTTCAGACACTTCCTAGCTGTGTGACTCTGGGAAAGTCCCTCAATCCCCATTGCCTAACCCTTATCACTCTTTTGCCTTGGAACCAATACAAAGTATTAATTCCAAGAATAAAGGTGAGGGTTTTTTTTAAGTCAATTATAGTGGCAGCTAGGTGGCATAGTGGATAGAGAGCAGAGTCCAGAAGGTCTGGGTTTAAATCAAACCTCAGACATTTCCTAGCTGTGTGACCTGGGACAAGTCACTTAATCCCATTTGCCTAGCCCTTGCCCTTCTGTCCTAAAATTGTTGTTACTTTGATGAAAGTAAGGAATAAAAAAATCAATTACGGATTCCTCAGTGATTAATGCCTCCCAACTATGTATTTTGTATGTATTCTTATCCTTTATTGACATCTCTGTGAACATGCCATGTCCTTTATGAAACATAAATTCCTTGAGAGCGAGGACTATCATTCTCTTATTTGTATATCCAACACCTATAATAAATCCTAATTCATTATAAAATATTTGTTGATTGGCTATACAAAATTCCTAAAGTTCTGTTCATTCTTTTCCAGTGAAGCACTTTGTAGTCTGACTACACAACCTGTGCTCTAACATCCCTGGGGGACTACTCGAGTCATGATGTCTAAGGTTCTGAATTGCTCTGTGGATTAAGAGAAGTAAAAGGGCTTACTAAAATGAATCCCATTTTCCCACTCCTGATAGTACAGTTAGAAAATGAAAGATGAAATCACAAGCTTTGGTGAGAAGAGCTTCATGAACTGAGAATGGATTCCTTTCAAGTGAGGGCATGTAGTCCCACATAGCTTTTTAAAAAACAAATCAAGAAAGTGAGTCCATACTAGAAATATGATCTTAGAGATGATTGGATCCTATAACTTAAAATCCCTTCCATTGACCTAATCCAAACTATGTATGCATGTGAGCAGAGCCCCACATTAGTTATCTTACTGGCAACTCAGCTAACTAAAGGATGGGTTGTTTTTTTAAAAACTCAAGACCAATGGTGAGAATAATAACAATGACTCAACTAACAGAGAGCAACAAAATCAACAAGATAGCAAAGGTGGCGGTTAATACCCAATAATCTAGACTAGTCTCTCAGCAAACTGTGTTCCAAGGACCAAGTCACTCACAACTGCCTATTTTGTTTGGCCTCTGAGAAAAGAACACTTCTTACATTTTAAAATATAATAAAATGTTATTTAAGAGGGCCATTTGCTAAGGTATCATTGGGTCATCATTGGGGAAGGAAATATTCATACTGACAAAATCATAAATTCTTACAATATGGAACTATTCTATGAAAAATTTCTATTAAAATATTGAAAAGTTACCTGATTCATAGTCTATTGTCTTCTGTAAGAGTCTAGCATCAGGAGTTAGCAAACTTTGGCTCTTGGGCCATCCAAAAAAGAGTGAAAGGCTGGATTTGGCCAGCAGATATAGTTTGCAAACCAGTGATTCTAAACTCTTACAGCAGACAATAGTATAGGGAACTGGTAGGTGGAATATAGCTGATTTCCATATTCTAAGAATCTAAGATTTTGTCAGTGTGAATATTCCCTCCACTGACGCAGACTACAACTCTTCTATCCCTTAACAGATGCTATGGAAAAGAATTTCTATAGCTGAATTTTCATCACCTAATGGACAAACTGGATTTCTTATGTATAGTCCATCACTAGGCAGATATTTGAAACACTTTCAGGCAAAGTGGAGCTTGCTAGAATGTCCTTGGTCTACTGCTCAGAATTCAGGGTAGGTGAGATATATAACATACCATCTATATAGGTGAGATTTGAGCTCAGGATCTCTGTCTCCCAATCCAGAGCAACTCCAACTGTTACTCATCTTCAGTTCTTTTAATAATTCCACAAGGGCATTATCTTCTAAGGTACAATTTCCAGGTAAATTCATACTACCTCTAGAGAAAAATATGTACCCATCTAGAAGTTTTTGCTTTCCTCTATTTTGTTTTAAATTGAATTAAAACTTTTTAAAGTCCCAAGAACTGAGGAAGTCATCATGCTAGACACTGTACAAAGATATTAAAAGATGAGGTTAATGATGTGGTTAGCAATTCATTGAAGGTTTTTTATTGCCTTCATGGTAGCAACTTGGAAAAAGGGAAGACTTCAGTAGAAAATACTTTTTGCAATATATCTCTAGAAAACTGTTTCTGAAATATCAACATTGATATTAAAGAAATTTAATAAAATTTAGAAACTCAGAAAAATAATTTTAATAACGAGCAATTATAAAGCACTTATTATGTGCCAGGCACTGCATTAATTACTTTACAATTAAAACATTGTGTCCTGTTGCATCCTGGTCTTAATGCAAAGGAACTGAAAAATCAGTTAGCTCCACCAGCTAACAATCATAGAATTTAGAGGTATTGAAGTTCTTCCTGATTTCATCTTTAAAATTTTTATTAGTATCATTTGGTTTTATACTATAATAATTTCCTCTTAATCCCCTAGCTTGCCTACTGAATCTTCCCTTTTACTAAAGGAAAACATTTAAGAGAAACCCAGGGAATACACATCTGAGAGTATATACCACATTCCACATCCGTACCCCTCCACCTCTATTCTGACAGGAAAGAGATGTATTTTGTCACCAGTTCTCCAGGACTGTGAATCTAACTCTTTCCTTTTACAAATGAATAAACTGAGCAGAAAGCAAAAGGTCAAAAAATGGGATCATGAAGAGTTGGACCAGACTGAAATGACTAAACAACAACCCCCAAATCTAACTGAATTCCTACCCAACTTTTAAGGCTCAATTGAAACACCATCCACAATCCCTCTGTCTCCCTCATCCCACATAGACAACCAATAGTCAAATCTTGACACTTTAGCTTCTATTATATCCCTCCCTTTCTCTCATCTCAGATGGCTATTTGAGTTCAGACCTTCATAATCATATGTTTAGATTATTTTTAACTATTTCCTATTATCTATTGTAACCCTACTATATTCCAGTCTCTTTCTACTACACAGATGCCAAAGCTTTCCTAATCATAATACCCTTTTAGTCAAAAGCAGCAAATGACCCCCTGGTTGGTCCTCAAGGGCTCTGTCCTGTGAATCCACCCACCAGCAACAATTAGATATATAAAGCAGAAACCTAGAAAACCTAGGGTATACAATACACATTACACTGCATACCCTGAGCCACTGTTTCTTCATGTGCCCATGGGATGGTAAAGCTAGGGATTTACAGTACCTACATACTTATGAATACTAAATTTCTTGACTTGCATTCATTTTATGCATATTTATGTGTCTCCTTATCCACAATCTCCTCTCACATTCTCAGTAAGGTACAGTAGAAAGATACCCAATGGACAATATAGATCAGACATAGGACAGTTATTTATTTCCTCAACATACATACAAAGACATGTTAAACAAAAAAAAGTAAGCATGCTTTTACATGAAAATTTAAAGAAGTAGCAGAAATAATAACTTTTTTAAGTTTTAAAAGGTTGAGATTTAACAAAACATTTAACAATATATCATCAGTCCCTAAAAGGGATAAATGACAAAAAGGGATATTTACCACTTAGAAGAGAGTCCTAATGCAGAATGAGCATACCATTCTTCACTTTATTTCCTCCACAAATTTTTCTCTACTGCAAGCACTATGTCTTGTTTCACAATGTGACAAACAAGGAAGTATATATTATGTGAAAATATATGTACAACCTAAATTATATCACTTACTTTCTTGAGGAGGAAGGAAAGATGGAAGGGATGGGGGAAAAGAATGAGACATAAATTTTTGGACATTTTATATTTTATTATGTTATATATAAATTCATATATAAGTATATTATATTTAAAATTATACTATATATAGTATATAATTAGTATATTGTATATGTTATACATAAAATTATATTATACATAAAATATGCATATATCATGTTATATATAAAAATAATATCTATGCTTAAGAAATATCAACATTATTTAACATAAAGTAATTTGTAGGACTTCACAATAAGTATTTTATATTTTGTCTCTACTATGCACTTTGCAAAAATTCTCAAGTCCATGTCTTCCGCTAAACCACTTCATATTCCCCTTCTTTTTTTGCATTCAAGACTTTATTAACCTGAATATAAAAAGACATGAATGTAATCTAAGATATAGCAGAGTTCTTTATATAGAAATAATTGTTTTCCAAATTAAAAATAGCTCTTGCGGTAAAAGTTTATATGCTAATGTACCATAAAAAGTAGAATTTTAGTATTTTGACAAAATATGTAGGACACTGGCTCTCCCAACTACTTGAATGCATAAGAGCATTTCTTACCTTGGACTTGGCACATACATTTTGAGATCACTTTTAAGGACATTCACAATCAAGTATATACACACACACACACACACACACACACACACACACACACACACACAGCAGAACAAAGAGGCAGAAGCTTAGATTCAAACTTTCCTAGCTAAGCCCCTGGTATAACTTCCAGGTAGAAGTCCCACATGAAGTCCCAGAGTTACATCATACCACCTTGAAGTGGAAGGAAAAGACAAAGGATGGAGTCACTTCTTTTTGAGGTACATTCCTCCTGACTTGGAGACCAATATTATTTAATACAATTTTGACAAAACCTCTTCTTCCCCTCTCCATCCCTTCAGCCATGGTAGCATTGACAGAAAAATTCTATGTAGCCAGAGCAACTTAGCAGACACTCCATGGATAATCCAATATATCATCTATTATCCATCAGTGCCAACAATCCACACCAGGACCTTTGAGGCATACAAGTGACAATATAGTATTTTGTACTGAGAACCCAAAAGATTTGAAAAAGAAATATGATATATGTGCTTTCATTATTGTTAATGAAGATGTATGAATATGCTTAGTTTTTCTAAATCAAGGGAAATGGCCAGAAGGAAAAGTTTGATTATTGAAAATCGATTACATGTATATGCCTTCATTTTTTTATTTTTGGCCATCTTTCATATGCCAAGGATATAGCTGAATGCACAATATTTATCCATTTACTAGTGGCTGCAAAATAGAATTCTCTGGTCACTTCCCCATTATATTCAGTCCATTTATATCTATAATAATGCTTTGCATCATTCTCAGTTCTGCCTCAGAATACCACTGATTCTCTCTGTGAGAACTTGGAAAAATAGCAAAAAGGAGATAACTTCTATACTGACTCACCTGGTCATTTTATAAACCTTATACATTTTAAATATATAAAACATATATATATATACATACATATATATATATATATATATTACTTTACAAACCTTAAAATTGCTGTAAAAATGTGAGTTGTTATTTTTGATGTGAATATATCCTGCACAAGGTAACCTAGATGGTCATGGTTTCTTGTGAGATGAGACCTTAGACACCTGTCTAAGAACCTTCCAAGCTACATTTTGCTAAGAGTCAAATGTTTTCTTGGAATAAACAACAAAGTTAGACATTTTCTCTCCATCTTGTAATTTGAATGAGGTTCAGAATTCGAAGGTGCAGTACAAGTACCACAAAATAAAGTATACCAGGAGATAGGATCAGCAAAGCTTTATTGAAAGGCATCAGAGAAAGTCAAAATAGATCAAGTCCTATGGTGGAAGGGAAAATGCCACAAACCTGGAAAGCCCAATGAGTTTTAAAGAATGTTCGTTTCTGGGTCAAGCAGGAGCAGGTATTGGAGGAAGGGAGCAGGGAGACTGCTGTTGATTCATGCTGGTAGGGGTAGGATAGAAATACCTGGGGAATGGGTGGGTAATTGATTTTTAAACTTGAGCTGAGAGAGTAATTGGTTTTCTGCCTCTTTTATAAGTCTTACTTTGGCAGAGGCTCATGGGATTTGAGTCTCTATGGCTGTGACTTCTCCATTTAGCAAAGCAAGGAGGCTACTGAAGTCTTTCCAACCTTTCTACACAATGCTAAAAGGAAACTTGTCTTATCTATTAAATCTCATTCAGGGAAACCTGCAGTTGTCACAGAATCCAAGTGTCCAAAGTCCAAATCTTCTGTTCTGAGAAACTTTGCACCTATCACAATCAGAGCTGAGGAAGCCAGGGCATAAGGTACTGTTTAGTACTGCTTATGAGACTCTCTATTCCCTTCTCCTATTGCCAGTACTACCCCTGCCTTTGCACTGCCAAAGGTGCTGGCTGTGTCCCTATTCCCCACATGGGTGGCCATGAACTGAGGAAATCTGAAAGTTATTTGAGCTTTTATTTTTACTTTAAAATTCAGACAAAATATAAAGTACCTGGAGTCCCTCAGAAAAGAGACAGGCATGAATATTTCCTGAAAAAGCTTCTTTGACTGAATAATTCAAACTGAAATCTTTGATTTGCATACTTTAAGAGAAATATCAGGCATCACCACATTTTCCATTTCTTTGTCCCTCCTGGTCCCCAGAAAAATTCAAACCTGAGTCTCTCATGCTTGGATGCTATGATTTGTTATGAGCAAAGGGGAAAATCAGCTCCTTATCTTTCAATGAAAACATTTATGAGGATGATAACTACTTATACAGTAGGTATATACTCATGACAGCTAAAAAAATTAAAACAGTACCTCCTCTGAGAGAATACCACAAAGTACTGAGCTTTTAATGGAAATAGGAGAGTAAGATCTTTCATCATTCTCCCTGCTAAAAAAGGTGTTTTCCCAAACGGTATACCACTAATCATTTTCTAATTACAAGCCACAGGCTGCCTCTGATCTGATCACAATTCTCATTAGTGCTAGCTGAAGTTTAGGAGGCACACATCAAAGAAAAAGGATTCATCTCAACAAGTTCTGCGTTTTCAAAGCCACTGCGGAATCATATAAGATAAATTCTGTACTGACCATCTGTATTATAGAAGTTCATAAAGTATCAGAAATTTAAAGTGGTCTTATTTTTTTCTGGGCTCCCTCAGACTTTTCTGGTTTTCGGGTGTTTTGTGGTTTAAATTTTCTTAAGACAAATTTAACCACAGTGGACCATAGTTTCTTCACTCAATATATGACAACCAGACACAGAGTAATCAAGATGGATATATGGCATATGTTTTCCATTGTGGTTTGGCTGAAAAAAATATGTTCTGTGTTTATTCTAAAACACATCTATACTATCAGAGGGGATCCTAAATTAGTAGAATGAAATTTTACCCAATTATATGCCAATAAGTCTGACAATCTAAGTGAAATGTATGAATATTTACAAAGATATAATTTGCCCAGATTAACAAAAGAGGAATTGCAATACTTAATACAAATTGAGAAAAAGAAATTGAATAAGCCATGAACAAACTCTAAGAAATAATCCCCAAGACCAGATGGATTAGCAAGTGAATTCTATCAAACATTTAAATAACAATAAATCCCAATACTATACAAACTATTTGGTAAAATAGACAAAGGAATCCTATCAATTCCTTTCACAGCACAAATATAGTGCTGATTAATAAGTCAGAAAGAACAAAAACAGAGAAAGAAAATTATATACCAATTTTCTTACTAACCATATATGCAAAAATTTTAAATAAAATATTAGCAAGGAGACTCTACTAATAATATCATAAGGATAATTCACTATGACCAGGTAGGATTTATGCCAGGAATGCATGACTAGTTTAATATTAGGAAAACTATAAACAAAATTGGTTAATAATCATCAAATTAATGGAAATCACATGGATATCTCAATATGTTTAGAAAAAGCCTTTGGCAAAATAAAGCATTCATTCCTATTTAAAAACATTAGAAAGCTTAGGAATAAATGGAGCATTGCTTAAAACAATAAGTAGTATCTATCAAAACCATCAGCAAGTATCATCTACAATAGGAATAAATTAGAAGCTTTCCCAATAAGATCAGAGGTGAAGCAAGGATGCCCATTATCACCATTATTGTTTAATATTGTACTAGAAATGTTAGCTTTAGCAATAAGAGAAGAAAAAAATGAATTGAGGGAATTTCAGACATGTTGGTATACTTAGAGAATCCTAGAGAATCAACTAAAAAACTAGTTGAAGTAATTAAAACTATAGCAAAGTGGCAGGATACAAAATAAACCCACATAAGTCATTAGCATCTCTATATATTACCAACAAAGTTCAGTGGCAAACTATAGAAAGAGAAATTTTATTTTAGAGTAACTTTAGATAATAAAAACTATCTGGGTATCTGCATGCCAAGACAAACACTTTTCATACAAATTAAGTCAGATCTAAAAAATTGGAAAAAGATTCATTGCTCATGGGTAGCCAGAGCGAATATAATAAAAATGATAATTCTGCCCAAATTAATTTACTTATTCCAATAAAACTACCAAAAATTATTCTATTAAACCAGTAAAAATAATAACAAAATTCAGCTGGAAGAGTAAAAGTCCATGAATATCAAGGGAATTAATGAAAAAATGTGAAAGAAGGTGGCATAGCAGTACTAGACTTATATAAAGTAATAATTCTCGAAACAATCTGGTAGTGGCTAAGAATCAGAATGGTATATCGATGGAATAAGTTAAAAACACAATATACCTGGGTAAATTACTTTAGCAATCATAGTGTCTGATAAGCCCCAAATCCCAGCTTTCAGGATAAAGAACTCACTACTTGAAAAAATTGCTGGGAAAACTGGATAACAGTATGGCAGAAAAACTAGGTCTAGACCAATATCTATCTCACTCCCTATACCCAGATAAAAATCAAAATAGGTATATGATTTAGATTTAAAGATGGATGTCTTAAGCAAGTTAAGTTTAGCAGTCCTATCTATGGAAAATAGAAGAGTATATGATCAAACAAAGGATAGAGAATATTATAATATGTAAAATAATTAATTTTTATTATATTAAATTTAAAAGTTTTTGTATGAGCAAAACCAATATAATCAAGATTAGAAGGGAAACAATAAAATGAGAAAAAATTACAGCAAGTTTCTTTGATAAAGGTCTCCTTTCTCAAATTTATAGATAACTAAATCAAATTTAAAAGAATACAAGTCATTCTCCAATTGGGAAATGTCAAGCATTGGGAAAACAAGCAGTTTTCAATGAATAAATCAAAGCAATCAATAATCATGAGAAAAATTATTTTAAATCACTCTTGATTAGTGAAATGCAAATTAAAAGAACTATGAGGCAATTTCAAAAACCTCATATCTATCAGACTGGCCAATATGAGAGTAAAATGATAAATGTTGAAGGGGATGTGGCAAAATTAGGACACTAATGCATTGCTTGAAGATTTGTGAACTGATCCTACCATTCTGGAGGGAAATTTGGATATATTCCCAAAGTACTATAAAACTGTGCATACTTTTTGATCTTTTAATACCATTACTAGGTGTGTATACCAAAGAGATCCCAAAAAAGGAGGAAGTGACCTACTTGTACAAAAATCTGTATAGCAACTCTTTATGGAATGGTAAAGAATTGGAATTGAGGGGATGCCCATCAATTGGGAAATGGCTGAACAAATTGTGGTATATGATGGTTATGGAATATTATTGTAATACAAGAAATGATGAACAAAATGGTTTCAGAAAGAACTGGAAAGACCCAAATGAAATGCTGCAGAGAGAAATAAGCAGAACCAGTAGAACACTGTACACAGCAAAAGTATTATTATACAATGATCAACTGTGAAAGTTACTCTCAGCAACACAATGATCCAGGACACTCCTGAAAGACTTATGACAAAAAAAAAATGCTATCTAACTCCATAAAAAGAACTGTTGGAGTTGGAATGCAAATAAAAACGTATGATTTTTCAATTTAGTTTTTTTTTTTAATTTTAGGCTTTTGATTTTATATGAGTATTGTTATAAAGAATTTATTAAATATTCGCTCTGACTCCTTAGGAGCAGAGTTTCTACGTTAGAGGAAGTTTTAGTAATATCATGCTGGATCCTTTAAGAAAACAGAACATATCACTCTCACCCTCCACTTTAAGAGGCCTAGGATAAAAGAAAGATTCAGTTGGAGTCCTGGGTCCAGTCTCTTTGACTGCCTTGGAAGCAAGTTGATGGGTCATTCTCTCAGAGAAAGAAGATCTATTAGTAACTTTTTAGATCATTACTTTGAGAGTTTGAGATAAACAGGCTAAGCCGAGAGTGTGTTTTACTGACAGCTATTCTCCTCAGAGCCTGAGGGGGAGCTAGAGAACTGTTTGTGTCAACTGAGATAGTGTTAGGGTAGGATTTTGGGTAAGGGAAACACAAGAGGAAAAAATATATAAAAAATCTGCTTTATTGTTTAGGAAGGGAAAGGAATAAGGGCTTAGGAATTTGCTTATGCTTATTCTTATTTAAAACTAACTAAACTATACTAACTAGGTTACTAAATAAAAAACTTAACCAAATACCCAAATCTCACAGCATGAGTCCAAAAACAGTTAGAGCCAAGATCTGTTGTTAGATGTCCAAGCAAGTCTTGATGTCCAAGTAAGACTGATGCTACCAGCAGCCAGATACAGGAACTCAGTTTGAACACAGGGAAATCCTCTGTCTCCCTTCCTCTCAACTTCCTCAGGAGACCAGAAGAATGTCAGTTGTGCCAAATGGAATCTTCCCAGATCCTGAAGCTCAGGGTTCCATGTGATCCTTGGTCACATGCCACTGTCAATCATACCTAGGTTTGTATTTTTCAGTTTTTGAACAGTTTTGCAAATTGCAAACTTTAACATCCTTTATCACATTCCCCCCTATTGCATGAATCAAAAATCATGTTGGAAACACAATTTTTTGAATTTGTGCACAATCTAAAATACTTACCAGTTACTCAAACTAAGAAATCTACCCAAAATAACAAACAACCTACACTCAACTATCTTACTTTAACTTACACTAACCTATTCTAAGAAATTGTTGCAAGGAAAAAAGGAAAAAGAAAAGGAAACAAAGTAAATAATGAACAAGTACAAAAGTCAAACAGAACCAAAATCAAAATCAAAACAGCAAATAAAATCAAACAAAAGATGAACATAACTTCGATACAAATATAAAACTTAAAATACTCTTATCAGCTAAAACAAACATTGTACTACTATAGTAGTACATTAACATTTAACTTAGAGAAATAATTTTGAAAATCATAATAAACACAACATTGCATAAGTTTTAGAATGTAAATCAAACCAAACATTAAACCAATTATGCAAATACATGTAACAAAAGATATTAATGAGCTATGTACATAATTTACATATAGTACATACATGCAATATATACATGTATACTATACATATGCACATGTATACACTTGTATACACTTCATATTTTCACATAGTTTACATATCTACACACACTATAATACAATTAATTTACAATCCTATTATGCACCTTATTTACATATTTATTTATAATTTTGTTTAATATGTGATGTCATATGTTGCTTATGTTGTGTAATGTATGATGCAGTGCAAGTCAGTATCTAATTTTCTTACCTTATCTTACTTAATATTACCCAACTAATTTCATCTTCAACATACTTCTCCTAACTAAATTTCCAAACCTAAACTAAATCTAAGTATGTAACTACATTTTGTTAGTAAATAACATATCTAAGCTAATCATAACACTGTTAGTACCCTAACTATACATTGTTTCACTCACTTAATTAGTGATTCAATGTAACCTAACCATGTTTATGTTTTATATTTATGTTTTATTATGTTGTTACTTTTACTATATCATGTTGTTTTGCTATTAAATGTCAGTGTTACTGTTATATAAAAGTTATGTTACTGTTGAATGCAACATAACCCTACTTCCTCTTGAATATCTTTCTGCAATTCCATAGTAGTAAATATATTTCTGCTTGTATGTGAATAAATGCTATGTTATTATTTACTATAATACATTATTCAAAATATAAATTCATTAGTCCATTTATCCTGTAATCCTCTTCATTTCAAATTTCACAAAGTCTTCTAAAGTAATAAATTCTCAGTCTTATCAATGTCCATTATTTCCTGAATTCTCCTCTTCATCTATATTGTCCTCTCCTATTCTCTTCCACAGGAATGGTCTATCTCTTACTGATCGTTTTGACTGCAGACTCAATTTGACTGATGATTCTATCTTTCTGCAATCTCCTTAATTTTCTTCAATGATTTGTACATTTTCATTATTTATACCATGTGCTAATTTTATATGTAAACTGTAAAGATAAAAATTTAGAGACTTCCGGGTAATCATGGCTGTAAGACTTCTGGGTAATCATGGCTGCAATCTAGACGCCACACGCTTCCTCTCCCCGGCACGGAACGAAATAGACTACATCAAAGGAGCATAAAAATCACCTTTGGAGGAACAGAAGGACACCCCAGTACTCCCCAGTACTCCACAGAGGCGAAGGTACGTGGGGCTTGAACATTTCCACACTATAATAGGAAGGAGGAAAAGCTTGCACAGAAAATTGAACTGAGCCGCCCTTCCCCCACCCCACCTCCCCCAACAAACCAGAGTGAGCTACCTGAGCGCTCACCGGGACAGCGAGTGAGTGGGGAACATCTCTGTCTGGGGGGGGGGGGCACTCCAGGGCCCTTGGGATCTGGGGACTACCAGGAAAAAACGTCTCAGGTCAGATTCACTGGAGAACCCGGCGCTGATTAGGGGGGTCAGCAGAGCTGTACTTGGGGCAGCTGCGCTGAACATCTCCGCGGAGCTAAATACCAGGGGCGGACCACGTGCTGATTATCTGGGCGGAGCTGAACACCTGGGCAGTGTGGCTGTGACCAGGGACCCAGGGCACTAAGAAACCTCAGAGGCTGGAAAAAATTAGTCTGAGACAACCTAAATTCACAGAAAAACCGCCCATATAACCCAGACCCCAGACCAAAAAGGAAAGGGGAATAAAACCACCAAAGGGATGGCTCACATGGCCCAAAATAAAGCCTCCAGGAAGAAAGGGGAAAAAGTGACTATTGAAAACTTTTATGGTGGAAGTACCCAAGGAAAAGAGGAGAATGAGGAGGAAATCCAAAAAAATTCAGAACATGCCTCCCAAAATGGAAACTATCAACAAGCTCTGAAGATCTCAAACTGGAACTTATCCAAAAGATGGAAACCTGGAAAGAAAAATGGGAGAAAGAGATCAGCAGTCTGACAGATAAGACTGCTCAATTGGAAAAAGAACTCGAAGCATCGAATAGAAGGGCAGACAAAGCTGAAAAGCAAAACCAGTCCCTAACAACCAGAATCAAGCAACTCGAAGAAAGTGAGATGATAAAACAGCAAGAATCAATAAAGCAAACCCAAAAAATTAATGAATTAGAAGAAAACATAAAATATCTCACTGAAAAGGTCACAGACCTGGAGAACAGAGGAAGACGAGAAAACCTCTGAATTATCGGTCTCCCAGAAAAACCAGAGATAAACAATAAACTCGATATTATTCTACAGGAGATTATAAAAGAAAATTGCCCCCACGTTCTGGAGCAAGGGGGCAAAATAGAAATAGAAAGGATTCATAGAACACCTTCTATACTAAATCCCCAAAAGACAACCCCTAGGAATGTAATTGCCAAATTCAAGAGCTTCCAAGAAAAGGAGAAAATCCTACAAGAAGCCAAGAAGAGGAGCTTCAGATATAAGGGGGCTCCCATAAGGATCACACACGACTTAGTGGCTAAAACACTAAGAGACCGCTAAGCATTGAACACGATATTTAGAAAGGCAAGAGAGCTGGGTCTCCAACCAAGAATCAACTACCCAGCAAAACTGACAATATACTTCCAGAGGAAAGTATGGGCATTCAACAAAATAGAAGATTTCCAAGCATTTGCTAAGAAAAGACCAGAGCTCTGTGGAAAGTTCGATATCCAAGCACAGAAAGCAAGAGAAACATAAAAAGGTAAATATGAAAGAAAGGGAAAAGGAGATAAATCTTATCTTTTTCTTTAAGTCAAATTCGCTTCTATAAGGACTACATTTACATCAAATTATATATATTAATATGTGGGGAAAATGTTTTGTGTAACTCTCATAAATTGTAGCATCATAAGAGTAGTTAGAAGAAACATGCATGGGGAAAGATTGGGGCATTAAGAAGATTTGGGGAAAGTGGGGGCAAAGAAAGGAAAAGGGAGGGGGGAACCTTTGATAATACTAAGATTAACTTCAAGAAATAGGGGGGGGATTCAATAGAATAATCTTTCCCATATAAAGATACACATGGGAAGGGGAGGGGAAGAACTCTCATATGAGAAGGAGAGGAAGAGAGCGTGAAGTGGAATTACTTAAACCTTACTCTCAGTGAAATCAAATCTGAGAGGGAAGAACATCTAGATCCAGTGGGATCCTGAATTCTATCTTATCCATTAGGGCAAGAAAGAAAAGAAACTCAAGGAGGGGGAGGGGGGAGGGAGTATAAAAAGGGAGGGAAGGAGAGGGGGGAGGAGAAGGGAACATAAAAAGTGAGGGGCTAGAAAGGGAAGCCTCTCAAGGGAGGGGACTAGGGGGACTGACCTAAAGTAAATCACTGGTTCAAAAGGAAATAGCTAAAGAAGAAAGGTCAGAACTAGGGGAAGATATCAAAATGCCAGTGAATCCACAAATGACAATCATAACTTTGAACATGAATGGGATGAACTCACTCATAAAACGTAGACAAATAGCAGAGTGGATTAGAACCCAAAACCCTACCATATGTTGTCTTCAAGAAACACATATGAGACGGGTTGACACTCACAAGGTTAGAATTAAAGGATGGAGTGAGACCTTTTGGGCCTCAACTGATAGAAAGAAGGCAGGAGTTGCAATCATGATATCTGACAAAGCCAAAGCAAAAATAGACCTGATCAAAAGGGATAGGGAAGGTAAATATATTCTGTTAAAAGGGAGTATAGACAATGAGGAAATATCAGTAATCAACATGTATGCACCAAATGGTATAGCATCCAAATATTTAATAGAGAAACTAGGAGAATTGAAGGAGGAAATAGACAGTAAAACCATATTTGTGGGAGACTTGAACCATCCACTATCAAATTTAGATAAATCAAATCAAAAAATAAACAAGAAAGAGCTAAAAGAGGTGAATGAAATCTTAGAAAAATTAGGGTTAATAGACATATGGAGAAAAATAAATAGGGACGAAAAGGAATTCACCTTCTTTTCAGCACCACATGGCACATTCACAAAAATAGATCATATGCTAGGTCATAGAAGCATGGCACTCAAATGCAGAAAAGCAGAAATAATAACTGCAGCCTTTTCAGATCACAAGGCAATAAAAATATTGATCAGCAAGGGTACATGGAGAGCCAATTCAAAAATTAATTGGAAATTAAATAACATGATACTCCAAAATCGGATAATTAGAGAAGAAATCATAGAAACAATTAATAATTTCGTTGAAGAAAATGACAACGGCAAAACATCCTTTCAAACCTTATGGGATGCAGCTAAGGCAGTACTTGGAGGAAAATTCATATCCCTGAGTGCATATATTAACAAATTAGGGAGGACAGAGATCAAGGAATTGGAAATGCAAATCAAAAAACTTGAGAATGAACAAAATAAAAACCCCCAGAAGAAAACCATACTAGAGATCCTAAAAATTAAGGGAGAAATTAATAAAATCGAAAGTGACAGAACTATTGAGCTAATAAACAAGACTAGAAGCTGGTACTTTGAAAAAACAGACAAAATAGACAAAGTACTGGTTAATCTAATTAAAAAAAGGAAAGAAGAAAGGCAAATTAACAGCATCAAGGATGAAGAGAGGGATCTCACCTCCAATGAAGAAGAAATTAAGGCAATCATTAAAAACTACTTTACCCAACTATATGGCAATAAATATACCAACCTAGGTGATATGGATGAATATTTACAAAAATAGCAATTGCCTAGACTAACAGAAGAAGAAATAGTTTTCTTAAATAATCCCATATCAGAAAAAGAAATCCAACAGGCCATCAAAGAACTTCCTAAGAAAAAATCCCCAGGGCCTGACGGATTCACCAGTGAATTCTATCAAACATTCAGAGAACAGTTAATCCCAATAGTCTACAAACTATTTGACATAATAAGCAAAGAGGGAGTTCTACCAAACTCTTTTTATGACATAAACATGGTATTAATTCCAAAGCCAGGAAGGCCAAAAACAGAGAAAGAAAATTATAGACCAATCTCCCTAATGAATATAGATGCAAAAATCTTAAATAGGATACTAGCAAAAAGACTCCAGCAAGTGATTAGAAGGGTCATCCACCATGATCAAGTAGGATTTATACCAGGGATGCAGGGCTGGTTCAACATTAGGAAAACTATCCACATAATTGACCACATCAACAAGCAAACCAACAAGAACCATATGATTATCTCAATAGATGCAGAAAAATCCTTTGATAAAATACAACACCCATTCCTACTAAAAACACTAGAAAGCATAGGAATAGAAGGGTCATTCTTAAAAATAATAAACAGTATATATCTAAAACCATCAACTAATATCATCTGCAATGGGGATAAACTAAATCCATTCCCATTAAGATCAGGAGTGAAACAAGGATGCCCATTATCACCTCTATTATTTGACATTGTATTAGAAACACTAGCAGTAGCAATTAGAGAAGAAAAAGAAATTGAAGGCATTAAAATAGGCAAGGAGGAGACCAAGTTATCTCTCTGAGGATGATATGATGGTCTACCTAAAGAATCTTAGAGATTCAACCAAAAAGCTAATTGAAATAATCAACAACTTTAGCAAAGTTGTAGGATATAAAATAAACCCACATAAGTCATCAGCATTTCTATATAATTCCAACACAGCTCAGCAGCAAGAACTAGAAAGAGAAATCCCATTCAAAATTACCTTAGACAAAATAAAATACTTAGGAATCTATCTCCCAAGACAAACACAGGAACTATATGAACACAACTACAAAACACTTTCCACACAACTAAAACTAGACTTGAACAATTGGAAGAACATTAACTGCTCATGGGTAGGACGAGCCAATATAATAAAAATGACCATCCTACCCAAACTCATCTATCTATTTAGTGCCATACCCATGGAACTTCCAAAAAAATTTTTTACTAATTTAGAAAAAACCATAACAAAGTTCATTTGGAAGAACAATAGATCAAGGATATCCAGGGAAATAATGAAAAAAAATACAAAGGAAGGGGGTCTTGCAGTCCCAGATCTCAGACTATATTATAAAGCAGCAGTCATCAAAACAATTTGGTACTGGCTAAGAGACAGAAAGGATGATCAGTGGAATAGACTGGGGGCAAGCAACCTCAGCAAGACAGTATATGACAAACCCAAAGATCCCAGCTTTTGGGACAAAAATCCACTATTTCATAAAAACTGCTGGGAAAATTGGAGGTCAGTGTGGGAATGATTAGGTTTAGATCAACACCTCACACCCTACACCAAGATAAATTCAAAATGGGTGAATGACTTGAACATAAAGAAGGAAACTATAAAAAAATTAGGCGAACACCGAATAGTATACATGTCAGACCTTTGGGAAGGGAAAGACTTCAAAACCAAGCAAGAATTAGAAAGAGTTACAAAATGCAAAATAAATAATCTGGATTACATCAAATTTAAAAGTTTTTGTACAAACAAAACTAATGTAACCAAAATCAGAAGGGTAGCAACAAATTGGGAAACAATCTTCATAAAAACCTCTGACAAAGGTTTAATTACTAAAATTTATAAAGAACTAAATCAATTGTACAAAAAATCAAGCCATTCTCCAATTGACAAATGGGCAAGGGACATGAACAGGCAGTTCTCAGCCAAAGAAATCAAAACTATTAATAAGCACATGAAAAAGTGCTCTACATCTCTTATAATCAGAGAGATGCAAATCAAAACAACTCTGAGGTATCCCCTCACACCTAGCAGATTGGCTAACATGACAGCTATGGAAAGTAATGCATGCTGGAGGGGATGTGGCAAAGTGGGGACAGTAATTCATTGCTGGTGGAGTTGTGAATTGATCCAACCATTCTGGAGGGCAATTTGGAACTATGCCCAAAGGGTGATAAAAGACTGTCTGCCCTTTGATCCAGCTATAGCACTGCTGGGTTTGTTCCCCAAAGAGATAATAAGGAAAAAGACTTGTACAAGAATATTCATAGCTGACGCTCTTTGTGGTGGCCAAAAATTGGAAAATGAGGAATACTCTCCAATTGGAGAATGGCTAAACAAATTGTGGTATATGTTGGTGATGGAATACTATTGTGCTCAAAGGAATAATAAAGTGGGGGAATTCCATGGAGACTGGAACAACCTCCAGGAAGTGATGCAGAGCGAAAGGAGCAGAGCCAAAAAAACATTGTACACAGAGACTGATACATTGTGGTACAATCGAAGGTGATGGACTTCTCCATTAGTATCAATGCAATGTCCCTGAACAATCTGCAGGGATCTAAAAAATACTACCCACAAGCAGAGGATAAACTGTGGGAGTAAAAACACCGATGAAAGGAACTGCTTGACTACAGGGTTGGAGGGGATAAGACTGAGGAGAGACTCTAAATGAACACTATAATGAAAATTCCAACAACAGGGAAATGGGTTTGAGTCAAGAACACATGTGATAACCAGTGGAATCGTGCGTCAGCTATGGGAGAGAGAAAGATGGGGGTGGGGGAGGGGAGGAAAAGAAAATGATCTTTGTTTCCAGTAAATAATGTATGGAAACAACCAAATAAAATAATGTTTAAAAATTAAAAAAAAATTTAGAGGAAACTGTGGCAGGTAAAAATTAATTTCTCTATGCAGGGAGTATTATATTTTTATGAGGTTTATTAAAGGTTAAGAATTAAAGAAAATACAGAATAAGAATGCACATGTCTAGGCCACAGAGGCCTAGACAAGATAACCTCACATCATGAAGGAGACACGTCTGCTACAAAACAGAAGTCCAAAAGAGCCCGAGCCTATTCACAACCAGGTTTAAATACCCCATCTCGCTCTTGGCCCAGGTGAGAATTCAGTGAGATTAGAGGGCATTTTGGGGAAGTGGAGCAAGGATTTCTGCGGATTGGAGTCCTGGATTCGAGTCTATTTTTACAAAACAATGATACCAAGAATCTCTACCTAAAACCAAAACAATAGTGTAAGGACCTAACAAACTTTCCTGTGTTGCTGATGTTTTAGCAAAAAATTTTACATATACCATATCTCCTGGTTCATAATTATGAAGAGAATAATCCATATCATGTAATTCTTTTAGTCTTTGTTGTAAAGCACTTAAGTAAGAAGCAAGTTGACAGTCTCCTCTTAAGAGAGATGTATAGACTGTCTTACAAGTTTTTGCTTGTAGTGGAGCATGTCCAAAGAGCATTTCATAGGTTGTTATATGTAAATCTGCTCTTGGCCTCATACGTAAGTAAAATAAACCTATGGGAAGAATCTCTGGCCATTTGAGACAAGTTTCAGCTCCGAGTTTCCCCACCATAGTCTTTATTTCCTTATTCACACTCTCAACTTGCCCAGAACTTTGGGGATGATAAGTCACATGATATTTTGGTGTTATTCCTAGATTTTCATAGACTCTTTTCAGGATGTCTTGAGTGAAATGGGATACTTTATTGGAGTCTATTAATAGTTAATGGTACACCAAATCTAGGTAAAATTTCCTTAATCAACACTTTCACCACAAAGTTAGCTGTATTTGTATTTGATGGAAAAGCTTCAGGCCATTCAGTTAATCTATCAACAATTACCAAGCAAAACTTGTGTCTTAAAATAAAAAACTTGTGTCTTACAGCTTTTGGCATGCTGATGTAACCAATCTGCAGACTCTCAAATGGACAATAGGCTAAAGGTCTACAACCTGAACCTTTCTGTCTGAATGGTCCTTGATTAAATTTTTGGCAAACAGAACAGCTTGAGTAGATTTTATTTGCTACAGTACTTATTCCAGGAGAAACCCATTGTCTCCTTACAGTGTCAATTACAGTTTAAGTACCAAAATGACCTTTTGTGTGAATGGCTTAACACAAATAGGTATACAGGTCTTTTGGTAACAGCGACTTTCCTGCAACTCTTAACCATATACCATGTTTTGTTTTGTTTTTTCTTGCTCCAAACTTCTCTTTCCATTTTTGTATTTCTGAGTCTACATAAGCTTTTTCTAAATCATCAGATTCTACAGTTGATGAGTTCATAATATACACTGGGGCATTTCTGGCCACAAATTTTGTAGTTACGTCAGCTCTATGATTTCCTTTAGAAACTGAATCTCTTCTATTAGTATGACTTCTACAATGGATTACTGCTAGCTGTTTAGGCTTCTGGATAGCATCTAACAACTCAGTTACTATTTCTGCATGAGCAGTTGGTTTTCCTGATGCAGTAATAAAACATCATTGTTTCCAGATCTTTCCTATAGCATGACAAACAGAAAAAGCATAATGAGAGTCTGTGTAAATGTTTGCACTTTTACCATCAGCCAGAAGAAATGCTTGATTTAAAGCGATCAACTCTGAGGTCTGAGCGCTAAGGTTCTAGTGTCTCAAATTCTGCGACAACTGTAGCACTTGTACACCTAATTCCATTACACAAATATGAAGATCCATCTGTTAATAAGAACAAATCTGGATTTTCGATCAAAGTGTCTTTTAAATCCATCCTCGGCATATCCAGATGTACTATTTCTAAACATTTATGTAATGGTTCACCATTCTTTGGCAATTCAGGAAGAAGTGTAGCTGGGTTTAATACCTTTTCAATGTGATGTTTTTTTCTACCTAGAGGTATAATTTCATACTTAGATATTCGTTGGTCTGAATATGCTTGAGTATGAAGTTTCCTCATTAGCGCTTCTATTTGATGTGAACAAAATACTGTCAATAGATACCCCAAAACTAATTCTGATGACTTTTGAACTAACACAGCTACAGCAGCTATAACACTTAAACAAGGAACTGTACCTGAAGCAACTGGATCTAGCTGACAGCTATAGTATCCAATTGGATGATAACTTTGTCCTAAAGTCTATGTCTACACCAGATGCAATACCTTTGGCCTCATGCACAAATAATTGAAAAGGTTTAGTATAATCTGAGATTCTAAGAGCTGGTGCAGATAAAAATGCTTCCTTAAGCTTACTTAAGACTTGCAGATGTTCAGGTCTGAGTTTCAGAGGTTATGGTTCTGAATTCCTGGTTAGATCTGTTAAACATTTAGTAATTTCACTATATGCAGGTATCCATTGTCTACAAAAACCTGTTGTCCCAAGAACATCTCTGAGTTGCTTCTTCGTCTTAGGTGCACTCAGTTTCTGGATATCAGCTATTCTTTTCTTAGTGATACTTCTGGAACCCTCTAACAACACAAAACCAAGATATTCAACACGAGGCAAAACCCACTGAAGTTTTGCTTTTATGTCTTTTATGAGATTTTATGTCCACATTTATATAATTCAATCAAAAGTATCTTGCTATCTCTGTCAAACACACTTTAGCATATGGATATGATAGGAGGATATCATCTACAAAATGCACTGTTTTACTTTCCTTGAATAGTTGTTTTAAGGTCTCGTTCAAAATTTGAGAGAATTAGCTAGGCCTATCACAGAATCTCTGTGGAAGACGAGTGAATATCCACTGGGCACTGTCCCACGTGAAATCAAAGATTTTTTGAGAATCCTTGTGAATTGGTATTGAGAAAAACACTGAACATAAATCTACCACAGTGAAATGTCTTGCTTGACTTGGAATGGATATTATAGCTGCTGGACTTGGTACTTAATTACATGATCATTTGCAGCTCTCAACCCCAATATGAATCTGTAGACAACTTTGCCATCTTGATCGAACTTTTGTTTCTTTATTGGCAGTATGGGAGCATTTTAATTTGAAAAACATGGTATTGTGATCCCTTGTTGAATTAAGAACTCAATAATCGGTCTTATTCCCTCTATAACTTCTCTACTCAAAGGATATTGAGGAACACAAGGAACTGGTCCTTCCTTGGATCAGCTGATTTCAATAGCCCTACATCTGTGGAAGACATTGCCCATAAATCTTCTGGTATATCCTCAGGAATAGGATAGATGGAATTCAACCCATTCTCTACACTGACTGAATCAAAGAACAGCAATGGAAAGGCTTTCAGAGATTCTTCTGGGAGTTGTAATGATATATCCCCAGTTTCAGTACATTAAATCATTGCTCGTAATTTACAAAGCAAATTCCTTCTGAGAAGGTTCATTGGACATCCTGGCATACATAGAAATGTATGCTTCATGCTTAATGGACCTAGGATAATCATTTTAGGTTGTAATATTGCTACTCTCTCTGGTTTTCCAGTAGCTACAATCACTTCCTTAGTGCTAACAGTTCTACAATCATTAGGAAGACTTTGCAAAACTGATTTACTGGCTCCAGTATCTACCAAAAAACCATATATCTGATCCCCTATAGTTACTGAAATATAGGGTTCAGTACTATTTGGGGGTTGGAAGGTTTCAAGAATTGGTACAAGCACAGTAACATCAATACAAAGCTCAGTCATTTCCTGTCCATCGAGTCAACATCTGCATGAATTACATGACTTTCCCAGGATTTTGCATCATCAGCTTTTACATTACTTTCATTGGTCCTTAAATTCTCCATCTTAGTATCATTGTTCCCATTTACAATTTCATTATTATTATGTAGGTTATATTCTTCATTAGTTTCTCTTATTATACATTCACTAGGATTTTCTATTAAATTTATATTACAATGTTCTTTCTCTGTACAATTATTTATACTAATTATAGCTTCCTTTGGGTCAATTAATTCATTTGCATTACCACCTATATTATTTTCATTACTCTAATTTTCATTTATCCTCAACTCATTTCCAATTATATCACACTCATTACTTGATTCATTATCATGTGTTCTAAGGGGAAACCTTCATAAGGCACTATTCTTACTCTGGTTACCCTTTACAACCTGGCTATATTTAGACCTAACAAGACTACGTAGTATTTAAATCAGGTGCTTGTTGTCCCTGGCATCAGGTATCTTAATAATTGTTATTATTAGTATTCCATCTATTATTGTAGTAATTATTATTACTATCCCAGTTGTTGTTTCTATCATACCCATTATTTAATAATCTTTTAACCTGATTCCTAAAGTGGCAGTCTCTGTACAGGTGTCCACTGCAATCACACAGAAAACAGCTCCTAGGGCTGATCTCTCATTTGGTTTATAAGTATTATTAGTATACCATGGCTGTACAGATCCTAATTCAGCCCCTGCTTTTATTCCTTTGATTTCACTGTCCCTGGTCTTCATTTCAGCTTCCTTCAGTTTCTGTTTTAAGTACTCAACAACAGTATCCCTCATCATTTTTTTCCTCCAAGATAGTAATCAAATATGTGGTCTTTCTCTGTAGATCCTCAAGGTCTAATTCTTCCCAGTCTGAGTAATTTGTTTTAAAAAATTGTCTAGGTCAAGATGGCGGCTTAGAAGCAGCAAAAGTTCAGACTTCTGAAAACCCTTCCTTACCGATCATAAACTGAATACTCCTAGGGGACTGAAATTCAAACTTAACAACAGGACTGAAGTGGGGAACCCTCCTTCTGGACTCAAATCAAAAGGTACACCCCCAAAAAGCTGGAATCTGAGAACACTTGGGTCTAAGGGAAAGGGAGAGGGAAGGTCCCAGGACCCTTTCCCCCAACCCAGAGGGCTGAGCCCCCAGCGGCAGCGGGAACCTCTGGGCAGGCAAAGGTGCTGGTTTGCAGGGTCTACCTTGTGAACAGCAGGACATTGGGTTCTGAGCCCAACAGCGGGGAGGAAGCCAGGGAGAAACCGAGCCCATGGCTGGGTCCTTCCATCTGGCTCCAGTCTCACCAGGAGGTTTTTGCCTCGGGGCACATCCAGACAAATTCAGTTGAACCAAACCCCATTAGGACTCCTCAGAGCTCAGGGAGGCCAGGACCCCTTCCCCCTAGAGTGCAGGGCCTCCAGCAAGGACAGGAACCTTGGGGTGGGCAAAGGCACTGGGGAACCCTGCGGACAGCAGAGAAGCAACTGGAATGAACTGGAGAGAGCCTGGGCGGCCCAGCCTTCCAGGAGTCTTTGGCCTCAGAGCACATACAGCCCAACCCAGTTGAACTTAATCCAATCAAAAGCCTCCACAGGACAGGGAAGCTAACATTCCTCCCCTAGAGACTGTACCAACAGATAAAGCTCCAAGAGGGGATACTGACAGCCCCAGAACAAAAAAAAAATGAGAGGAGCAAGAGCACAGACAAATATGGGGAGCAAAGAAGGGGTAAACTCGAGCAAACAACAGAAAAAGAAAAAAGAAATTACAATAGACAGCTTCTGCACAGGTAATGAGCAAAGAGCAAACAAAACAGAGGGGGAGGAATCAGCAAAGGAAAAATCAGAAATCCCAGTGAATTTGGATACAGGCTTTGGAAGAATCAAAATGCATTTCAAAACACAATTAACAGAGGCTGAAGAAAACTGGGAAAAGAACTTAAAAACTAAGATAAGTCATTTGGAAACAAGCACTTGAACTAAAACAAGAAAATAGTGTCTTGAAAGCCAAAATCAACCAGCTGGAAAATGAGGTAAAGGAGATGAACGATGAGGCAAAGCAGATGAAAGATGAGATAAAGAGGATGAAAGATGTCCTCCAAAAAAATCAGACAAAAAGGAAAAGGATGACAGAAAAGCCAAGGATGAAATACAGTCCTTAAGAACCAGAATACAACAACTAGAATCAAGTGACCTCACAAGGCAATAGGACACTATAAAACAAAACCAAAAGAATGAAAAAATTGAGGAAAATATGAAGCATCTCATTCACAAAACAGAGGATTTAGAAAATCTTTCAATGAGAGACAATTTAAGTATCATTGGTCTACCAGAAGACCATGACAAAAGCACAGATAACCTCCTGTACTTAATCCCCAACTGACAATACCCAGGAATGTTATAGCCAAGTTCAAGAACTATCAGACCAAAGAAAAGATATTACAAGCTGCCAAGAAGAAGTCATTCAGATACCATGGGACCACAGTGAGGATAACGCAGGATCTGGCTGCATCCACACTGAAGTACCGAAAGGCATGGAATATGATATTCTGGAAAGCAAGGGAACTAGGTCTACAACCAAGAATCAACTACCCAGCAAAACTGACTATATTCTTACACAGGAAAGTATGGTCATTCAACAAAATAGATGAATTTCAAGAATTCATAAAGAAAAGACCAGACCTGAACAGAAAATTTGATGTCCAAGCACAGAACTCAAGAGACTCATCAAAAGGTAATTAAAAAAGAGGGAAAAAAAGAAAAACAAAACAAAACAACAAAAAAATTGTTTTAAGAGACTCAATAAGTTAAAATAACATGTATCCCTATAAGAAAAGAGGTCATTGGTAACTCTTAAAAACTGTTGTTATTACCTGGGCAGCAAAAAGAAGTACACTTAGAAGAAACAGTGACAAACTGTATAGGATGAAAGGACAAGACATAGATAGGTATATAGATATATGCATGCATAAATATATACACATGAGTATGCATATATATTTACATATATATGTAAATATATATATATATATATATATATATATATAACTAGAGCTTTAAAATAGGTTAAAATTAAAAGAAATTGGAAAAGAAACACATGGGATTAAATTTATATGTCACAAAGAAGCTCATGGTGGGAGGGGGGAGAACATCAATACACTAGAAGGGTAAAGAGGTCGGAGACAGGAAATACTCAACTTTTAAGTGCTTTGAAATTGACTCGAAGAGGGAAAAACAATCCAATCCATTGGGGACAGAGAATAGATTTGCACCTTATAGGAGAGTAGAAGGGTAATAAATGGTCTGGTGAGGAGGGAAGCAGTACAAGGGAGGGAAGGAGTGGGGGGTTAATTTTAGAAAGACTATAGGGAATATAAGGGGGTTGAATAAGAAGGGAGGGGGTAGAAAGTGAAGTAAAATAAGGGTGGGAACAAGGGGGACTGTTTAAAAGCAAATATCGGTGTAGAAAGAAATAGTGAAAGAAGAAAAGGCAGGAACAGGAGCAGAAATCAAAGTGCTGGGAAACACACAGATAGTAATCATAACTCTGAATGTAAATGGAATGAACACACCCATAAAAAGCAAGCGAATAGCAGAGTGGATTAGAATTCAAAACCTTACCATATGCTGTCTACAAGAAACACGCATGAGGAAGGCAGGGTGAAATATTCATTTTACATATGGTGAAAGTAAGAGGGTGGAGCCAAATCTATTGGGCATCAACTGACAAAAAGAAGGCAGGAATCGCAATCATGATATCTAACAAAGCCAAAGTAAAAATAAATCTAGTTAAAAGACATAGGGACAGTAATTACATCCAAGGCAGTATAGACAGTGAGGAAATACCTGTACTCAACATGTATGCACCAAATGGCATAGCATCCAAATTTCTAAAGGAGAAACTAGAGGAGCTCAAGGATGAAATAGTTAGAAAAATTATACTAGTGGGAGACCAGAACCTTCCGCTATTCAAACTAGATAAATGAAACCAAAAAATAAATAAGAAAGAGGTAAGAGGAGTGAATGAAATCTTAGAAAAATTAGAGTTAGTGGACATGTGGAGAAAAATAAATAGGGACAAAAAGGAATAGACTTTCTTTTCAGCAGCACATGGTACATACACAAAAAGTGACCATGTACTAGGGCATAAAAACATTGCAAACAAGTGCAAAAGAGCAGAAATAATAAATGCAACTTTCCCAGATCACAATGCAATGAAAATAATAATTAGTAAGGGAACATGAGAGGTAAATTGAAAATTAATTAATTAATTAATTAAATTAAACAATACAGTTCTCCAAAACCAGTTAGTTAAAGAACAAATCATAGAAACAATAACTTCATTGAAGAAAATGACAATGATGAGACACCCTTTCAAAACCTATGGGATGCAGCCAAAGCAGTACTCAGGGGCAAATTTATATCCTTGAGTTCATATATTAACAAATTAAGAAGGGCAGAGGTCAATGAATTGGGCATGCAAATCAAAAAATTAGAAAGTGAACAAATTAAAAATCCTCAGATGAAGACTAAATTAGAGATCCTAAAACTCAAAGGAGAAATTAATAAAATTGAAAATCAAAGAACTATTGATTTAATGAATAAAACTAGAAGCTGGTACTTTGAAAAAACAAATAAAATAGACAAAGTACTAGTCAGTCTAATTAAAAAAAGGAAAGAAATAAATCAAATTGACAGTATCCAAGAGGAAAAAGGAGACCTCACCTCTAATGAAGAGGAAATTAAGGCAATCATTAAAAACTACTATGCCTAATTGTATGGCAACAAATATGGCAATCTCGGTGATATGGATGAACATACAAAAATATAAATTGCCTAGACTAAAGGAGGAAGAAATAAATTACCTAAAGAACCCGATATCAGAAAAAGAAATTGAACAAGCCATCAAAGAACTCCCTAAGAAAAAATCCCGAGGTCCAGATGGATTCACAAATGAATTCTATCAAACATTCAAAGAACAACTAATCCCAATATTAAACAAACTATTTGACATAATAAGAAAAGTGGGAGTACTACCAAATTCATTTTACGACACAGACATGGTACTGATCCCAAAGCCAGGCAGGTCAAAAACAGAGACAGAAAACTATAGAACAATCTCCCTAATGAATGTAGATGCAAAAATCTTAAATAGGATACTAGCAAAAAGACTCCATCAAGTCATCACAAAGGTCATCCACTGTAACCAGGCAAGATTCATACCAGGAATGCAAGGATGGTTCAATATTAGGAAAAGCATCCACATAATTGACCACATCAACAAGCACACTGACAAAAATCACGATTATCTCAATAGATGCAGAAAAAGCCTTTGATAAAATACAACATCCATTCCTATTGAAAACAAAAGAAAGCATAGAAATAGAAGGGCCTTTCCTAAAAATAATAAACAGTATATATCTAAAACCATCAGCAAACATCATCTGCAATGGGGATAAACTAGAAGCCTTCCCAATAAGATCAGGAGTGAAACAAGGATACCCATTATCACCTCTATTATTTAACATGGTACAAGAAACACTAGCAGTAGCAATTAGAGAAGGAAAAGAAAATGAAGGTATTAAAATTGGCAATGAGGAGACCAAGCTATTACTCTTTGCGCATGATATGATGGTTTACTTAAAGAATCCGAGAGAATCAACCAAAAAGTTAGAAGAAATAATCAACAAGTTTTGCAAAGTTGCAGGATACAAAATAAAACCGCATAAGTCATCAGCATTTCTACATATCTCTAACCCATTTCAGCAGCAAGAATTAGAATGAGAAATGCCATTCAAAATCACCCTAGACAGACTTCCGGTCAAGATGGCAGCTTAGAGAAAGCTAAAGTTCAGATCTCCGGAAACCCTTCCCTACCGAACTCAAACTATATGCTCCTAGGGCACCGAAATTCAAAACGATCAACAGCATAGACCCTGGGAATCCTCCTCCTGGACCTGGATCAAAAGGTACACCCCCCCCCAAAAGCCAGAACCCGAGATCACTCGGACCTAAGGGGTAGACAGAAGGAAGGTCCCAGGACCCATCCCCCCCCCAACTCAGAGCACCGAGTCCAAGGCAGCAGAAGGAACCTCAGAGCCTCAGAGCCGGCTATTCTGAAGGCCCCTTCCTGAAAACAAGCTGACTCAGACGAGGGGGCACCCAGACAGCAGGGAAAGAGAGAGAGACTGGGGGAGCTTGCAACCCCCTGGATGGAACCTTCCATGCAAGTCTCAGGGAAGGTCCCTGCCTCAGGGCATACTCAGTTCAACTCAGGGAAAGCTAATCATATCAGGAGCCCTCAGAGCACCAGGAAGCCACAGCCCCTCCCCACTCAGAGTGCTGGCTCTTCTGGCTGGCTAAGGCATAGAAACAAACACCCCGCAGAAAGGGTCGAGCCAGGCTCAGAGCATGGAAGTAAGGCAACGGAGAAGCATCGGAAGGGAACCGAGGAGGGCAGTAACACGGAAACACCACCAATTCCTGGCTTCCCCGGAAAGACAGAACAACAACTACATAGAACAGACAATCTGCCTAGGGCTAAAACCTCTGAACACCAGACAGAGATAAGAAAACCTAGTCCTCCCACACAGATAGATATGGCCAACTACACAGAAGCACAAAAGCCCCCAAATTCCAAGAAAAACAAGAAGAAGGGGGCAACTTTCGACACATTTTATGGAGCAAAAATACAAAATACAGAGGAGACATTAAAGGAAACACAAGCAAATGCTCTGAAACCTTCCAAAGGAAATGGAAACTCTCCACAAACCCATGAAGAATTTGAATTGGAAAGGATCAAAAAGATGGAAGCCCTCTGGGAGGAAAAATGGGAAATAATGCAAAAGAAATTCACGCATCTACAAAACCAGTTTGAACAAAGTGAAAAGGAAAACCAGGCTTTAAAAGACAGAATCAGGCAACTCAAAGAAAACGAGCAAGAATTAATAAAGCAAAGACCAAGAAATTAGAAGAGAACATAAAATATCTCACTGAGAAGGTGACAGACTTGGAAAATAGAGGAAGAAGAGATAATTTAAGAAGAATTGGACTTCCAGAAAAGCCAGAAATAAACAGCAAACTCAACATCGTAATACAAGATATAATCAAAGAAAATTGCGCAGAGATTCTAGAACAAGGGGGCAATACAGCCACTGACAGAGCTCACAGAACACCCTCTACACTAAATCCCCAAAAGACAACTCCCAGGAATGTAATTGCCAAATTTGAAAGCTTTCAAACAAAAGAAAAAATCCTACAAGAAGCCAGAAAAAGACAATTTAGATATAAAGGAATGCCAATCAGGGTCACACAAGACCTTGCAATTTCTACTCTGAATGATCATAAGGCATGGAACATGATTTTCAGAAAGGCAAGAGAACTGGGTCTTCAACCAAGAATCAGCTACCCAGCAAAACTGACTATATACTTCCAAGGGAAAGTATGGGCATTCAACAAAACATTTAAAGAACAGCTAATCCCAATACTATACAAACTATTTGACATAATAAGCAAAGAGGGAGTTCTACCAAACTCCTTTTATGACACAAACATGGTACTGATTCCAAAACCAGGCAGGTCAAAAACAGAGAAAGAAAACTATAGACCAATCTCCCTAATGAATATAGATGCAAAAATCTTAAATAGAATACTAGCAAAAAGACTCCAGCAAGTGATCAGAAGGGTCATCCACCATGATCAAGTAGGATTTATACCAGGGATGCAGGGCTGGTTCAATATTAGGAAAACTATACACATAATGTAAACCTCAAATTTCCTTAGACTTATAATTGTTGAAAATTTCACCATTGGGATATTTCATACTTGGAAAATTTCTTACTGATAGTCTATTGGAATGGGAACTCCATTGGCATGGGAGGTTCCTTCTCTTCCCTTCTTAAGATTACTTTAGGACAGAAACCCTTTGCTGAACAATGGAAAGGACTTTGACCTATGCTTGAGCATAGAACAGGAATTTCTTTGAGTCTTGATTGATTTTAGAATTGATACAATGGAGATACTCCACCCTATTCAATCCTAATAAGATTGAGTAAGGGCTGCAGCCTAGATCAAAATTTAATTATTCCAATCTCTACCATACTCAAGTTAACAGGATTTAGAAAGGGCTGGAACAAAGGAGTAAAGATTTAATCATTTGAAAAATATGACCTTCAACAGACATGTGCAAAAGCCAGAAACCTCTGGGCGGTCCTGGGTTAAGCGAGAGCCTCCATTGACAGGGAAATTGATGAAGAGTGATTGGTAGATGTGAGGACTGAGGGGAGGCAACTTGGATGGTGTCCTTAAAGATAGGAGGGTCTGGAGACTCAGGAGGGAAGAGGATTGAGTTTTTGGTCTGTGTGGTTCCTGGGCTCTGAGGAAGCTTGCTCTGAAGGAAGCTGAAGGTGGGGGCCTCTGAGACTGTTTCTCCATTTTGGACACGTGAGTGAAAGGGACTGATCTCTTTTCTTTGCCCCAGCTATCTAAGGGCTTGGGCCTTTTGGCCCAGCCTAAACAGAAGGGGTATTTAAGCCCTATTCCCTTCTCTCCCCTTTCTCTCTCTATATATATCTCTAATTCCTTTCTTGCTCCTATTGTAATTAAACTCCAAAAAAGGCTGACGGCTGACTTGAGTTTTTCATTTAGGAATTACATAGCTGATTCCTTGGCGACCTTAAATTAATATATATCAGTCTTTTAAAGTGATTCCCTTGTAACAATAATTGACCACATCAACAAGCAAACCAACAAGAACCACATGATTATCTCAATAGATGCAGAAAAAGCCTTTGATAAAATACAACACCCATTCCTATTAAAAACAAAAGAAAGTATAGGAATAGAAGGGTCGTTCCTAAAAATAATAAATAGTATATATCTAAAACCATCAGCTAATATCATCTGCAATGGGGATAAACTAGAAGCCTTCCCAATAAGATCAGGAGTGAAACAAGGATGCCCATTATCACCTCTAATATTTGACATAGTACTAAAAACACTAGCAGTAGCAATTAGAGAAGAAAAAGAAATGAAGGCATCAAAATAGGCAAGGACGAGACCAAGTTATCACTCTTTGCAGATGACATGATGGTCTACTTAAAGAATCCTAGAGATTCAACCAAAAAGCTAATTGAAATAATCAACAACTTTAGCAAAGTTGCAGGATACAAAATAAACCCACATAAATCAGCAGCATTTCTATATATCTCCAACACAGCTCAGCAGCAAAAACTAGAAAGAGAAATCCCATTCAAAATCACCTTAGACAAAAATAAAATACTTAGGAATCTATCTTCTGAAACAAACACAGGAACAATATGAACAGAACTACAAAACACTCTTCACACAACTAAAACTATACTTGAGCAATTGGAAAAACATTAACTGCTCATGGATAGGATGAGCCAATATAATAAAAATGACCATCCTACCCAAACTTATTTATCTATTTAGTGCCATACTGTAATATTTATTGGGAAAGGAAATAGGAAGATTGGAAAACAAGGGATAAATGGGGAATAATGGGAGGTTTGTATAGGGGTAAGGAGGAGTTAAAGGGAGAGAGGGAATATTGCTTGGTGAGTCAAGGGAGGGAGATGCCCCCTGCTGAGAAGAAACATCAGGGGTCCAATAAGGACAGTTTGTCTTTGAATAACTGAAACTGAAGTTCAGCTCCCTCTATGACCAGAAAAGATAGTCCACTTATCTGACTGTGAATTCAAATAACCTAAAGTTTAATAACTAGTTGGGATTGGAGTTTTTCTCAGTTTCAGACCTGAGGCCAGGCCCCAGAGGCTGGCAGAGAGTTTGTCCCACTCCTGTCTACTCTCATTGTTCTAATTCAGAATCTTAGCAGTACACAGAAAGCAAACAAGAACAATTCTAACCTTTAGAAGCCTGTGTCTTTGGGCTGAATCAAGAAGAGCATGCTACTCCAGACTGGGTTTAACAAGCTCCACTCTCCTCCAACCCCAGGACGCAAGACCTCCCCCGGCAGGAAGGAAGTGCTAGTCACAAGACCCAACTGCCACTCCCAGTTGGCCCTCCCCCACACAAACTGTTAGTCTAGTTTCCTTTCCACAATACCCATTGAACTCCCAAAAAATTTCTTTACTGATTTAGAAAAAACCGTAACAAAGTTCATTTGGAATAACAAAAGATCAAGGATATCCAGGGAAATAATGAAAAAAAAAACACAAATGATGGGGGCCTTGCAGTCCCAGACCTTAAACTATATTACAAAGCAGCAGTCATCAAAACAATTTGGTACTGGCTAAGAGACAGAAAGGAAGATCAGTGGAATAGACTGGGGGCAAGCGACCTCAGCATGACAGTATACGATCCACTATTCGATAAAAACTGCTGGAAAAATTGGAAGACAGTGTGGGAGAGATTAGGAATAGATCAACACCTCACATCCTACACCAAGATAAATTCAAAATGGGTAAATGACTTAAACATAAAGAAGGAAACCATAAGTAAATTGGGTAAACACAGAATAGTATACATGTCAGACCTTTGGGAGGGGAAAGACTTTAAAACCAAGCAAGACATAGAAAGGATCACAAAATGTAAAATAAATAATTTTGACTACATCAAATTAAAAAGCTTTTGTACAAACAAAACCAATGTAACTAAAATCAGAAGGGAAACAACAAATTGGGGGAAAAATCTTCATAGAAACCTCTGACAAAGGTTTAATTACTCAAATTTATAAAGAGCTAAATCAATTGTACAAAAAAATCAAGCCATTCTTCAATTGATAAATGGGCAAGGGACATTAGTAGGCAGTTTTCAACCAAAGAAATCAATACTATTAATAAGCACATGAAAAAGTGTTCTAAATATCTTATAATCAGAGAGATGCAAATCAAAACAACTCTGAGATATCACCTCACACCTAGCAGATTGGCTAACATGATAGCAAAGGAAAGTAATGAATGCTGGAGGGGACGTGGCAAAGTAGGGACATTAATTCATTGCTGGTGGAGTTGTGAACTGATCCAACCATTCTGGAGGGCAATTTGGAACTATACCCAAAGGGCAACAAAAGAATGTCTACCCTTTGATCCAGCCATAGCACTGCTGGGTCTGTACCCCAAAGAGACAATAAGGAAAAAGAATTGTACAAGAACTTGTACATAGCTGCGATCTTTGTGGTGGCCAAAAATTGGAAAATGAGGGGATGCCCATCAACTAGATCTAAACAATTGGAAAAACATTGATTACTCATGGATGGGACGAGCTAACATAATAAAAATGACAATCCTACCCAAATTAATTTACTTATTTAGTGCCAAACCCATTGAACTACCAAAAAACCTTTACTGAATTAGAAAAAAACCATAACTAAGTTCATTTGGAAGAACAAAAGATGAAGGATATTGAGGGAAATCATGAAAAAAAAATGCAAAGGAAGGAGGACTTGCAGTTCCAGATCTCAAACTATGCTATAAGGCAGTGGTTATCAAAACAATTTGGTACTGGCTAAGAGACAGAAAGGAGGATCTGTGGAATAGACTTGGCATAAATGATCTCAGCAAAACAGTTTATGACAAACCCAGCTTTTGGGACAAAAGATCCATTTTTTGATAAAAAAAAACTGCTGGGAAAATTGGAAGACAGTGTGGAAGATATTAGGTTTGGATCAACACCTCACACCCTACACCAAGAAAAATTCAGAATGGGTGAATGAAATAACTTGAACATAAGGAAGGTAACTATAAGTAAATTAGGTGAACACAGAATAGTATACATTTCAGACCTTTGGGAAGGGATAGATTTTAAAACCACACAAGACTTAGAAAGAGTCACAAAATGTAAAATAAATAATTTTGATTACATCAAATTAAAAAGTTTTTTTATACAAACAAAACCAATGTAACTAAAATCAAAAGGGAAACAACAAATTGGGAAACAATCTTCATAGAAACCTCTGACAAAGGTTTAATTACTCAAATTTACAAAGAGCTAAATCAATTGTACAAAAAATCAAGCCATTCTTCAATTGATAAATGGGCAAGGGACATTAATAGGCAGTTTTCAACCGAAGAAATCAATACTATTAATAAGCACATGAAAAAGTGTTCTACATCTCTTATAATCAGAGAGATGCAAATCAAAACAACTCTGAGGTATCACCTCACACCTAGCAGATTGGCTAACATGACAGCTATGGAAAGTAATGAATGCTGGAGGGGATGTGGCAACATCCGGACATTACTGCATTGCTGGTGGAGTTGTTTATTGATCCAACCATTCTGGAGGGCAATTTGGAACTATGCCCAAAGTGCGATAAAAGACTGTCTTCCCTTTGATTCAGCCATAGCACTGCTGGGTCTGTACCCCAAAGAGACAATAAGGAAAAAGACTTGTACAAGAATATTCATAGCTGCGCTCTTTGTGGTGGCCAAAAATTGGAAAATGAGGGGATGCCCTTCAATTGGAGAATGGCTAAACAAACTATGGTATCTGTTGGTGATGGAATACTATTGTGCTCAAAGGAATAATAAAGTGGAGGAGTTCCATGGAGACTGGAACAACCTCCAGGAAGTGATGCAGAGCGAGAGGAGCAGAACCAGGAGAACATTGTACACAGAGACTGATACACTGTGGTACAATCGAATGTAATGGACTTCTCCATTAGTCTCAATGCAATGTCCCTGAACAACCTGCAGGAAACAAGGAGAAAAAAACACTACTCACAAGCAGAGGGCAAACAGTGGGAGTAAAAACACCGAGGAAGGACAAAAGCTTGACTACAGGGGTGGAGGGGATATGATTGTAGAGAGACTGAATGAACACCCTACTATGGAAACCAATAGGAAGGAAATGGACTCAGGTTGAGGACGCATGTGACACCCAGAGGAATCACGCATCGCCAATGGAAGGAGTGGTGGTAGGGGGGAGGGAAAAAAAGTGATCTTTGTTTCTAATGAATAATGTCTAAAAATGACCAAATAGGATAACTAGAGAGACTTCCGGTCAAGATGGCGGTGTAGAAGCAGCGAAAGTTCAGACCTCCGAAACCCTTCCCTACCGATCGCAAACAAAGTGCTCCTAGGCCACCGAAATTCAAGCTGAACAACAGGATAGACCTGGGGAAACCTCCTCCTGGACCTGGATCAAAAGGTACCGCACCCCAAAAGCCAGAACCCTAGATCACTCAGATCTAAGGGGTAGACAGAAAGAAGGTCCCAGGACCCATCCCCCCCAACCCAGAGTGCTGAGCCCAAGGCAGCAGCGGGAACCTCAGGGCTCTGAGGACTCACCTTGAAAGCAACCCGAGCCAGTCTCCGGAGCGCCCAACACAGACGGCAGGGAAGCATAGAGAGAAGGGGGAAGCCTGGGGCCTCCTGGCTGGGTTCTTCCCTCTGGGTCTCGGGGGAGGTCCCAGCTTCGGGGCACCAGCTGAGCCCAATCCCATCGGGAGCCCTCAGAGCTACTGAAAGGACAGAGGGCTCAGGGCTGGCAAAGGGGTGGCTCCGAAGAGCCTACCTTGAAAGTAACCTGGGCCAGTTTCTGGGCACTCAACACAGACTGAGGAAGAGGAGGTTGCTGCTTTTCTCTTTCTTCTTTTTTGGCTCCGGGATCATTCGGCCCACACTACCTGAACCTAATCCCATCAGGAGCCATCAGAGTCCAGGCAAGCCACTACCCCTCCCCCCTTAGAGAGCAGGGTCTTCTGAAAGAACCAGTTGAACCTAATCCCATCAGGAGCCCTTAGAGCTGCTGAGAGGACGGAGAACTCAGGGCTGGCAAGAGGGGTGCTCCGGGGAGCTTGCCTTGAAAGTAACCCGGGCCAGTTTCCGGGCATTCAACACAGACTGTGGAAGAGGAGGTGGCTGCTTTTTTTTTTCCCCTTCCCTTTTTTGGCTCTGGGATCTTTCGGCCCACACCACCTGAACCTAATCTCATCAGGAGCCCTCAGAGTCCAGGCAAGCCACAACCCCTCCCCCCTTAGAGAGCTGGGTCTTCTGAAAAAACAGAAACCTAGAGGCGAAGTCAAGATGGCAGCCTAGAAGGAGCATAGACCTGGTAGCCTGGCTAGAGCTTTAGAGATCCTCCATAGCTGCTCCAGCCGTCCAGGAAGTTTAAAACTCAGAATAAACCCATCCCAAATAAGCTGAACTCAATCCCATCAAAAGTCTCCAGAACACAGGGAAGCCCAGGCTCCCCATCCATCCTCACTGACTGCTGAACTTTAAGCCAATCAAAAGCCTCCAGAGGACAGGAAAGCTCAAACCCCCAACAACCCTCCCTCAGAGATTACACCAAGAGATCCTCTGTTAAAGCTCCAAGAGGGGAGACTGATAGAAGTCCCTAAAAAACAAAAAAATGAGAGGAACAAGAGCACAGACAAATACAGGGAGGAAAGAAGGGGTGAATTTGAACAAACAACAGAAACAGAAGAAAGAAACTACAATAGACAGCTACTACTCACCAAATGGAACAGAGGGGGAGAGATCAGCAAACGATAAACCAGAAATCCCAGCGAATTGGATACAGGCTGTGGAAGAACTCAAAACACAGCTAAGAGAGGCTGAAGACAATTGGGAAAAGAACTTAAAAATTAAGATAAGTCATCTGGAAACAGAGGCACTTGAACTAAAACAAGAAAATAGTATCCTGAAAGCCAAAATCATCCAGCTGGAAAATGAGGCAAAGGAGATGAAAGATGAAGCAAAGGAGATGAAAGACGAGATAAAGAGGATGAAAGACAATCTTCAAAGAAACTCAGACCAGAAGGAAAAAGACGACCAAAAAGCCAAAGATGAAATCCAATCTTTAAGAACCCGAGTAAAACAACTAGAATCAAGTGACCTCACAAGGCAGCAGGACACTATAAGACAAAACAAAAAGAATGAAAAAATTGAGGAAAATGTGAAGCATCTCATTCACAAAACAGACGATTTAGAAAATCGTTCAAGAAGAGACAATTTAAGAATAATTGGACTACCAGAAGACCACGACAAAAGAAAAAGCCTGGACATAATACTAGTGGAAATTATCCAGGAAAACTGTCCCGAAATCCTAGAACAAGAAGGGAAAGTGGAGATTGAAAGAATCCACAGATCACCCCCTGTTTTTAATCCCCAACTGACAACACCAAGAAATGTTATAGCCAAATTCAAAAACAATCAGATAAAAAAACAGGTATTACAAGCTGCCAAAAAGAAACCATTCAGATACCATGGAAACATGGTGAGGATAACACAGGATCTTTCTGCATCCACACTGAAGGACCGAAAGGCATGGAATATGATACTCCGGAAAGCAAGGGAACTAGGCCTACAGCCAAGAATAAAATACCCATCAAAACTGACTATATTCTTACAGGGGAAAGTATGGTCATTTAACACAACAGAGGAATTCCAAGCATTCATAAATAAAAGACCAGACCTGAACAGAAAATTTGAAGTCCAACCACAGAATTCAAGAGAATCATCAAAAGGTAATTAAAAAAGAGGGGAAAAACAACAACAACAACAAAGGTTTTTTTTTAAGAGACTCAATAAGTTAAAATGATATGTATCCCTATAAGAAAAGAGGTCATTGGCAACTCTTAAAAACTGTTGCTATCACCTAAGCAGCTAGAAGAACTATACTCAGAGGGAAGGGACAAACTGTATAGGATGAAAGGACAAGACATAAATAGGTATATAGAGATATGCATGCATAAATACATATACATGTGTATGTATATATATATATATATATACATGACTAAAGCTAAAAAAGAAAAGAGGTTATGACTAAAAGAAATGGGAAAAGAAACAAATGGGGGTAAATTTATATGTCACAAAGAAGCTCATGGTGGGAGGGGGGAGAACATCGATACACTGGAAGGGTAAAGAGGTCGGAGATAGGAAATATTCAACTCTTACGTACTTTGAAACTGACCCAAAGAGGGAAGAACAATCCAATCCATTGGGGAAGAGAATAGATTTGCGCCCTATAGAGGAGTAGAAGGGTAAAAAACAGACTGGTGGGGAGGGAAGCAGTACAAGGGAGGGAGAGGGTGGGGGGGGGAATTTTTAAAAAGACTACAGGGGAAAATAAGGGAGGGAATTAGAAGGGAGGGGGGTAGAAAGGGAAATACAAGGGGGACTGATTTAAAGTAAATCACTGGACTAAAAGGTAGAGCTGAAGAAGAAAGGTTAGAATTAGGGAAGGATATCAAAATGCCAGGGAGTCCACAAGTGACAGTCATAACATTGAACGTGAATGGGATGAACTCACCCATAAAACGTAAACAAATAGAAGAATGGATTAGAATCCAAAACCCTACCATATGTTGTCTCCAAGAAACACACATGAGGCGGGTAGACACCCACAAGGTCAGAATTAAAGGATGGAGTAAGACCTTCTGGGCCTCAAGTGACAGAAAGAAGGCAGGAGTGGCAATCATGATATCTGATAAAGCCAAAGCAAAAATAGACCTGATCAAAAGGGATAGGGAAGGTTATTATATTTTGTTAAAAGGGACTTTAGATAATGAGGAAATATCACTAATCAACATATATGCACCAAATAATATAGCACCCAAATTTCTAATGGAGAAACTAGGAGAATTGAAGGAAGAAATAGACAGTAAAACCATATTAGTGGGAGACTTAAACCAACCATTATCAAATTTAGATAAATCAAATCAAAAAATAAATAAGAAAGAGGTAAAAGAAGTGAATGAAATCTTAGAAAAATTAGAATTAATAGACATATGGAGAAAAATAAATAGGGATAAAAAGGAATACACCTTCTTCTCAGCACCACATGGCACATTCACAAAGATTGACCATACATTAGGTCACAGAAACATGGCACACAAATGCAGAAAAGCAGAAATAATAAATGCAGCCTTTTCAGACCACAAGGCAATAAAAATAACGATCAGTAATGGTACATGGAAAACCAAATCAAAAACTAATTGGAAACTAAACAATATGATACTCCAAAATCGTTTAGTTAGAGAAGAAATCATAGAAACAATTAATAATTTCATCGAGGAAAATGACAATGGTGAGACATCCTTTCAAACCTTTTGGGATGCAGCCAAAGCAGTAATCAGAGGTAAATTCATATCCCTGAGTGCATATATTAACAAACTAGGGAGAGCAGAGATCAATCAATTGGAAATGCAAATAAAAAAACTCGAAAGTGACCAAATTAAAAACCCCCAGCAGAAAACCAAACTAGAAATCCTAAAAATTAAGGGAGAAATTAATAAAATTGAAAGTGATAGAACTATTGATTTAATAAATAAGACAAGAAGCTGGTACTTTGAAAAAACAAACAAAATAGACAAAGTACTGGTCAATCTAATTAAAAAAAGGAAGGAAGAAAAGCAAATTAACAGCATCAAAGATGAAAAGGGGGACATCACCTCTGAGGAAGAGGAAATTAAGGCAATCATTAGAAATTACTTTGCCCAATTATATGGCAATAAATATACCAATTTAAGTGATATGGATGAATATATACAAAAATACAAACTGCCTAGACTAACAGAAGAGGAAATAGAATTCTTAAATAATCCCATATCAGAAAATGAAATCCACCAAGCCATCAAAGAACTTCCTAAGAAAAAATCCCCAGGGCCTGATGGATTCACCAGTGAATTCTATCAAACATTCAGAGAACAGTTAATCCCAATACTATACAAACTATTTGACATAATAAGCAAAGAGGGAGTTCTACCAAACTCCTTTTATGACACAAACATGGTACTGATTCCAAAACCAGGCAGGTCAAAAACAGAGAAAGAAAACTATAGACCAATCTCCCTAATGAATATAGATGCAAAAATCTTAAATAGGATACTAGCAAAAAGACTTCAGCAAGTGATCAGAAGGGTCATCCACCATGATCAAGTAGGATTTATACCAGGGATGCAGGGCTGGTTCAATATTAGGAAAACCATCCACATAATTGACCACATTAACAAGCAAACCAACAAGAACCACATGATTATCTCAATAGATGCAGAAAAAGCCTTTGATAAAATACAACACCCATTCCTATTAAAAACACTAGAAAGCATAGGAATAGAAGGGTCATTCCTAAAAATAATAAACAGTATATATCTAAAACCATCAGCTAATATCATTTGCAATGGGGATAAACTAGATGCATTCCCAATAAGATCAGGAGTGAAACAAGGATGCCCATTATCACCCCTATTATTTGACATTGTACTAGAAACACTAGCAGTAGCAATTAGAGAAGAAAAAGAAATTGAAGGCATCAAAATAGGCAAGGAGGAGACCAAGTTATCACTTTTTGCAGATGACATGATGGTCTACTTAAAGAATCCTAGAGATTCAACCAAAAAGCTAATTGAAATAATCAACAACTTTAGCAAAGTTGCAGGATACAAAATAAACCCACATAAGTCATCAGCTTTTCTATATATCTCCAACACAGCTCAGCAGCAAAAACTAGAAAGAGAAATCCCATTCAAAATCACCTTAGACAAAATAAAATACCTAGGAATCTACCTCCCAATACAAACACAGGAACTATATGAACACAACTACAAAACACTCACCACACAACTAAAACTAGACTTGAGCAATTGGAAAAACATTAACTGCTCATGGGTAGGACGAGCCAACATAATAAAAATGACTATCCTGCCCAAACTTATTTATCTATTTAGTGCCATACCCATGGAACTCCCAAAAAATTTCTTTACTGATTTGGAAAAAAGCATAACAAAGTTCATTTGGAATAACAAAAGATCAAGGATATCCAGGGAAATAATGAAAAAAAAACACTAATGAGGGGGGCCTAGCAGTCCCAGACCTCAAACTATATTACAAAGCAGCAGTCATCAAAACAATTTGGTACTGGCTAAGAGACAGAAAGGAGGATCAGTGGAATAGACTGGGGGAAAGCGACCTCAGCCAGATAGTATACGATAAACCCAAAGATCCCAGGTCTTGGGACAAAAATTCACTATTTGATAAGAACTGCTGGGAAAATTGGAAGACAGTGTGGGAGAGATTAGGAATTGATCAACACCTCACACCCTACACCAAGATAAATTCAAAATGGGTGAAAGACTTAAACATAAAGAAGGAAACCATAAGTAAATTGGGTAAACACAGAATAGTATACATGTCAGACCTTTGGGAAGGGAAAGACTTTAAAACCAAGCAAGACATAGAGAGAATCACAAAATGTAAAATAAATAATTTCGACTACATCAAATTAAAAGGCTTTTGTACAAACAAAAGCAATGTAACTAAAATCAGAAGGAAAACAACAAGTTGGGAAAAAATCTTCATAAAAACCTCTGACAAAGGTTTAATTACTCAAATTTATAAAGAGCTAAATCAGTTGTACAAAAAATCAAGCCATTCCCCAATTGATAAATGGGCAAGGGACATGGATAGACAGTTTTCAGATAAAGAAATCAAAACTATTAATAAGCACATGAAGAAGTGCTCCACATCTCTTATAATCAGAGAGATGCAAATCAAAACAACTCTGAGGTATCACCTCACACCTAGCAGATTGGCTAACATGACAGTTATGGAAAGTAATGAATGCTGGAGGGGATGTGGCAAAGTAGGGACATTAATTCATTGCTGGTGGAGTTGTGAACTGATCCAGCCATTCTGGAGGGCAATTTGTAACTATGCACAAAGGGCGATAAAAGAATGTCTACCCTTTGATCCAGCCATAGCACTGCTGGGTTTGTACCCCAAAGAGATAATGGACAAAAAGACTTGTACAAAAATATTCATAGCTGCGCTCTTTGTGGTGGCCAAAAATTGGAAAATGAGGGGATGCCCATCAATTGGGGAATGACTGAACAAATTGTGGTATATGTTGGTGATGGAATACTATTGTGCTCAAAGGAATAATAAAGTGGAGGATTTCCATGTGAACTGGAACAACCTCCAGGAAGTGATGCAGAGCGAGAGGAGCAGAACCAGGAGAACATTGTACACAGAGACAAACACACTGTGGTATCATCGAACGTAATGGACTTCTCCATTAGTGGTGGTGTAATGTCCCTGCACAATCTGCAGGGATCAAGGAGAAAAAAACACTATCCAAAAGCAGAGGACAAACTGAGGGAATAGAAACACCAAGGAAAAGCAACTGCCTGACTACAATGGCTGAGGGGACATGACAGAGGAAAGACTCGGAGCGAACACTCTGATGCAAATACTAACAACATGGCAATGGGTTCAAGTCAAGAACACATATGATACCCAGTGGAATCACACGTCGGCCACGGGGGGTGGGAGGGAGGAAAAGAAAATGATCTTTGTCTTTAATGAAAAATGCATGGAAGTGATCAAATAAAATACTATAAAATTAAAAAAAAAAAAAGCTTTGGCCAACAAAAAAAAAATAAAAAAAAAGAAAGTGATAAAAAAATGACCAAATAAAATAATGTTTAAAATTAAAAATAAAAAAAAAGAATCCATCAGAGAATGTTCTTGTGTGAGTGAAGGAGGGATTGTGTTCCTTTGTTATTTTAATTAAAATACTTTGCTTTAGGATAGTATGCCTCTTGGTTTAGAAGGGGGGGGGGAGGAAACATTAAATGGAGACTTGCTGGCTGAACCAAAAGTATGAACTTTGGATGCAATACTTTAAACCATTAAGAAAGTTACTTTACATCTCCTAGCTTTGGCTTTTGCATCTATAAAATGGGAATAAAAATAATATCCCTAATTCAGGATTATTTTAAAGTTAACACTTTATAAACCTAAAATTGTTGTAAAGAGTGATTTAATAGTATCTGTGTCAATATTAAAGTCAAGTCAACAAGCATTTAAGTGCCTTCCACATTGACAGGTATTCAAGAGATCTATGAATATGGTCATCTCAATAGTTATGGAATCTGTTATTTATAATTTTGATATCTAGTTATATTTACCTGAATAGAGTTTTCAAAGCTAATTCTGCCTTTGAATCAAATGCAACAATTTATATCTGGAATCCTCCACCTCTCCAATGAAAGAAGGAAAATACATTTCTTTTTTTTTTAATTGTATCTTTATTTATTTAGGGTTATTTTTGTTTTATTTTTTTGAAATATTTTGAGTTCTAATCTATTCCTTTTGCTCCTCCCACTCCTGCATTAGAGAAGACAGAAAGTACATTTCCTCCAGGACTGATTGATCAATATAAAATCACATTATTTAGTGCCAATGTATTGTCCCTTTATTAGTTTATCTTTCATTTGTACAACCAAAAGTCCCTTAACTTTTAACAGCAGAATTTTCTGATGTGTAGACTGATATATCTCACCCTTCAAGCAAGCTTCTCAAAGATATTATTCACTGAGCTCCCCTTAATAATCCTATCCCCTCATAAACATAAATCTAAAAATCAAGGGTGCAGATGTCATTCTTATTTGTGTACAACAAGTTTGGTTAAAATAAGACTTAATGACCATTGCCAGGAAATTGAAACAAAAAGTAGTCTTTTTCCCCTTCATATGTGCAAAATAAATTCAGAACTCATTCGGTCTAAGCATAACAAATTACTCATTATCAATCATGTATAAGGCTGACATTGTTTTAAATATTCATATACTTTAGAATGCAGGCATCTGCTTCCTGCTTTGTCTGATTCACACCACATTTGGCTAACAGGGAGAGGGGATTCAAACCAATCCAAGCCTCTAGGACACTGTCACTTAGGGGACCTGAAGTTAAGCCATCTCTCCCCAAGATTCATGTAGAGTAATATGGCACAAAGAAGTCACCTTAATGAACCAAAGATTGACAGAGAGTAATGTGGCACAAAGAGCTTCTATCTCTGTGAGCAGAGCTCCAATATTGATTTATGAACTAGTGGAATATGGCTAAGATTTCAGAGGATCTGATCATTCCAATGATAATTGCCTAGGTGTGAAACTCTAAATGATCAATAACATCATTGTACACATTGTGATCAATGGGTATCCATATTTACATGATTTACAACTCTGGAAAACCAACTAGCAGACTTACCAAGATGGGGATGATGAAAATAAGTGAAAAATGTTTCAGGATCTTCATTTCTCTTCAAAACTTACTGAAAGTAGTAGATATGTATCATTCTGGGTTTATCTGGTAAAATCTATAGGTGTTTGAAAGAGTTTACCTTTGATTAATTGCCCTAAATGGAAGGGAGCAATAATAGAAATCTTCCAGTATAGGGACTCATTGTAAAACGTAATTGTGTTTTACTACATGTTGGATTGGTGTTTTGTTTGTTTGTTGTTGTTGTTGTTTTTGATGAATTTATCCTGCTAATTGTTTTTTACATAGAAAAATATTTGAACTGGTGTGAATTGCATGATCATCAATCAACTAATTGTAGAGAGGGGTAGCTCTAGGGTGAAATGGGTAACAGTAGAAGGCTTGCTGGTATTTCAAATTTTCACATAAAATGCAGAAATTTTATTTTTTAAAAACAAACACTAACATTTAGTTCTAATCCAGAAATTTGTTAATGATATAATTCCTCCTGCTATCAATATGCTGTCAGTGAATCAACTATGGGCGAGAAAAAGTCAGTGACCTCATTCAAGGACAAATAAATGTAAAACAAATCATTTGTAGTTATAGAGATCATGACCCTGCCAGAACCATAAATAGTGAGGAAGGAGGGTGTGCATGTGTGTGTCTGTCTGTCTGTTTCTCTGTCTGTATGTACATGTTGGGGAGAGTGGCAAGAAGTGAGGTAGTACAAGGTACTGAGGAGGGAGTAGAGAGTAGAATGAAATGAGAGAGAAAAAGGATTGCTTAAAGGGATATTTTCTTCATCTCTTGCATTTCATTCTCATACTTGGCCATACCATTTTTAGTGGCTACACAACCCAGGGTGAGACCCTTTGCCTCATGGGAAAGACAAAATTATTCTCTTCCTATCTACACACACACACACACACACACACACACACACACACACACACACACTGGGAGAGGTCAAAGAACAATCAGATTAAATATTTTAATTTTTCCTATATTATTTGAGTCAGTTCTTTGTGTCCCAGGAACAAATCAAAGTGAACGGAGAAACTACCATTGTCTTCTTAGGAGATCCATTCAAAGTAGTTAAAACCAAGGATTGATAAGTGGTATTGACCTTCCTAAAGGCGGTTAGGTGGCACAGAACCTCTCTAGCCTGGAGTAAGGAAGATCTGAGTTTAAATTTGACCTCACACACTAGCTGTGTGACCCTAGGCAAGCAATTTAACCCTGTTTACTTCAGTTTCATCTGTAAAGTGAATTGGGGGGGGAAAAAAGGAAAACTACTCAAGTATCTTTGCCAAGAAAATCTCAAATGGGGATACCACTGAAACAACTGAACAACAATAATAACTGACCTTGCAAAAGTTCCTGAGAAGTTCCCTACACTGATAAAATCATAGATCCAGAAACTTCCCTACCTAAAAAAAAAAGTTTACTTTTTTCAGATTTACTAAATCTTCTTTGACAAAGTTATATTTTCTTTTTTCTTTTTCTTTCTTTCTTTTTTCAAACTCTTACCTTCTTTCTTAGAATCAATACATATATGTTCCTAAGAAGAAGAGTAGTAAGGGCTAAGCAACTGGGGTTAAGTGACTTGCCCAGGGTCACATAGCTAGGAAGTGTCTGAGACCAGATTTGAACCTAAGACCTCCCATCTCTAGGCCTGGCTCTTAATTCACTGTGCCACCAAGCTGCCCCAAAATAGTACTATTTTTAATAGATTATAGTTGTTCAATTATGTCTAATCTTCATGACCCCATTGACAGTATTGTCTTTTTTTTTTAATCCTTACCTAATCCTAAAACCCTTACCTTCCGTTTTGGAATCAATACTGTGTATTGGTTCCAAGATAGAAGCCATAAAGGATAGCCACTGAGGGTTAAGTGATTTATCCAGGGTCACACAGCTAGGAAGTATCTGAGATCAGATTTGAACCCAGGACTTTCATCTCTAGATTTGTCTTTCAATCTACTGAGCCACCTACTTGCCCTCTACCATACTGTCTAGGAGATTTTCCTGGCAAGGGTATTAGTGTGGTTTAGGGGAAACTAAAGTTAAGTAACTTGTCCACCACTATACTGCTAGTAAGCTTCTGGGAGCGATGTGAATACAGGTCTTCCTGATTCCAGGCCCAGCACTCTCTCCAGCCATCTAGTACAATAGTACTTTATAGTAATTATAGATTAAAAGCCATGTAAGCATAAAAGTGATTAAAAGTAGAAGTAAAATAGTAGGATAATTATCCAGCTTGCAATCTGATTGTTTTGGGCCTTTTCCTCCTACATGTTTCTAAGGATTTACCAAATTAAAGGCTTATCTCTCTGAAAAAAAAAAACTTTTAAAAGTAGTCCTATGAAAAAGGCATTTGCTTGAATAGACCGGGAACGATTGACTTCTTCTCAGTCTAGTCCTCAAGAAGATGTTCAAGTTCGTCATTCCCTGAAGACGGATAACGACTTAGAAAAAGTCCTGAGGCTTTCCCCACTTATCTTTGTAACAGAAAATTGGATATAGTGTAGTGGCCAGTATTTGTGCCCGAGAGAACAAAAGCCCGCTGAGATACTTTCATATCCAGTACAAATCCCAGCTCCCAAGTCCTAACCAAATTAGGCTAGACCAAATAGCATGTGCAGGGGTAATGCTGAATTAGCGATGCCCTTTGGTGCTTCTACTCACTGCATGGGGAAGCTGCCATTCTTTTCTAATGAAACCTTTCTCCCCAGCCTTCAGCCAGACGTAATAGTCCTTTCTCCAACCACAGATGTTCAGAAATAGGCACCCGCAGAGCTCGCAAAGGAAAGCGGCATGGCAGATTTAAAAGTGAGATGAATATGATAATGGAACGCCATCAGTCCCACCGAACCTATTCCAATCCCTACCTGACGGAAAATGCATTAAATCAAGTTGTGGCCTCTGGATTACCCTCTCACTTCCTTCTTGCATGTTCAGCTGCTCTAGCATCTTCTCTCTGAGGCTATTTTCATTAACCATTGATTTGATTCTGTCCAGGAAAGAAACTTAGACATAACGCTGGAGGGAAGCTAGGGCTTTGTTGTCCCTTCACACTTTCTTTCCCAAACACAAATTGCTTTAGGGAGCCTTTTGCTCGAATTCTAAAGCATTATTTTTGTAACCTTTGGTGTAGTAGATAGAATGCAGAGCTTGGAGACAGAATGACGAATTCAAATCACATCTCTTTCTCTATCTTACTAATTGAGTTCAAATCCCATCTCTTTATCTTACTAGCCAGATGACTTCCTTCTCTTACATTCTCTGAGCATTTTTCTTACAATGTCTAAACTAGAGATCGAACTGCATGCTCTCTAAGGTAGCTCTAAATTTGCCACACATTTTGCAAGCAAGTTTCTCCAACAATTTACAAATCTAGGAGGCTGCCACAGAAATATGGAGGCAAAAATGGAGGCAAATGGAAGCAAAGGCCAACATCACAAAGAAAGGTAGGGACAGAAGTAGAATTAAAAGCCTTAAATTGACTAGATCAGAACAATATCTGATCTGCAAATGGCATTTTTAATACTGACCATTTGGGGATTTATGTTGCAGTGGCTTAAAATTATCTGCTGTGAGGATGGTGAAGAAGAGAATGGTTCATAAAAGGAAAATATCAGGAAGAAACCAACAGTAATATATGAGCTAATGCAGTCATGCAAGTAGAATAAATCATAAGTAAGAGTATTATTCAGCATGGGGATTTATGGGGAAAGTACAATAAAAAATACTCACAAGGTATTCAAAACAAAATAGAGGCTGTGCTACTGATCTTGGAGCCATTTTCAGCTTGTGTTAAAGCACAGCCTACTTATTGTTTGCCTGATTGGTTTTGGACCCAACACCAAGCGCTTCCTCCTCCTCCACCAAGCTAATCACCGTGGATGACCTGGGACTTGGAAACAGAGCTTAAAAAAATTCAGACCTTTTTTCCTTCCCAGTCCTGCTGTCACTGCTTCACACCATGAATTTGCAAAAGCCATTTACTTTCTGTCTCGATTTCTCCATCCACACATCAGGGAAATTAGCACCAGCCACCAATTTAGTACACAGGGTATGAGGCATAATGTAATATTTATGCAGTACTTTGGGCTTCTAGGAGAACCTTGCTATGTAAATATAAGCTATTCTCCTGGCAATATTAGGATGATCTATTGACTGAAAAGAAAATTTTGATTTAAGACAACTAACAAGAAAAATATTCCCTTCAGTGAAAGAGAAAAGGTTGCTGAGGGAATTACCCACAGGAATCACTAATCTGCACTGTTTTCCTATTTCCATTTCAGCTGGGAGAGACATGAACATAGACTACAATGAAATACCCCACAGAGACAATATGCTGGGTGGGCAATACAGTATTTCAATAATTATTTGGGATTTCACTTGTGAAGAAGGGAAGTACTGGAGACTTTCTAATAGGAGAAAAAATATTTTGAAGGGAGGCAGGGGAAACCCAACAGGATTGCCGTTTCACTGTTGAACTAAATGATTATTCCTTTAAGAAATATGTACCATATAAAAAAACGTCAAGGGAGTCTCTGATGAGGAGGAAGACAGGAATGTTATAGCCAAAAGAAAGAAGGAAAATAAAAATAGAAGAAATGGTATAATAGTCAATTGTAACACTGGATGATATACCTGAAGTTATAGGGAGAGAGAAAATGGTCAAGATTTAAAAGAACAAGAATAAAACAGAAAATTCTCCTGATGAAAGGGGAGCCCAGATAAAGACCACATGACTATTACAAAACTTTAACCTTGAAAAGCCAGGATGAAGTCATTGGGACTGGAACTTCAAATGAAACTCAATGGTGTTGATATGGCATCAGGGTAGAGAGATGAAATTTGTTTTATGAAACTGACTTTTTCCAAGTTTTTCCCCACCTCTATTTAGGGAACTAGGTGGCATAATGAATTGAGCACTATGTCTGGAGTCCTGAAGACTGCAATTTAAATTCAGTCTTACCTAATGACTAGCTGTATGACCCTGGGCAATTCATTTGATGCCTGCCTACTTCATTTTTCTCAATTGTAAAATGAGGGTAACATCTACCTCCAATGAGTATTGTGAAGAACAAATCAGATATTATCTGTAAAAGTGCTCAGCATATAATAGGCATCTAATAAATGCTCATTCTCTCTCCAAATCTCTCTTTTTAAATTACAACCTTGCTTCAACACCATGCTCAGCATATTATTATTTTGGTTACTCAATCGTCTTGGTCCCTATCACCAGAAAAAGTTCCCCTACCTGTTGGTAATTTGAGTTTGCATATATATATATATATATATATATATATATATATATATATATATATATATATATATATAGTGGTAGTCTCTCAGTGACCAAGAATGACAATTGTCTTTGTGCATTATCTATTGATGTACCCTCATGTGGCTTTGAAGTCCAAAGGCTGAGGCGCAGAGTTTGTGGCACATGGGGCATGGGAAGCCAGTTGTTACGGGAGGTGTGGTTGTGGCCTGGTGTCGGTGTTCACACGCAGCGGCAAGACATCCACGTCGGTCATCTTCAAAGGTGGCAGCGGCATGGTTAATGTGGGTTCGCCAGCTTCTTCTGACAGAAGCAGCAAGTTCTAGTTGCTTTGGTGTAAGGCCAGCCCACTTCAAGTTGGACTTTAACTGATCCTTGTATCTTTTCTTTGGTCGGCCTTGTTTCCTGAGTCTAACTGAAAGTTCACCATAGAATACCTGTCTTGGTATTTGCTGTGGGTCCATGCGGATGCTGTGTCCAGACCATCGTAGCTGGGTTTTGAGGACCATGACTTTGATGCTGGTGGAGTTGGCTCTGTCGAGGACTTCCTGATTGGTGATTTGGTCCTGCCATCGGATCCTCATGATTGACCGGAGGGAGCGTTGGTGGAATTGCTCCAGCTGTTTCATGTGCTTCTGGTACAGTGTCCATGTTTCACAACCGTACAGGAGCGAGCTGAGGACCACTGCATTATACACTCTGAGCTTCGTCACAGTGCTTACACCTCTGTGTTAGAGGACTTTGCAGCACAGCCGCCCAAGTGCCTGGCTGGCCTTTTGGATCCTGGCATTGATCTCATGGTCTAGGGACCCGTCGTTGGTGATGGTGCTGCCCAGGTACTTGAATAGGCCAACATGGATTAAAACCCTTTGATTAGGAAAACAAATCTATCTGACTCACCATAAGCTTATACTTTCACTTTTCATTTCAAGTCATGCACATAATCAGTACAGAGTTAGAGATATATCCAGTCTCCTTGGGTCCCCCTAAAATTAAAAGGGCAGAACCAGGAGTTATCTGTTGCTATCCCCAAGATGAGCCATTTCCTTCTCTCCTCATGACATCAGAAAGCAGCCCATCTGTTTTCCCTGACACAAATCAAAACATTATACAGGGCTGAACTGACCAACAGAGACATAAAGTCTTATCATGTTTCTTTGATCCTTTGAGTGCCAGGGGCCCAAAGTATAAATGAATCAGCTGGACTGTATGCTCTTAACTTGAATTTAACATTTTGCACTTTAAAATATGAAACCAAGGAGAATTAGTTTGAACAAGGTAACGAGTTTGAATACCAATGGTGGGTGGCCAAATAAACAGCTTGGATGGAGTGAGCTAAGTGAAACTAGATTGTATAGATTCACATAAGACTGACAGGAAGAAAATTGGAGGCCAACATGCACATCACCAGGATGAAAGTCAAAGGATTTTACTTCCTCTGGAGGAAATTGATGGTAGTGAAAACAGGTCCCACTGTGCCACACTGGTAGCAGACAAATGATAATTTGATATGGAAGCTCAAGAGTTGGAAAGCAAGGCCTGAAGGTGATTACAAGCTCTCACACAGACTCTGTGTGATAACAGGGGCTATTTTATGCTTTAAAAGAAATGGAAACAGCTGGTATATTCCTTTTTTCCTATTTTTCTTTCTTCCTTCTTCCTTTTCTCTTTTTTTATTTCATCCTTTCCCTTCCTTCCTTGCTCCCTCCCTCCCTCTCTCTCTCTGTCTGTCTCTGTCTCTGTCTCTGTCTCTGTCTCTCTCTGTCACTGTTCTCTCTCTCTCTCTCTCTCTCTCTCTCTCTCTCTCTCTCTCTCTCTCTCTCTCTCTCTCTTCCCAAGAAGGAATTGTGTTTATGTTTTTCCTGTTTAAGTGAATAAGAAATAAATGTTCCTTCCATATTCCCAGGATAAAGAGTGATATAAGAACTTCCAAAAATCCTCACTTTTTGTATCCACAAATCTAAGACTTTAGCAATAATACTATAGTCCACATTGATATAGCACTTTAAGGTTTGCAAAACACTTTACACATACTACCCAAGTCCCAAACCAATGGACTTTGGGAATTTAGGTTACATGGTAAAAAAAAAAATACACACAAACCTGAGGTGTTGAGATACAATTATGCCCCCCACAAGTTGGGGAAGTAAGTTTGCATATTTGTGATTATATCTTTTGAAAAAATATTTATTTATAAAATTTAATCTGACTTTTCATGACTAAATGGAACTAGAGTTCCTCCCCCCTACCCCTCACCCCCTACACACACATACACACTCATATAAATGTACATTTGCTTATTTGTTTTCTCTCACAAGTCAGTCCCATTGGTATGATTTTGGTAGACTTTTCAAATGTTGATTGCTTGGCTATCAAGTAATGACTTTTTCATGTTACTGAATTTTGGATAAGTTTTAAATACTGCTATATCGATACTATTCTGCATTACTGAATCCTGGTTAAGCACTGGTGGTAAGTTTAATGTGAGAAATCTGAAATCATTAGATTGCTGTTAAGTAGAATGTCCATAGTGTTTTTGCAGACCTAGATTTGCTTCCCATTTGTGAAAGCAAAATGCCATATGATTTCTTAGACTGAGAATGCCTGTGCCTAAAATCCACAAGTAAGTGATAATCTTTGCTACTTGGATCCTAATAGGCAGGTTTAGATCCCTTTGGGATATGAGACCCAAAAGAAATTGCCTGAACTTCTATGGAGACTGCCTATGTTAGAGGGACCCCCAAGAGAATTTTGAGCTCTGTATAGAAAGAGACAATTTTTAGAAGCCCCTAGTTGAATGACCTTGTACATGGAGGGAATCATTAGATTGTCTGCCCAGAATAGTTCTCTCATTTCAGAAAGGATGATGCCTGGTTGACCCCATGTCCCAAATCCCTGCAGGGAGAGTGCTGTGTGGTTTGGAAAACTCAGTATGGACCATATTTCAGTTCCAGATGGAAGCCAGTTATCCTTTTCTTTTCTTTTTCTTTGGCTTGTGTGTTGAGAAACAGTCCTATAGGAAGCTGCTAAGGAAGCAGAAATACTTGGAAAACTGTGTGAAATGTTCCTTGTTTTGTGACTATATAATACTTTGCATCTGAGGATAATATAATTATGATTTTCATCAGTATATGAAAGATTGATATTAGCTTTATTGAGAATTCACTATATGGCACTGGGGAAGCAAATGATTAGAAATTGCTTACATCTCCCCCAGAGAACATGGACAACTGTTCTGAATTTGGGATGAAGACTGATGTAAAAAAGAAAGAAAGAAAGAAAGAAAGAAAGAAAGAAAGAAAGAAAGAAAGAAGGAAAGAAAGAAAGAAAGAAAGAAAGAAAGAAAGAAAGAAAGAAAGAAAGAAAGAAAGAAAGAAAGAAAGAAAGAAAGAAAGAAAGAAAGAAAGAAAGAAAGAAAGAAAGAAAGAAAGAAAGAAAGAAAGAAAGAAAGAAAGAAGGAAAGAAAGAAAGAAAGAAAGAAAGAAAGAAGAGAGAGAGAAGAAAGAAAGAAAGAAAGAAAGAAAGAAAGAAAGAAAGAAAGAAAGAAAGAAAGAAAGAAAGAAAGAAAGAAAGAGAGACAGAAAGAAAGAAAGAAAGAAAGAGAGAGAGAGAGAAAGAAAGAAAGAAAGAAGAAAGAAAGAAAGAGAGAGAGAGAGAGAGAAAGAAAGAGAGAGAGAGAGAAAGAAAGAGAGAAAGAAAGAAAGAAAGAAAGAAAGAAAGAGAGAGAGAAAGAGAGAAAGAAAGAGAGAAAGAGAGAAAGAAAGAGAGAAAGAGAGAAAGAAAGAAAGAAAGAAAGAAAGAAAGAAAGAAAGAAAGAAAGAAAGAAAGAAAGAAAGAAAGAAAGAAAGAAAGAAAGAAAGAAAGAAAGAAAGAAAGAAAGAAAGAAAGAAAGAAAGAAAGAAGGAAAGAAAGAAAGAAAGAAAGAAAGAAAGAAAGAAAGAAAGAAAGAAAGAAAGAAAGAAAGAAAGAAAGAAAGAAAGAAAGAAAGAAAGAAAGAAGGAAAGAAGGAAAGAAGGAAAGAAAGAAAGAAAGAAAGAAAGAAAGAAAGAAAGAAAGAAAGAAAGAAAGAAAGAAAGAAAGAAAGAAAGAAAGAAAGAAAGAAAGAAAGAAAGAAAGAAAGAAAGAAAGAAAGAAGGAAAGAAGGAAAGAAGGAAAGAAGGAAAGAAAGAGGGGAAGTCTAGCCTACCAGGACTTCTAGGAAGTCTGAGTCACAGTAATCAGTATTACAATATACTCTGGCATTATATCCTCAAAACCCTCCTAGGAGTTAAAAGCAATTATTACCTAACTTTTAAAGATAAAGAAATGGGTAGTCTTTCCCAAGATGACACAGTTAGTATCTGAGGAAGAAGTTGAACTCAGGACTTTCTGACTTCAAATATGACAATCTGCTCTACGACCTTAGAAACCTCTTGAAAGAGAACCTAGATTGATGGGTTGTTGCTGTTTTTTTTTTCCTACAAATTAATGGCACAACTTATTTAACTTCTTTGTAGAAAGAAAATCTGAGAACTACTGTCATTGGCTCTGAGCCCTGGGGAGTAGATTTCATATCATCCTTTACTGATAAAATCTTTATTATAAATGAGGTCATGAATAAATGTAGAGGGTGTGAGGCTAGGGATTGGGGTTGCCGTGGCATATATAGTGGCAGACTTTTTAATTAGCAGTTACAGCTTGAATCAAAAGAACACATTTATATAATTTTTTCAAATATATGTTGTGTATTTCCAGGATGTTGCTGCTAATCCAGATCATTATTTGAGTCTGTCCCAAATAATAACTAGTCAAGTATAAATTCCAAGTCCATTTCTTTCTCTTTCAGGAGAGAAAATGTTAGTTGATTCCCAAAGGCCTAAAACTTTGCGGGCAGTTAAAAGGAGG